>NC_056522.1:247742797-247793567 GCF_019175285.1 Sceloporus undulatus | reverse complement strand
TATATATATATATATATATATATATATATATATATATATATATATATATATTGATTGTTTCCCGTCTGTGGTCTACTGCTTTGTTTCCATATTTGTTGGCAAATTTTAGTTAAAACTAAGCTTGACTCTGTCTCTGTGGCTTGTAGCAGTTCTCTTGGTATGCCATCTGTTCCTGGTGTTTTGTTCTTTCCAATTGCTTTGAGTGTGACTTTCATTTCACTTTCCAACATTTGAGGTTCATCTTTGTAAGATCTTCTTCATCTTCATGTCCTCACCATACAACAACATAATCTATGAATGGTCCATAGTAAACAAAAATATTTCCTTAAATAGTTTTACTTCATCTTTCTATCTGAAATAGGAAATTCAAGGTGAACATTGAAACATTTTTATATAGCAACTTAGTTGTCATATAAACATGCACTGATGAAGCAACAAAAATCTATTTGAAATAAAGCAAAACATTAAAACAATCAAAAATTAAATAAGACACAAATGTTATCAATTTAAGTAACTTTATTCATGAGCTGTTAAGAACATGTTGAACAAGGGCATCTCCAAACAACAACATCTTAAACTATCACTAGTGCTGTAAATGGTTCAATTCCATTTAATGTTAATCTCGAGCAAGTTTAAACTATACAATGGCTTGTGTTTGAAGCCAGATTGAGTATTGATTTGAGGGAAAGGACGGTGTGTCAAAAAAGGTCATCACCATAACTGAAAATAAAACAGGGAGGAAATATGGAACATATCCTTGTGTAGGGAGTTTCAAAGCTGGAGATTATCGCCTTGAATTTAAAGTGACTTATCCCCAGTGGGATAAAGTTGCATTTAATTTTAATGGCATGGAGCCCCAGCAGCTGCCCAAGGATACCATTTGCTGGGTCTCACAACTACTTCATTTGTGATCCCAAGGAATTTGTGGTATGTGTTTTGAGACGCTGATTGCAATTTATCCAGATAGTAGTGTATGTTTGCTGGCTTATGACAACCTCATGAATTTCATAGGGCTCTGTTAAGCAAGGAACACTCAGAGATGGTTTTCCATTGTTATCCTCTGAAATATAGCCTACAGCACCTAATGTTCCTTGATGATCCCCTGTTCAAGGACTAGCTAGGCCTAACCCTGCTTAGGTTTCACGATCAAATGAGATTTGGTGTCTTCAGGGTATTTAGGCCTCTACACTAATGTATACAGCCAAGCACATGTAAGGGGACAAGTTGTGTACACTGTTCAAAAGGTTCTTCTCCTTTTGAGTGCCCTGCAAAACTTTTGCTGTGCAACCTGATTGGTTTATGATGGCCACTTGATTTCCATTGTCTCAATATGGAATGGTAGCAGGCACAGCAGCATTCCTGGGTTGAAAAACTGCAGTTGGCACTGGTAGATACCATGTATATATACATTGACTGCATGCCTCCTCTACACCAGAGCTGTCATGAATGCTCCAATTATATTGAAATTCTTAAACAGAAAAAAGTAGATCATGCTATGTAATTAATTGCATAGTATGGGAGAAAACTAAAGATGGCATCAAAAGTATGCTATACAATACACATTTCCTGCTTGGCCAAACTACAGCCAGGTGCATGAATATTTTGCATTTGGTTCAACCACCACTCCTCAGCTATGAAGTTTCAAAGACAAGTGCAAATCTTCTGCTGGATTTGATTTTGGATCCAAGCATTTGAAATGTGGCATTTTCAAGGTCATCCCGAGTTCCGATCCACCCCAGCAATGAGACACAAAAAAGAACAGAAAGTTCAGTTCAGAAGGCAAGAACATGATCTTTCTAGGGCTCCAGTGAAGACATATGATCAACACCTGGATGTATCATGTAGACACTAGGATACAAGTTGAATGAGGTCATCTCATCCTTTCAGCAATGCAAAACAAAGATTGCTTCTGGGGAAAGTAGCAGTTGAGGAAAGTATTTGGAGTTTTGTTGAACATTCTTCATCATAATCTCTCCAATTTTGCTAAAATGTGAAAAATGGGAAAGGTTAAAACAGTGTCCACACTTCATATTACAATTGGCAAGGCAAAACAACTTCTTTCAGTAGCCAATTTCAGCATAGAGAACTGGCACACGGCTTTATCAAGTAGTGATAGTTAGGTTTGGCAGGTGTGATTGTGCTTCTGCTTCGTTTGCATTCCATAAACTCAAATCCTCATAACTGTTCAGCTCTATTTTCCCTTTCCTCTTATCTCTTTCTTTGCCTCTTAGATATACACCTTTCATAGACATATAATCTTTTCTTCACTGAAGAATGTGTTTGCCATCTCTCACTAGATAACTACAAATACTTACTTATAGGCCCCCAGTGCTTGCAGTTTTTTCTTCTGTGATTCAACATGTGATGGACATAACTGTAGATTGCCCACTGAGAATGTTCATATACAGTACAGTCAGCCCTTCTTATACACGGATTTCTTATACACGGATTCAAGCATCCATGGTTTGAAAATGTTCAAAAGTATAAATTTCAGATATCAAGCCTTGATTTTCCATTTTTTATAAGGGACACCATTTTGCTATGTCATTATATTTAATGGGACTTGAGCATCAATGGATTTTGTTATCCACAAGGGATCTTGGAACCAAACCCCAGCGTATAACAAGGGTCCACTGTAATCTATGGGAGTTTATGCAGTTATATCTCTGTTAGTCACAGCATTCTGTACCTTCTATCATTGATAATTTTGTTGTTGTTAACTGCTATCGAGTCGGGCCTGACTCATGGTGACTCTGTGGATGACACATCTCCAATCCTCCCAATCCTCTTCTCCTCTGCTTAAGTCCTGTAGATTCATGTCCATGACCTGCCTAATTGAATCTATGCATCTGGTGTGTGGCCTTCGTCTCTTTCTACTTTTCCAAATATTAATGTATTTTTGAGTGATTCATGCCTTCTCATGATGTGGCCAAAATACAACAGCCTCAGTTTCATCATCTTGACTTCCAAAGGGAATTCTGGTCTGAGCTTGTCAAGGACCCATTTGTCTTTTTGGCTGTCCATGGTATCCTTAGCACTGTTCTCCAGCACCACATCTCACATGAGCTGATTCTTTTCATATCCGATGTAAAGTCGAAGGCTTTCATGGCCAGCATCCATAGTTTTTTGTGGGTTTTTTAGGCTATGTGGCCATGTTCTATAAGAGTTTATTTGTGATGTTTTGCCAGCATCTGTGGCTGGCATCTTCAGAGAATGCTAACCTGGAAGATAGTGGGTATATATACTGTGTGACCCTGGGTGAGCAGGAGTGATTCCCATGTTAATCTGTATATTGTTCTGTTGTTGATGGCCTCCTCAGGGTTGGAGGATATTTTCCTATCCGTTTTCCTCATTGTCCAGCTCTCATATCTATACATGGTGATGGTATATACTATGGCTTGGATGATTATAATTCTAGTACTAAGTTGTATGTCTTTACTCTTTAGGATCTTCTTTAGTTCTTTCGTAGCTGTCCTTCCCATTCCTAGTCTTATTTCTTGGCTGCAGTCACCATTCCGATTGATGTTTGATCCTAGGTACACAATTTCTTTAACTATTTCAGTTTCTTCATTGTCTAGGTGGAATTTATGTATTTCTTCCATGGTGATTATTTTTTCTTTATGTTCAACATTAAGCCTGCCTTTGCACTTTCATCTTTGACCTTCTTTGTAATTGTCTACAATGTTTTCTGCTAGTAATATGGTGTCATCCACATATCTAAGATTGTTGACATTCCTTCCTCCTATCTTCATTCTGCCTTCTTCTGAGACTAAATCTGCTATTGTGATGTTTTCTGCATACAAATTGAACAAGTAGGGTGATAGAATGCATCCTTGCCTGACTTCTTTGCAAACTGGGAATCAATCTTTTTCTTCAACTTCTGTTCTAATGGTAGCCTCTTGTCCTAAATACAGATTTCTCATCAGGACTATCAGACATATTCTGGGAGAATACTATAGAAAATTAAAAATGAAGGCTATAGAATAGTAGGAGACCTGTTTGATGAAGAGGGTAAGCCATACAAAGGTATTATTGGATTCATATATAGAGTAATATTAGATCATGAGTTTAAAATTGCAGACATTTTGAAAGGAGTTTGGAAAAGAGGTTTAAATTTAACAAGGGAAGATACACAATTGTGGATACAAGAAGTTAAGAGAAACAAGCACACTAGGATAAGAGAGCAACAGATAAAATTAATAGGGTGATGGTACAGAACTCATTCTCAGCATTTTTCAATGAAAACATATCAACAAAGTGTTGGCATTGCAGAGGGTCCAAGGGTTTCTATTTGTGTGTGTGGTGGGATTGTCCTTTTGTTCAGAAATTTTGGGGTGAAGTGATAAGAGAGATTAATAAAATTATAGGCAAGGATGTTCATTTGAGCAAAGAGAATTGTATAACATTAAATTTGAAGAATGAGGGAATGAATAATAATGAAGAAAAAGCAGTGATGTATATATTGAAAACAACACAAGCTATGAAAGTATCAGGATGGAAAGTAAGTAAAAATTGGAACTTGAACAAGGTAGATAAGTATTTGGAAGATAACTTGCTGTTTGATATTTTTAAAGACAGAAGATTTAAATAAGCTGGAGAAAGGAGGGAAGAAGCTTGGAACTTGGGTTGGGAAATTCTGTTTGAGAAGATTAAAGGGAAGACAGAGTACAATAAAGTCAATAATGTAATTAAATCCATATCCCACATACTGTATTGAATGTTTGTTTATAATTGTACATTGGGTATTGATCTAAACTCTAACAAGCCATGGGGGAGGGGGAAAGGAGCATGTGTGACACTGTTTGTATATATGTTGAAATAAATCAATATATATATATATATATATATATATATATATATATATTTAAAAAGGGCTATCAGACATAGTGGTACTCTCATGTCTTTAAGGGCCATCCATAGCTTTTCATGATCTATCCAGTCAAAGGTTTCACTAAAGTCTTTAAAATATATTATTATTATTATTATTAGTTTTTATTCCTTGGTGCCCTCTATTAACCATCATATATAGTCCATAACTATCAGTATGGTCCCTAGTGCAGCTTACTGTCCTGATCCCCAGTTTGACCTCTGGGATTTCTCTCTCTATGTATGATTGAAGTCTGTGCCGCAGAATGTTGCACAGAATCTTGCTTGCATGAGATTAATGCTATGGTCCTCTAATTGTTGCCATCTTTTATGTCTCCTTTTTTTGTGGATTGGGATATATATTGATAATTTCCAGTCTGTTGGCCACCATTTTGTTTTCCATATTTATTGACATATGTTAATTTGCACTAGAGTTGGGTCTGTCTGTGTGCATTGTAGCAGTTCTATCTCAGTGTTAAATATTAGTAAAAAGAATCTTTGTCTGGTGACTAGTGCTTCTGAATCAAAATTATTTGTATAGGTGACTCTCATAGAATCATAGACTTGGAAGAGACCACAGGGCAGACCAGTCCAACCCCCTGCCATACAAGAAGACACAATCAAAGCATTCCTGACAGATGGCCATCCAGCCTCTGCTTAAAAACCTCCTAAGGAGACTCCACCACACTCTGAGGCAGCTTATTCTACTGTTGAAAGGATGGAGATGTTTCTAGACAAATAGCTCTGAACAGATGTGGCAATTAGCTGTCATGTCAGCCATCAGTGAATTTGTTTGGAAACCTAAGCACTGAATCAAAATTCATACACTACTCCATTGACATGGTTTACATTGACATCGGTTGACTCTGAATTTACCTGTAGTTATTGCACAACTGGCACTCATAACAACTGGTAAATTTCAGCACATTTCCATCTGCAACTAGGAATGCATTCAGTCAGTTTATTGAGCATTTAACATCATGGAAATATGACTATGTATTTATTGCACAGGCATAAATTGCTTTTGCTGGACTGGAGTATGTGTATGTATATTTGTGTGTGCGTCCATGTGTGTGTGCATGTGCATGTGCATAAGCATGTGTTAATTCTCAAATTTCAAAGTGATATGATGGACCTCATGATGTGTTCATCCTTTCTCTCCTATCATCTCTGTTCAGAAAATTGTGCCAATTTTTGTAACACCTGCTGTTGCAAGCCTGTTTGAGTGGAGATGATAGTGCATTTACAAAAGGAGGGGGAGGGAGAGTGTGTAAAATCAGATTCATCTTGAAATGAAACACTCTGTTCAGTACTCAATATTTGCTAAAAATAAATTATTAAAGTCAGTGTAGTAGAACACTCAACTTTATAAACTAGTGCAAGACAGGCCTTTGCAGGGCAACATAATGCAACAGTAGAGAAGAACCTTTAGCTATGCGTAGTGTAAGGTAGAAGTACTCTGGCAGTGATCTCTATCTATCTATCTATCTATCTATCTATCTATCTATCTATCTATCTATCTATTCCACCTTCCTTCTTGTACAGGCCCCAAAGCAGTAAACAAACAAACCCCAAACCCCAAGAACTATTAGTACCATTTTTTAAAAAAAAAATCCAATTACATTAAAAACACAAAGTTAAAACATTTTAAAACACATTCAAAACATAACAGAAAATATAAAACAAACCTCATTAAAAGCACCCTTTGCCACATGAATTTGCCAAGTAAACCATAAGCCTGCTTGAATAAAAAGGTCCTCGGCAGCCAGTAAAAAGAAAGAAGTGGGCAGCCAAGCCTCCCATGGGAGGGAATTCCACAGCCATGGAGCTGCCATCAAAAGGTCCTTTCCTGTGTCCTCACCAAACATGTTTCTGATAGTGATGGGACTGAGAGAAAGTATTTCCCCCCAAAATTAAGTTCTAGGCATTATTGGGAGATAACGGTCTTTTAGAAAGCCTGGATCCAAGCCATATAGAGCTTTAAATGCTATAACCAGCACTCTGAATTCTACTCAGAAATGAATCAATAGCCAGTGAAACTTTTTCAACAATGGAGTTGTGTGTTCCCCACACACAACCCCAGAAAGCAGTCTAGCTATAAAGTTTTGGACCCAATGAAGTTTCTGAATAATTCGAAAAGCATTCCCTTGTGGAGTGTGTTATAATAATCCAACTGAGATGTAATCAAGGCATGTGTTAATGTCACTAGATCTGACATTTCAAGGTATGGACACAACTGACATATTAGTTTTAACTGTGAAAAGGCACTCCTTAGAACTGGATGGAAAGAAGAGATAGAACTGGGTGCTATTAGTATACTGGTGACAGCCAATACTCAAACTTCAGATAGCCTCTCCCAGAATTTTCATGTAGATGTTAAAAGCATGAAGGATAAAACTGAGCCCTGCCCCTAAGGGACATTGAAGGCCAAGGGGGGGATAGAATAGGAGCCTCCAGCACTACCTTCTGAGTTCACACCTCTAAGAAGGACTAGAACCACTGTAAAACAAGTCTCACCCTAGAGAGGACACCATAGAAGGATGCTATGGCCAATGGCATCAAAAGCCACCAAAAAGGCCACACTTCTGCTGTTCACTTCCCTGTGTAGGTCATCCACCAAGGCAATCAAAGTTGTTTCAGTCCCATAGTAGGCCTGAAGCCAGATTGAAATTGATCTAGATAATCTGTTTCACCCCCAAATACCTGAAGCTAGGAGGACACCACACTATCCAGAAACTTGTCTCCAAAAAGAGATTTAGGGGCTTTCTAGACGGCCCTTTGAGACGTCCGGAGGACGTCCCATTTTAAAAAAGGGGCGTCTCTTTTAGACGCCCCTGGGCCTCGTACGGACTCCGTCCGTACAAGATGGCGCCGGCCTTTCTACATGGCCGGCGCCATCTTTACGTATCGGACGCACAGCGTCCAGACGCGTCGCGCCGCTGCTGACGTAGCGAGCGCGCCCCTGGCGCCTCGCTACGTCGCAAACGCGACGCAAAAAGAAGCTCCATTTTGGAGCTTCTTTTTTCGGTCCGCGCGGGAGTCGGGCCGTTTGAAGGCTCCGGCTCCCCCGCGGACCTTCTGGCGGCGGCGCCAGACCGCTGCAAAGCGGCGGTCTGTACCCCGCCTTGGAGACTGTTTGGCAGTTATCCAGTGTAGTAAGGTTCAGGGAGGTATTTTCAGAAAAGGCTTTATCACAGTCTCATTCTGCCTTGCTGTAGTGAGACATTTACTACTCCTCTTGTCCCCTCAGCCAATTCCTCTCTTTCTGGTAGGGGAATTGGGTCCGTTACTTACGTGATGGCTCTCCCCTGATCCTGTTTTCTTTATTAGGCTAAAAAAACAACAACTGAAATGCATCTAATGACAATAGCAAGAATTCTGAATTTTCAGCCACTAATGTTTTATTCTCTGTCTTTGATATGAGAACTGGTGTTACAAACAACAGAAGGCATTTGCATCTGTAAAATATTGGAGGTAGGGTATCCTGTGTAACACAGCCTTATTGTTGTTGACATTATGGCATATGGTGGTCTTTGCCATGCATTCAGATTCCACATATGGTGAGCAAGATCATGCCTTTCTGGGTCTTCATTGGCTATAAAGATGGGAAATTCTGTCAGTTTTCCATTTTTCTACCTTGAATTTCTTAAAAATAAAATAACAAAAACAACAACAAAGTTTCAAATTCTTTCAGTCATAGTGATGAAGAAATTTACAGATTTCACAGATTCCTTGAAAACAAACTGAAATGTAAATCTTGCTTACTGACACCAGCCAAATGCAATAGTACAGATACTCCGACCATTTAGAGCACCATATTGTGCATGCCTATAATATAACTGTTAAAAATGAGCAGCCTCTGTGTGAAAAATAAGTGGCTAACATGTGTGAATACAAGAGTTTAAGCACATACTTTTTAGAACAGACTAGTCAACGTCTTTGGTTTAGATAGACAAATTTCTCAATTTTGTTTTGTTTGTTTGTTTGTTTGTTTGTTTTTTGCTGCATTCATACATTTTCAACCTGGATTTCTTTTTATCCCAAACATAAAAGGAAATCTGATTTTGGTAGATTCTTATTAAACATGAATGAAACAAAAATTCTCACAAATCCCTACCTGATTCTGTTTGGAAAGAGCCTAAATGCATATACTGATAAACTGATAAACTATGCATGCCTGATCTGGAAACTTGCAAAATGTGGAGTCTCACTGCACAGCTGGATCTTCTGCGATTTGTAGGCTTTTCAGCCTGTAATATATTTTTGATAGGGCACTTCAGCACTGAGCAGGTTGCCAATGCTTGTTTGTGGTGTAGATTTCATACTTGGTGGGGGACAGAACTCCATCTGTTGCATAATCTGAGCCTGCTGAGGGTGGGGAGAGACAGACACAGCCCACTTCTCACACATATACACAAATTCTTGAGAGTGGTTTGTTTGACCCAGGATTTAATCTAGAAGCTGGACTTTGCTTCCTCCTCCCTCCCCAGTTTTTTAAAAAACCGTTATTTTATTAACTGGCAGTAACAACAATCACCTAATGGAAACTTAGGCAATTAGAGAAATTTAACTACTGGACTCTGAGACATAACTGTCTAGAAATATCTTCCCATGGGATATGGGGCAAAATGCAGCAGCACAAACTGCTGAGGTGGAAGGCCTTGCAGGTGTGCTGCTTAATGGGGTGCTAATTGAAGAAGCACAACCAGGAAGTACACAGAGTCTGTCTGGGCAACAGAACAAGTGTGAATTCTGTGTTCAACAAAAGGTTGTAACACATGACATTATTCTCTCTCTCGTAAATACAGAGAAATTGTTGGGGATCTTTTCTAAATCTTTTCTTTATAACTTTGTCAAGGGCATGCATAAACCTAGTGGAACCACAACAGTAGATAAACACATCTATCCTTATTGAATCCCTGCTGCCATTTTAAACTGTGTGTGCATGTGCCTTCAAGTTGTGTGTGGACTTATGGAAAGTCCATGAATTTCACAGGGTTTTCATATCCAAGGAATACTCAGAGGTGGTTTACCAGTGCTTTCTTCTGAAATATAGCTTACAGCACCTGGTATATGGCCATTTTACACTTTGTTGTTGTGTGTCTTCAAGCCATTTCTGAATTATGGTGACCCTAAGGTGACTCTGTCATAGGGGTTTCTGGACCTGAGAGTGTCTGACTTGCCTAAGGTCACCCATGGGTTTCCATGCCTGAGTGGAGAATTGAAACCTGATCTCCAGAACTGTAACTGAATGCTCATACAACTACACCATGCTGGCTCTCTCATTTTAAGATAGTTGTCAATAAATGGCTTGGCTCTTTGGTTTGTCCCCAGGAATTTGTCACATTATTTCTAATATCTATCCATATTTTACAATGGTTGCTTATGGTTTAGAATGAATGACTGATCAAACAAACAAACAAACAAAAATATTATCTTTAGCTAAATGAAAATGGCATCCTTGAATTTTCCAACTGCATGCCATGGCCCCAATCTGGCCTTTTCGCAGTGCAAAAAGGAGGCGCAAAAAGTCCTCCACCCCATGTCTTATTGAAAGCAACCCCATTAAAGAGTTTAAAAGAGAGCAATGCTTCTGAATAAAAGGCGGATTACAACACAAGTAGTTGCCTTATGCCAGATTGAACAATTGGTCCATCTAATTTAGTGTTATTTCCTCTAACTGGCAGCAGCTCTCTGGGGTTTCATAAAAGGGGCTTTTCCCAGGCCCCAGATTGCATCTGATCTTGGAAGCTAAGCAAGGTTAGTACTTGGATGGGAGACCACCAATGAATACCAGGAACTGTCAGCTATATTTCAGAGGAAGGAACTGGCAAAATCACCGCTGAGGGTTCCTTGCCTAAGAAAACTCTATGACATTTATAAGTCAACAGGTGACTTGAAGGCACATGCACAAAAATTACAAGATTTCTTGACTAGTTTCAGAGGAGGTTTGCCATTGCCTTCCTCTGAGGCTCAGAGAGTGTGATTTGCTGAAGATCACTCACCCAGTGATTGGGAATCCCTACTGAGCAGGGATTCAAACCTGGTCTTCTTTTTGTTTAGACCAATATTCAAACCACAACACAGGGTCAATGCATCATTTACTGAATGGTAACATGTATGAAGCTTCTATTGATTCAGTGAGTTTATTGTAGTTGGAACTAGCAGCTGGATGTAGGTTTTTGTCAGCACATGTTTGCTAGGTATGAAGCAACAGCAGAATCAGCCTGTTACAAAAATAGGCTCAGAAGTGCAATGGTCGCTTTTTCGTGATTAAAGCCATTTCTGGCAGTCATTGAAAATGTCACATATTACATGCCCATTTCCTTCAGCCTACTCTTTTCTATTTTTAATAATGTTTTTCTTTAAATGCTCATGAACACACAGACACACACACGCACACACCAAAGATGAAGCCCTGGGAAAGGAATGTTATAAACACTGGCCTGAAATAAAATGAATGCATTCCTTTTTGTTGGGACATTTCCCATTTAAAATGGCCAGCTTTTTTTTCCAGCACAGTCACTGCATGCTGTCTATTCACTGATGTAATATTATGAAAAGCTTTGCCTTTTGCCTTTTGTCTCTGTCATATGAGGAATGCAAATCAGATTTGCTATGTGAAGAAAATTTACAACTTTTACCATATCTTGAACACTGGCATTTTAGGGAAAGATCTTGAAAGAAGCCAACTCTGTTGCTTGCAAAATTAGGGGTTTCAAATCTCATGGTGCCATCTGAAGTGTCAGGGAACGGTGTGCTTCTCCCAAGCAGAGCAGCACCGGAGGAGGAGAAAGTCTGCTTTTATTGTATGATATGGCTCTCTGGGCCTCATCTCCCTACTCCTCACTGATTTCAGGATTCCTTGGCCCAGTACAAAGCCTTTTTGTATGTAAGCTGTGTTTGTGCAAAATTGACATTCCCCCCCAAAAAAACGAGTCAAGGAAGGAGGATGTCAAAGAGCCTCATGGGCGTATCCACTTGGGCTTATAATGCCATTTGGAGCAAGGCAATGAGTGGAATGCCAGCATTATGACTAGTGGGACATCTCGTTGCATAAGCACAATCAACAACAGTTCAGGGTTGTCAGTAACGACACTTGAGATGCAAGCTCAGGAGGTAATGGCAGCAAACTCAGGGTGACATATCTGCTTTTCCTCCTCACTTTCTCCTCACAACTGCCATGTAAATTAGGACAGGTTGTGAGTGTGGGTCCCCAGTGTACTTTGTCTCTTCTGTATTCCTTCAGTAGTTTATTTCTGATGCCACCACTGCTTGAACCTGATTTATTGTATTTGTTTTTATATTATTGATTTTATTTATATTATTATTATTATTATTATTAACCTTTATTTATAAAGCGCTGTAAGTTTACACAGCGCTGTACATCAATTTTTTAGTCAGACGGTTCCCTGCCCTCAGGCTTACAATCTAAGAAGACACGACACAAAAGGAGAAGGGAGTGGTGGTGGGGAATAGGATCAGGTCCAGCAGATCTTTCACCTCCGAGGCCT
Organism: Sceloporus undulatus; assembly: GCF_019175285.1. Taxonomy (NCBI): domain Eukaryota; kingdom Metazoa; phylum Chordata; class Lepidosauria; order Squamata; family Phrynosomatidae; genus Sceloporus; species Sceloporus undulatus. The sequence continues at coordinate 247,781,187 of NC_056522.1, read as the reverse complement.
GGACCAAAAATGGAACCCAAGGTGGCATCCCAAAGCAACAAATGAAAATGTTTACTATAAAATAAAAATAAATAAATAAAAATAAATAAAAAACCCACAGTAAACACTATAAAATAATTAAAAAAACACAAAACTATTGAAAACCTGCTTAGGAAAAAAAAAAACATTTTTGAGTGCCAGCAAAAGAAGATCAAGAAGAGGGGCAGCCTAGCCTCCCATCGGAGGGAGTTGGAGGTGGGAGCAACCCCTGCGAAGGCTCACTCATGCCCTCGCCGAGCAAGCCTGTGATGATGATGGGACCAAAAGAAAGCCTTCCCCTGAAGATCTTAGCTAAAGTGAAAAGCAATAATGTCCTTCTTTTCTAGAGGGGTGGTTGGGTTGAAGGGCAGTGTATTTCCCTTCTCCAGATGAAACAATTGCTGTTCTAGAAAAGAAACACATAAATGGAGGGTGATCACTTGCCATAAATGTGCTACAGTGCTGAGAAAAGCAGTGCCTCCTGAAATCCCTTTCATATAAAAAGTCATCCATGTTTCTGTTCTGTGCTGACCCAAGAACCTGGATGTTTCACCCAAAGGAATGAACAGATCTCTGTGCTGCAGTTAGATTTGTGTTTCAGTCATGGTGACCAGCCATTGTTTCTTTGTCCCAGAAAGCAGTGCTAGCTGTAACCTGATGCCCACACAACTATCAGTGATTCAGTCAATCACCTCCATCTTGGAACTGAGTTTAACTGCACACCTGTTGGGCCAAACTGTCAGGACTATTCTATTTCTCCCACCCACTCACATTTTTCATGCCACCAATCTGATTATGGTTCTTAATAACTCAGAAGCATGCCCACTTTTGTGCCTTTTTAGTTGGTCCTAAAACAGTATTCATTAGCAAACTCTAGATTTCTTTAATATAACAGCATATGAGTTCCTGCCTTTGACTGCATTTGGTGGACCGGCATAGCTGAAAGATGAAAGCTAAACCTCAATTTAACCTTTAAAAAAAGAAAGAAAAACAAAATCTTGCATCTCCTTCCATATATAATCTTTCCTGCCTATATACGGACTTTGCAATGGTTAGTGAAGACAAGTGAAAAATGAAGAAACTCCAGGATATGTTTAATTTCCAGTCCCCAACTCCTGCTGTGATATGTTTGCTAAGGGATGATTTCAAATCTTGTAATGGTACAAATTTAACTTCGAGAGAAGCTTAACATACCAGAACATTGAAGCTTTAGGGCTGGCCTGGAATTAGTCCCACCTCTTCCCTGCCAAAGGAAAAGAGGAAGATGGATTGTTATTATTATTTGTTCCTCTCCCCCTCCCACCCCCCTCTCTTTTAATTGCCTTGCTTAATTCTTTCCCATTTCAAAATATCATGGAGGAAAGATGGGAGGTGGTCATTTGTTTTCTTAAATTAACATACGTTGCAAATGTATGGGCCAGATGACTGGCTTTGAAAAGGGAGTCCTTGTGTGTTTGGGAATGTCTGGTGGAGGGAAAGTAGAGCTGGCATATGTTAGTTGTGAACTTCTGCACTCAGTCTCTCCTCCTTTAAAAAAAAGGAAAAAGAGGGGGGAAATATCCTAAGTTGTCTTTGCAGCTGGGTACAAAGGTTTCTTTCTTTGCTCTCATTTACTTCTGAACACTTGGAACATGGTAATAAAAAAGTGGAAACACAGAATAAGCCAAATATAGCCAAGTCCCTTTTTTAAATTTTTTTTTACAAACATCCCCTTGAAGTTAATGGCAAAGCTCTCATTGATTTTAATGGTTTCTGGATTGAACCCACAGTCTTCAGTGCAAAAGCAACATTTAACCTAAGAGGAACTGTATATTATATTATGGGGCCCAGAAACTATTAACAGCTGGTCCTGCTGCAAAGGTTTTGGTTATATGAACCTGCCCCAAGAATCTTATGATGAATTCCCACATTCATTCCTGGAGTCTGAACTAGCACAAATCCCAGTGCTGGAGCTATTTGGGTTCATAATTGAGGCTGGGTTCTCTCTCATTTTGTCTCTTCCAAGAAATGGGGTTTGTAGATGCGTTTTGCCCGGTCTACCAGTGTTTTGATTGTGCTTCTTTTTTGTCCTGGGTGATGGTTGGAATTCTTGTGCAGGTATCTATCTGTATGTGTAGTTTTTCTATATGCTGTGTGTGACCCAAATGTTGGTTCAGTTTGCGGATGACTAGGACATCCTTTTCTTTTTCCATAATGAATTGGATGTTAGGGTGGATGTTGTTCAGATGGTTCAGGAACACAGCCGGATCTTCTTGTATGTGGCTCCAAATGGTGAAAGTGTGATCCACGTATCGGAACCAGGGTATGAGCTTTTTTGGTGATGTTTCCAGGGCTTGCTTTTCAAAGGGTTCGATGTAAAAGGTTACTATCACAGGACTTAGAGGGCTCCCCATTGCTACCCCACCACTCTGTTTGTAGAATCCATTGTCCCACTGGAAATAACTTGTGGTGAGACAATGTTCAAACAGGGCTGTGATGTCTTCTGGAAAAATTTGTTGGATGGGGACTTTGGTGAACAGTGTCCATTATGGGGACTTTGGTGAACAGTGAGACCACATTGAAGCTGATTAGTATGTCTCCGGGTTTTAGTTCAAGGTTATTGATTTTTCCTATGAAATGAGCTGAACCCTTGATGTAGTGGAGGGTATGCCCTATATGGGTTTGTAATTGTGTGTGGCCAGAAACTTGGCCAAGTCATATGTGGGGGATCCAATAGCACTCATTATGAGTTGGAGTGGAATGGAATATTTGTGGATCTTGGGAAGTCCATATAGTCTTGGTGGGAGAGCCTCAGATTTGCACAAACTTTGTCTTGTGGTTGGCTGAACTGAGGAGTTTTTAATCAGGGTGTTCATTTTTCTAGTGATTTTGCTGGCTGGGTCTTGTTTCAGTTTTTTGTATATTGTAGGATCCAGGAGTTCCTTGATTTTTTTTTAATGTATTTTTATTATTTATTTATTTATTTATTTGCTTGCATTGTTCTGTTTCTGTGATTACTGTGGCATTGCTCTTGTCTGCTGGGAGAATGATGATTTCTGGATCCGAATTGAGGTCCTTGATGACTTTTCTTTCTTTTTTGGTTATGTTGCTTGGAGGTGGTTTTGCCTTGCACAGAATCCTTGCTGTTTCCCCTCTTATCTCTTCCGCTTCCTCCTCTGGGAGATGGTGGAGAGTGGCTTATCATGGGGTGTTCTCAGCAAGTTTCTTCAGAGGGGGTTGCCATTGCCACCCTCTGAGGCTAAGATCATCCACTGGGTTTCTTTGGCCAAGCTGGAATTCAAACCCTGGCTTCCCGCATCTTAGCCCAATGCTTATACTACACTGGCTATCTACTAGAGGCTAATGGTACCTGGACAGAATGGCAGTAAAGTAAGGGCAGAGCAAAATGATTGGCTTAGTTCAAAGTGAATGCGACAGTCAAGAGCGCCTGTTATCAGCTTCGGCTGATGACGCCAGCTGCTCTCTTTCCTGGAATGGGGTGACCTCGAAACTGTAGTACATGCACTGGTAACCTCAAGACTTGATTTTTGCAATGTGCTCTACATGGGGCTACCCTTGTGCCTAGTCCGGAAACTCCAATTGGTACAGAATATGGCAGCCAGGTTGATCACAGGAACAGCAAGGAGTGACCATATAACACCAATATTGAAGTCACTCCACTGGCTGCCTATTAGTTTCCAGGCACAGTACAAGGTGTTGGTTATCACCTTTAAAGCCCTACCTGGCTTGGGCCCAACCTATCTAAAGGATTGCCTGCTTCCATACAATCTGCCCCATACACTCAGGTCCTCTGGGAGGAATCTACTACAGCCTTTATGCCGCTTTGATTGCCTGGCAAAAAGTGGGATAGAAATGAAAAAAATATTATTTATTATTGTTGTATGCATTTTTAAATGTGCACATTTTTTCCAAACTTACATAGGAGTTTATCACACGAAGGTTTGGAGATGGCCCCAAAGGAGCAGTGTCCTGCCACCTCTTTCAGCACTGGATTGGGGCCACAGGAACCGCACACAGCAGGCCAAATCCAGTGCTCTGCCACTGTAAAAAGAAATGGTGAAATGGTGCTCCTTCTTAAAGTGGCAAAAAGTCACCTTTGCTATTGCAGAAGTAGCTATTCCACATTTCTTTGGTGCAACATGTCTAAATGCTGCACCAAAGAAATGGCATGATGCTGCCCACCCTGTGGGCAGTTGCCATGATGCTGGCATCGGGGCGGAGTCAGGGGTGCGGCATGTGGTTGCTGCCACCCCCCTCTCCCCCACGATGTTGGCATTTTATGCCGGTCTGTTTAGCCCCTATGTCCCCATAGCTAGATGCAAAATAATCACACCATCCACTGAAACCTCTGGAGGACCCCGGAGGTCCTCAAGAGATGATGCAATAATTTCATTCTGGCTATGGGGACATAACCAGAAGCTTCTACAATCCCTTCCCAGTCTCTAATGCCCACAGAATGGTTGGGGGTGGATGAATCATCTTAACAGCAAGTCAGTGGAGGAGGCTTTGATTATTGTGGGGTGGGGAGGAAGGGAATACCACCAATCACCAAAAAGATATATGCAGGCATAAGGTGGACCTATATACATATGCTACCATTGGAAGACAGATTATGTCTGAAACAAAGGTATATATTGTGAAAAATATACACAAAAACATTTTATTCTGGTTATTTCTTGAGTCCCAGCTCTGGGGAATAGGTGGGATAAAAATAATAATCTTCATCCTGATTTTATGCATGGCAGCAAGTAGCCAAGCTAGCTGCCTCTCACCCAAGTGTACGCAGAGTGTAACATTATCATTTTAAAACCACTTCTTTTAACAATTAGGGTTATAACCTCAGCTGGCATAAACTATCAGTCACCCATCAGCATCTGCAATGGTTGAGCTATATATGTCTTCAAAGCAAGTGGAGATGGTAAGTTATTTTCTGATCAGCTGGAAATTCATCTCTCAGATATGAATGCAGTAGCATTGTTAGTGCTACTGAGAGAGAATATATTTGAGGCACTAATCCCATCACACCTGCCTGCATTTATCTTCTTATCAGCTAACAAATGTTGAGAATTTGCAAGGGTTTCAGTGATCCCCAGTGTTCAACAAAACAGAGAAATAAAAGTGTGCAAAGTTTTACATCCTTTTTCTACTAGCACAAAAGCTAAATGCATCTCACCTCATTGAAACCAATGCAGTTTTCTAGGTGAATAACACTTCATGGTACGTGAACTTCCTGTAGCCTTTGAGAAACTGAAGAAAGAAGTAAGTGGGACTGTGTTAATGAACTTGATATAATCAGTCCTTAATTACACTGAAAGATCTTTACCTTGTCCTTAACCTCTTAAAAAGCAAAATCCATATTATCCAATTTTGGCTCCAGATGCTTAATTGTACTATTAACTTAATCTCACAGGGGGCTGTCATTTTCATTCAACTTCATTAGAGACTACCCAGATTGTCCAGACTGGGAAAATGGGAAAGTATTTCCTCTGAAATAACACTCCCCACCTTCCCCCTACCCACCAAAGGAAACCCTCTGTTCTTCCTACTGTTTCTCCTCCTCAGAAGACCTTATTAAAAATCTTTTAGAAATACTCCACATAGAGTTGTTTGTCTATGCATGTGTCTGTGTCTGTGTGCATGTTTCTGTGCTTCCAATGTTCACAACTTTGGTCTGGTAATGACCCATTGCTCCAAAAACAAATGTTTGGTTATGTGATGAAATTACTGAGGGAAATCAGAGGGCTAACTCAGACTGAGGGCAAGTCTTCAAGCATTTTGTCCTGTTTCAGAGCAAGTTACCAAAAGGTAAAAAGGTTAAGCTGTGCACTGCAATATATGAAGTCACAATCACTTTCAGCTCAATTCTGGTGGGGAAACCACTAACACTCTTGAGTTTCCATCTTTTGGGGGCTGTGGTACTCCAGTGACTCAACATGTCATGGTGTCAGTTCAGTTTTAGTTGGGAAGGAGCAAAGTAATTCCATTCGGCGGTGGGGCTGGAAATATAACAACATAATTGTTGTGCTGTCTTTCTGCCTTGTACAAGGTTTGTTATTGTGTGCCTTCCCTTCAAGTTGTTTCTGACTTATAGCAACCCTAAGGCAAATCTATCACTAGGTTTTCTGAGGCTGAGAGGTGTGATCTGCTCAAAGTCACCCAGAGGGTTTCCATGGCCAAGAGGGGAACTGAATTCCAATTTCCAGAATCCTAGTCCTACACTCAGACCACTGCACCATGCTGCCTCTCATTGTACCAGGTAAACACACTTTGAGTGATGGGCCTATGAAAGATAATTGCATTTCCCAATTCTTAGGAGATGAGTGCACCGGCTTTTATTGCTAGGCACGGAATGTAAATGTACAGGGGCAAATTCTATCACACAGCTCCTTCCATGGACAGTATTCATCCTGTACCTGACCTGGGCTTCTCCAGGGCCTTTTAAAGAATGGGATTTTCCCATTCATGAAAAGGTCCAGGAGAATCCTGGGTCAGGTATGGGATGAGTACCCAGGGAAGGAGCTGCATGATAGAATCCATCCCTGTGTATTTACATCCTGTGCCTAGCATGGGGATAAAAGCCGGTGTGCTAATCTCCTTGATCATTGGATCTTTCCTGTAGTAGCACCTGAAAATTTACGGAGCATACCTGGGTCATGTTGCTGCTCACCACATCTTCACCCAATCAGTTTTGGGTCACATGTGTCATGGCAATGTGTTCATCTCGAGCTGAATTCTTGCTCACAGTGCTCATCTAGATAATTGACTGGACATTAAACAGCAGTATTTGATGACCAAATAACGCATAGGCCTATGGCTGCTGAAACAGGACCTGTATCATGGAAGTTATCCAATGTGTCTCCTTATCTACATTCCTCAAATTAGGGAAACTACTGTAAATGTTTGTGCAACTTGTGCTACATTTACTTCCACTGAAGCCAATGAATGGCCCACAAGATGTTTGTCCAGGACCTAGCCTGCTCTCCCTATGAGAGCTGGTGCAGCAATGCCCTTGGCTACAGTTGTGCCCACAACTGGATTCTGATTGGTCAAAACACCTTGAAGTAATGATATTCCCATTGGGATGAGACTAGTATTCTTGGCACAAAAGCCATTTCTAAACAAACTAACTCAAAGGATATGTGCATGCATAAAATAAGGTATATATCTTATCTCATATGATTTGCATGTATGTGTGTATGATGTGTGTTTACACATACACACACACACACATATTACATATGTTCTTTTTGCCCCTCCTTCTCTTTCTCCTCCCACATGCCCACATATAATTTAGTAATCAGTGGCTTTTACCACTTAGTTACTTCACAAAAGCAACAGACCTAAACAGAAATCCAAGTGGTTAAAATGAATAGTTTAAACAAAAGTCTAAAGGCTGTAGATGATCCCCATGTTCTGTAAACAAGACCTTTCTGTAATCATTTTAGTCTGGCCACAAACCAGATTTATCTTTGATTGTCTTTGTCAGAAACGATTGTACTAAAATAGACAAAAACAAGTAATAAGCAGGAAAAGGCTAGACAATTTGAGAGGAAGGGAAGCTGCAAAAATGTCACTGACCTAGCTATTCTTGGGATGCTATGTTGTATCTGCAGAAAACTCTTTATAGAAAATGGCTGAATGATATCTTTATTGAGGGAAAATATGAAGGAACAGAGTTTATGTATTTAAAAAGTCTTTCCATTTATGTTTTGATGTGCCAATAGTTATTAATATTCACTGAAAATATTGCATACCATAAGTATTACTCAAAGGGTAACGCTTGCATAAGAAATTCAGTTAAGCATGGATGAATTAGTTTTCCACATTTCCATACATAAGTCTATTCTTTCTCATTTCTGCATCAGTCTACAACTTTTTAAAAAGAAAATGCACAAAACTGCATTCAAATATGAATATGTCCCCATAAAATGCACATTTCATGTGCATTTGATCTTACAAGACACATTTTGTGTATATTTTATCTTATGCAATTTATATACATACAGTCATAAAATGCACATTTCCATATCCATTTTTCTCAACAACAAAAAAAAACCTTTTGTTAATTGCTGCCAAGTTGGCTTCAACTTAATGACAATCCTATGAGTGAAAGACCTCCAACATATTATTTTATTAACAGCCCGGATAAAGTCTTCCAAACACCAAGCCATGGCTTCCTGGACAAAATCAATCCATATGTGTTGTGATATTTCTCTTCTCCTACTTCCTTCAACTTTACTGAGTTGTCTTTTCCAGTAAGTCATGTTGTCTTATGATATATTTTATTTATGATATTTATACCCCGCCCTGTCAGGGATGATGGGAGTTGTGGCTCTTCACCTGGCCTGGAACTCACCACCTGGTTGTGCACCACGCTGACCAGTTTTGGCCAGTTGTTGTATCTTTTGCAAGAGTTGCAGAGAACAGGCTGAAGACCCCGACAAACTCTCCAAGCCTTCTCACTCTTGCTTCCACAGAAGTCTTCACCCTTCTTCACCAGGGTCCTGCTGGTTCTTGTAGCTTCACCCAAGACACCAGACAACTCAGTAGTCTTATATAAAAGATCTACTTTATTCTACTATATACACAGCTCCAAACAATACTCAACTCCTCTCTCTCCAATCCACTCTACAATCCACTACTATCCACTCTACTACCCACACAACAATCCACTACTACCCACAAAATGCATTGGGATGTATAGTCATTATTATAGCCAAAGCATGGCACCACCTACTGTGGTCTGTTTCCACCCAGTAGGCGTGTACATCATTCCCATTGGTTCTCCTTGTTCATCCTACAATTTGTGATTTCATCATCTCAGCCTTGACCACTTAACAATTGTCAGGTGTGTCCAATTATTCACTATGCACTTCTTGTCCTTGGCACTCTGGACTTGTTAATTGTATTACCATTCACACCTGTGTGGTTCTCCATTGGCTTCTGCTGAGTCACTCTGACTCTCACATACAAGTTTTATTTCTCTTACTGTATAACCCATGTGGCTTTTTCCTTAACACGCCCTTCATCCCTAAAGGCTCTCAGAATGGCTTACAATTATTATTATTAATAATTACATAGTTCCCTGCCCTTGGGTTTATAATCTAAAAAGAAATGACACAAAAAGAGAAGGGAATGATGGTGGGGAAGGGGATCAGGTCAAGCAGTTCTTTCCCTCTGAGGCCTGGACCAAGGCAGATGAACTAGGGGGAGGGCCAGGCCTGATGGAGCTGGGTCTGCATCTCTCCCTCCATGTCCAGATGGCAACAGATGGCCTGGAGGGAGGGCTCTACATCTTAGCTCAGACCAGGCCCAAAGGAGCTGGGCCTGCATCTCTCCCTCCATGGCACTAGATGAACTGGAGGGAGGGCTCCAAAGTATATATAAAAAGTATCCAAAGTATATCCAAAATATGATAGCCTAAGTTCAATCGTTTTGGTTTCTAGGGATAGTTCAGGCTTGATTTGCACATGAACCCATTTGTTTCTCTTTTTGGTGGTCTCTGGCATCCAAGGCACTCTTCTCCAGCATCATATTTCAAAGGAGTCAATTCTTGTCCAGTCAACTTTCTTCACTGTTCCAATTTTTGCAGCCATACATAAAAATCAGAAACAATATAGCATGGATGATGCTGACTTTGGTATTGTCATGGCCAGCCAAGATCAGCTCTCGGAGGACAACGAGGAGGATGAGCCTCCTCCAGAGCAAGAGCTGATTGAGGCTACACCAGGTGGCAATCCTGCTCTGCCAGGTCCCAGCTGTGCTCTCCCAGCCCCAGAGGAGGAGGCCCAACCAGGTCCTAGTGCTAGAGAGGGGCCTCCTATGGTGCAACAGCCTAGTGGTGACTCTGGGGAGGAAGCTTGCCTGGAGGTGCCTACATTCCAAGAGAGAAGAGCTGAGAGTGCTTGCAGGTGCAGATCCAAGAGGATTGCAGAGAGGCAATTAGCCAACCAGCCTCAGGTGACACGGGGGAGAGTTTCCCTTACTTAAACTGTTGAGAGACCTTCCCTGTTTGCCAGAGTTTATTGCATGATCCCTTGGCGTGATTGCTGCTAGCACTGGCTTCTTGTATCTTGATTCCTTGTTGCTTTGACCTTGGACTGGACCCTAGTTATCTTCTGGCTGCTTTGACCTCGGACTGCTTTGACCACTCTGGCTCTCTGACTTTGGCTTGGCTTTCGGTTTGCTTTGTTTTCTGGTATCCTGACCTTGGCTTGACTTCTCGGACTGCTTTCACGCTGAATCCTTGCAAGGTCTGTGTTTTGCATCCACTTGCTTGTCTGAGCCATTCTTATCGGCATGTGTCTCTGAGTGCTGGCTGCAGTCCAGGACAGGTATTTATGCAAAATGCATAATTTTTGCAAAATAACTTTGTTAAACTTCATTTGATGGGTAAAAAAAAATCATCTGGATCAACACAGCGGAGTGAAATCAAGGCAGACAATTCACTTGAAGTTATGTACAAAGTTTGATCAAGTACTTCTATAATTCCAATTGATACTTACATTTCAAGAACAGTCCACTAAGGTCTCTGCCCCATCACTTCCACGCATTTCTTTGGGAATTGTTATTGATTTCCTTAAGAATCTAGTCACTCTTCTCCAGCAGCATATTTCAAAGGAGGAAATCATATGGATTGTGACTAGAGATAGCACATAATCAGCTGTGGATGCTGGTGACTACAATTATCAGTGAGGTGGTCAATCTCGTTTTGATTTAGTCTGAACTCTCAAAAAGCTGTCCGGGTTGTTCACCCCATCATCAAACTGGGGATAGTACCTTGAATGGAGCAGTATAGCCTAAAACCTGGAGCAGGTTCAACACTCCACCAACATCAGAGCCACTTGCCTCAGAAAATGTTGACTGCTTTCTCACTATGGTGTTTATCAGACGAGCTCTTAAAGAGGTACTATTCCAGTGTGACTCCTCTAGCTGCCTCCTGTTGCATGCTGGGATTGGCAGTTTTAAGGAGGGGTATTTAGAATTCTCAGGCAGAGAAGTTCAGCTCCTTAAAACTGCCAATCCCAGCATGCAACAGGAGGCTGCTAGAGGAGTCACACTGGAATAGTAGCTCTTTAAGAGCATAGTGTGATAAACATCTCCGTGATCTATCTGTCTGTTGCTGAAGAACCTATTAACAAATCAAAGGTTGTGGAACCAACACTTAGTGCTTTTTGGGCATTGTTCGCTCACCTCACCACCTGAATTTGATTCTGGAAGCAAAGAGGGTCAGGACTGGTTAGTACTTGGGTGGCAAATCAACAGGGACTAACAAGGATCTCCAAGTAGGAAAGGGTCTGCCTAAAACCCTGGAAAGTCACTGCAAATCAGATCTAATAGTACTGAATCAGATGGACCAATGGTCTGAGTTTCCCATATCTCTCTGTGTTGGTGGAGCTACAGCTAAATTGTGAGGCGGGATGGAGTTGTGAATGGAGTCAAAGGTTGCAGCTGCACTGTAGAAATTTCTGACAACTTTTTAACTTATTTAGCCCAATGCTATGAAATTCTGGGATTTGTAGTTTTGTGAGATATTTAGCCTTCTCTGCCAGAGAGCTCTAGCACCACATGAGTTCCCAGAATTCCATAACATTGTGCTATGGCAGTTAAAATGTTGTTAAACTACACTATTTCTGCAGTGCAAATGCAGCCAAAATCTCATGTGGCTTCAATGTACATTTTTATATGCAACTTTCAGACCCTAAAGGGGAGAATACCTCTGATATGCATTACCAAAAAGTGCTATGAATCACTAATACCATATTAACAGCATGGAAGCCAAATAAGGTTTTACTGTTAGTTATGGACTACAGTAGGCATGCAAGTCTCCCTACCAAAGCTAGCACTCAAAACACATATTAGATTTTACATTTGTGTCCAATAGAGACCCAGTGTGGTGTAGTGGTTTGAGCATTGGACTGTGACTCTGGAGACCAGGGTTCTCAGCTCAACCATGAAACCTACTGGGTGACCTTGGGCAAATCACACTGTCTCAGCCTCAGAGGATAGCAATGACAAACACCCTCTGAAGAAACTTGCCAGGAAAACCCATGATAGGTTCACCTTAGGGTCACCATAAGTCAGAAACAACTTGAAGACATACAACGACAAGAAACAGAACCAAGGAGCTTGTTTTTGTTGAATGCCTTCAAGATGTTTCAATTGCCAAGGGAACAATATCAGCCCAATGTACTGTTGTGTTGGCAGTTGCTATGAAGTTATTTGTGTCTTTGGTGACATCCGTCTTGCCGCAATGCCTCTACATCAAAAGAAGGGAGAATATGACAAGCTCATACAAAGCTCCATGACAAAATAAAGCAAAGTTGTGGCATAAAGAAGACTCTATACTTGGAATGTGGTTTATAAGCTTTATTACTATATATTGTGGAAAATCTGTTGGTCTCTCACTTGTGGTTCAGACATCCATGTGTAATATGGTCAGTTCTAAGCCCACAACAATGTTAGAAAACATTGCCATAAGTGTCCCTTATTTGCTTTAAGTAGGATACAAACAGAAGCACAAAAGGGCATAAAAATGGCTTGAACAGAAAGCAGTCAAATCAGGTGTGAGACCATCAATGGTAACTGACTATGAAGATCAAAACCTGCTCACTAGTTGTGATGAGTGTGACTGAGAGGTCCCCACTTTTCTTTAAGGAAAAATCAGCTCAGAGTATCTCAACAGAGTGTGGTGGGAGTTGGATGGCTGTCTACCAGCTCCTTTGAAATCTTATGGAGAGCTTCAGCAGAATCTGACCCAGGATATGCACTGCTTTCCTTGAGTGACTCAGGAAATTGACTAGTGCATTGAACCATTTCATAGTTCAGAAACACATGGTGTGAACCTGTTGTTGGGACTTGCCACCATTGAGCTGATGCCAATAATCCGGACTGTTGTTGCTCCTGCTATCCCTCCCTTTGGGATGGGGGGGGAGGGGGGAAATCTCTGATGGGTTCTGCAGGCACTGTATCCTGTTTTTTCATATATCTACTCTCCAGTAGCCTTTTATTGTATAGTCAGACCTCCATAACTACAATTCGTTATTCATTGATTCAACCATCCATGGCTTGAAAATATTCCCAAAAGATATAAATTCCAAATTGCAAACCTTGAATTTGCTATTTTGTATAATGGACACCTTTCATTACACCATTGTATTTAATGGGACTTGAGTATCCACAGAGTTTGGTATCCATGGGGGGGGGGTTGTCCTGGAACCAAACCACAGTGGATACCAAGGGCCAACTGTATCAGATACAAATAGGCATTTCAAACTTCACTGCTCCTGAGATTTTCCATCTCTTAAAGGTTTTTCAGAGCTGATAGCATTCACTTGCCTTCCCTCACTACCATTGCATGGCCTTAGAAAATATGCAATGCCCAGCCTAGTGTACCAACAAGGTTCCAGCATCTGAATTATAGAAGGTAGAATGCCTGCTCTGATCCAGAAAGTTAAAAAATGAACAATTAGGAAGTGATGAGATAGGCTTCTACCTGAGACTACAGAGTCTCTGTCATGAGTCATATAAACGCCTTGCCTTCAGATCAGCTGGAAGCGGCTTTATTTTGCCTTTCTGTTTTGCCTCTGAGATCCTGCATTGAGAAAATTATAATTATATTATTTATTAATTTATTAGTTAGTTGAACTGTGTTAGGGTATATTTTAATTTGTTATGTTGATACTGTGGATATATATATATATATATATATATATATATATACTTGCTTAGACATTAGGTTTAGTTTTGTATTCGGGCTTTATGTTTACAGCATGATTGTGAATCTGCTTTTGATTCCGTGGGAGAAAAGGCAGAGAGATAAGAAATACATCGATCACATCATCAATCATCAATCATACCATCATCAGGGCACTGAGTTGTGTGGACAAAGATTCTGCTCCAGGGGGCATAAGGCATCTTTCTAATGTGGCTTTGTAATTCAGCATGAGCACTAATGTCATGAAATTGTTCATCATAATTATTCTCTACAATGGAGATGAGAAATAGGCAGCCCTCCAGATATTGTTGGGCTACAATTGCCATTAGCCCTAGTCAGCATAGGCAATGTTTAGGGATGATGGAAGTTCTGAGTCCAATAGTCTCTGAATAAAAAACTTGGAAAATTACTTCTAAGAAGAAGCCCAATAATGGTATGCTGAAGCCATCCATAATTGAAAATGGTGAGATGATGTTCTGAGACCCTAGGCAGGACCAGTTCCTCAAGTGCTAAATAGCATCGGTTGGCCTTTTGCAAAGTGCCCCATGCCCTTTGTTTTTCTGCCCATGTGGACAACCTGGTCCCCCCTTTCCTAATTCCAGTGTAACTTTCCTCAGAATACAATGTTAACCACCTTTCCAACTAACTCCCTACAACAAGATTATGCAGCTCCAAAAGATCTAATATGTGTTTGCATGCTGTAATTAGATTGCAAAATATAGCTCTGATTGAACTGTAAGGGATAGGGTTGCCAGGTAACTGGATATAGAAATAATCTGACCTTGTACAAAGTGGTGCAGTTTACGAGTTCACAAGTGACAAGTTACTAGTAACATTGCCACCCATTACAACATCCCATTTTAGATAACAAGGGCATTACAAAGTTGTAAATGTAACAAGTGCAAGTGTAATGAGTAATATTTTCTAGTTATTTTGAAAAGCTACATTTGAAAGAACAAGATATGAGAGAACTAAGTTCAAACCAAGGGCAGAGATGCTCTATGGTCAGAAGAGAAACACACTACAAGATCGAGAAGAAATGAAAAGATGATAGAAGTAATACCCAGAAGAGCTCTAAAAAAAGAGATGAAATAATTAATGGCACATGGAATGAAAAACCATACATAGATGAACCCCAAATTCTGAAAAGCAAGGTGGAAGCTGCAATAAGAGAAATTGAGGAAAAGAACAGATGTTACTCCATTTGAATTGCTACAGTCTGCACAAACAGAGGGGCTGCACTGATGAGAAGAAAGGGGCAGCCAGAGGCCGCCACCTTCTCCTCCTGATTGTTGCCATGGCAACCACATGATCTGGGCAATGATCCACGCAAAAAAGGAGCTGCAAAACGCAGCTCCTTTCTGCACCGCTGCCAAGGCACCATTAGCACCCTGGAGCAGTGCAGTGATGTCTCTTGTGTGCCGCCTCATTTGGACGTGGCGCTCAAGGCATGTCATCGGAGCATGTAGCATGTGCTTGTGCATGCACCCAAAATGACATCAGAAGAGTGTGGAGCGTGCAGATACTCTGCTCTCCCAAGCCCTAATTTCAGGCCCAGGCCTCTGCAAAGTGGTGGTCTGTACTGAATCAACTTTAGCATAACTAAAATATGCCAACAAATATGAAAGAAAAAACAGTGGCCAACAGGATGGAAACAATCACTATACACCCAAATCCACAAAATAAAAGGAGACACGAGACTGCATCAACTATAGGATCAGAGCATTAATTTCCCACACAAGCCAAATTATGCTCAAAATTCTGCACCCTAGATGCCAATCATACATGGAGAGAGAAATAGCAGAGATGCAAGCAGGGTTCAGGAAAGGAAGAGGCAGTAGGGACCATATTGCAAACATATGATGGTTAATGGAGTGCACCAAGGAATTCCAGAAAAAAAATTCGCATGTGCTTTATAGACTATAGTAAAGCCTTTGATTGCATAGACCACAAAAAGCTATCACTATTAAACGCATATGACTGCCACTATATTTGACAGCCCTGACAAGAGGCTACTGTTGGAGCAGAATATGGGGAAATCAATTGGTTCCCAATTGGCAAAGAGATCTGGTAAGGCTGTATTCTATCACCTGACTTGTTCAACTTGTATGCAGGAAACATCATATGAAGATGCTATGGAAGGTGGTAAAAGGTAGCAGAAAAAGATGCTAAATGACTAATCAGGGCGGTTGCGAGACTTAAACTGCAGGGCAGTGGAGCATAAGGGCAACAGGGTTGCCATGAGTCAGGGCCTACTTGAAAGCAGTTAACAGGATTTCTACTTGAAGGCAGTTAACAACAGGATTTTGACAGGATTTCTAAATGCATTCAGACAAGAACTTTTCAAGATTTCTTCCATTTTATCAAGCTTAAGGGTTTTCCTCTCAAAAAAAGTAACAGGAAGTAAATGGGAAGTAAGGATCAGCACAACAAATAATGAAACATGTTTTCTCTCCCATCATGGTGATGAATCAGAGCAACTGGGTATTTTATAAATACTGTAAACAGTGACAGAAGAAATTATGTTTGAAAAGTGACTTTCCAAGCTCTGGTTTATAGATTAGAGACAAAGCCCTTCTGAACATACAAACACACATATATATGTGCATACCTAAAACCTTAAAATGAGCATACTCACTATCCCATTGCTGAATGTGCATGAATGTAGAACAAATTTGGATGTTAACTGAAGATTTGCATAATGGGCCAGATTTCAGAATTTAAATTTCACCATATATCTTTAAATGTGAACATTTTCAGTTACAGTTTTATTCTAACAGTTACTTTACAAGCCTACATGCTCAGATGGTGTGTGTCTTGGACCTTATTTCCCATGGCTGTGCTATAATTGCTGGCATAAAGCAGTGTCCACTGATTTTTTTTTTCAGGGAACTCATCTCCCATCTGCATGTGGCTGATGCAAGGCCATCTGTTTTGCTAAGGAACTGGATCTCACAGCTTGGCTACTGTGCACCTAATTTCTGAAATGCTGAAAATGTGAGGAATATGAGGAATGAGGTCTCAGCTGCCAAAACAAACTCCACATAGTTGTATCACTCTAAATATGAGAATATCCTTTCTGGGCTATCACAAAATAAGGATGTACAGAACCAAGTTGAGGGTTTTCACTTGTCTTATCAAAACTCACCCTGCCCTCACTTCCACATAAAGTATTTGGAAGTTTTGCTTAAGGTTAATTTTGCTATTTGGACTGGATAGCATTGGTGGATGGCTGTATTTCTCCTAAACTAAATGATCCTTGAACTAAGTGGATTGGAGCAGGAAGAATCTGGAGGAATCTGAGTTGGAAGATACATCATGATTTTGCAACAGAATCTATTAATTAGAATCCTTTTGCTAGTCCCAATTAGAGTAGACCCATTCAATCAATGGTATTTGTGTAAGTGCTAGTACACCTTTCAGCAATTGATTCAGTGGCTCTACTTTAGGATTACCAATAAGATTCAAACCTTTCTCTGCTGTGACTCTGGACCACACAGGGTACTTTATATAACATATGTGACTTTAAATTTTGACTTTACAGAATTTGGGGCAGAGCGGGAACTGTGCCCTGACAGACTTATGACTAAGTGTAATCCTATTCTTCTCCCATAATTCTGAAGGCTGATAATGGAAGCAGCTGTATACAGATAAGACCTCTGTCCCTGATCTTCTACATTTAATCTGCTTGTTAAAATTTTAATGAAGGCTACCAGGGATAAAGGCAAAAGAGTTCAAGCAGCAAGATAATGAGAGGTTGTCAAGCATAGCCAGTGTTCATTTTAGGAACAAAGACTAATTCAGCCATTAAAGCATATGTTTTGATAATGAACTGATGTAAGCTTGGTATTCAAAATAACCTATCAACTTGGCTAAAACCATCTTAAATATACAAGAACATTAATAAAACATGGCTGGGTCAGACCAAAGGGCTATGTAACAGCATAATTTTCATGGTAAAGACATACAGTAGTGGTTCATCAATGCCCCCCCCCCCTCTTTGTCATACAGTATTAACAAGAGTGGGTTAACCAACTGCTGTGGTATCTGAGAAATCTCCCAGCAGTGTCACTTGTTATCTCAAGGTCTAGCCTCCTTCCATAACCCCTCTTTTCCAATATCAAGTTGATACCAAAAGGAGTGTTGTAGGTATATAACCGAGAAGGCACTCCCAGGGCAGGAAACTAGACATGTCATATAAAGACATCCATGACAATATAAGATCTGACTGACTTATCATGGGGGAAACTCAAGACACATGGCCAAGATAGATCAGTCATGATGGTTGGGATCTGCATAATCTCTTCATGGATAGGAGTGGTGGAGAGTGATGGACATGGTGCTTACAAATGAACAAAAGTCCAAGTATACTTCCCTCTGGAGGAGATACTCCATTGTCCACAGATATTTGCACTGATGGTCCAGTCATTTAGAAGTTCCCTTCTCATTCTTCCCTCCTGGACACTTAGGTCCTGTACAGATTGGCGCTTTGTGCCGGTCTGGGGCCAAAATTAGAAGTTTGTAGGGCTGGGCATCGCACCCACCCCTACAATTGGTGTGCCGGTGCCATGATTGCACACATCCATCCATACAGGGTGTACAACGATGCTGTCTGCATGGTGCAATGCTCAAACAGTGCTGCACCATGTGGATGTTATTGTTGCATGCAAGGGCACCAATGGCACCCTATGCACAGCACAAAAAGAACCTGCCAGGAGTGGGTTCTTTTTATGCCTCACAGAGACCGCAGCATTTGTCTCCTGTGGCCTCCTTCCAGGGGATGGCCTCTGGCCGCCCCTTTCTCCCAGTCTGTAAAGCTCCTTAATTTTTATCCCAAAATCTGCTCCAGGATACATTTTACCTCATAAATATGCCTGCCAAGGCACCTGCAATTTGGTCTGGCCTGAGATTCAGACAGACACTCTGTCAGTATCTTATTTGACTCCTCAGCATTGCTGGAAGCTGCTGAGCCATTTCACTTCACAGAATCCTTCGTCTGTAACTTTTGCTTCTGGAACTGGTACAGTAATACTTTCTGCAATCCTTAAAGTTGCTATCTGCTATCAACATTTATATTGTTAGTTCTTGTCATTGTGTGTGTGAGCGTGCATTTGTGTGAATGGTGATTCCCTTTTACAAATAAAACTACATTTTGTCCTTGCATTTTGGAGTTCTTTTTCTCAGAAACAGCATACACTGACTTGAACCTATGAGTTGCTCAAGTCCTCTCAGCTGCTGTAATTGAGCTAATAAAATTTCCCTATTACAGTATATATTGATTGTGGGTACCCTCTCACGACCCTGGTATTTTGGGTAACAGTCTTCCACTGGTGTTGCTGCCTAATACCTTCCTCTTATCACATTAAGATATTTGGCACATTTTATCTGGTTTCACAGTAAAAGCATGTCTGATTTTAGAGAACCTACCAGTAGCAATGCTACCCTGCTAGCCTCCTGACCTATAGAGGCATACAACCCCACTACCACAGTAAGATAGTGTCATGGTGGACCAACTGGATTATTCTACTTTGATTTGAATACAGGAAGTGACACAAGCATACAAAGTACATGCTGAGCATGTGGTGCAAAGAACTCAACATTGTGCAATGGATGAATTCAGCAGGCAATGGCAGAAGCAAAGATTTATAGAACATAACATTGTACAATGAGCACATTCAGGATGCAATGGAAAAATTCTGTTTTGCAACCCACAACATTGTGCAATGGCCAAAATTTGTTCTCCTGTCCTGTGCTATTGCCCTATGTATTACCTTATGTTGCTATTCTGCATGAGGGCTGTGTACTGGTGCAACATCATATATTTGCATATTCTTCTTTATACTACACAAATGGCCTATTGAACTGAGCCCTTTGTCTTGTTTTGCACTATGGTACTTCACTATGCCAAACTACAAATATGCATTTTCTAATATTTTGTATAGCATATTTTATGATCTTTTAATCCTAATAGAGGTATGTCCACCCGACCTTTTGCATCTTACTTTCACAAAGTAAAATGATCATCACAAAGTTTCCATGTACATGCATACCTTTTCTAAAGTACTCTTAATTGATGCAGCAATAGGTTTGGGACTGCTGCTTAACAAAATGCTTTGTGTGTAAGTGTTTTGAGTGTATCGTTCAGCATGGCAGAGGGCTGGATTGGATGGCCCTTGTAGTCTCTTCCAACTCCATAATTCTATGAAATAATATGCAGTCAGAATAAGCAATTGTTAGATTTTCTCATACAGTTGAAATATATTTTTAAATGGGAGAGTAACATTATTTTTTATGACAGACTGGGAGAGGGAAGTGGGAAGAAGAGTAGGAAATGGGAGCTATATTGAGTGATCATTTTGGAGGTGGTTTGGAGAATGTTACAGTATTCCTTTAAGCTGTTGTTCCTTCACAGTTTAGTATTCAGATCAGTCATTTCTTTTTCCTCACTCCTAGTAGGAGTTTTGTAAAGAACCTGTATACTAAATACCCTAAAGGTCCCAGGTTATATCTGATAAAATCATAGAGCTAGAAGAGACCACAGAGGACATTCAGTCCAAACTTTGCCATTCAGGAATACACATTCAAAGCACTCTCAATAAAACCCCCAAGAAGGAGACTCCATCACACTCCAAGGAAGAATATTTCACTGTTGGAACAGCCCTTACAGTCAGGAAGTTCTTCCTAATGTTTTGGCAGAATCTGTTTTCATGTGGTTTGAATCCATTGCTCTGGGTCCTAGTCCCTGGACTAACAGAAAAAAATCTTGCTCCATACTCAATATGATATCCCTTCAAACATTTAAACATGGCTATCATGTCACCCCTTAATCTTCTCTTCTCCAGGCTAAACATATCCAGCTCTCTAACATATCCAGCATGAGCAGCTTTTAGAAATTGTTTTGTTACATATTTTTGATTATTATTCAATCCAAATTCCCCTAAATTGAGAGTCAAGCAATTTCCTTTACTTAATTGTATTTCTATCCCTATAAATGTATTTATCTGTTGCTTAACCTCAGTCCAAAATTTTTGTACAAATGGACATTCCCACCACATATGAATATATATTCCTTTAACTCCACATCCATGCCAACATTTGGATTGAAATTTGTCATTTGTAAATGCTAATTGGTATGGTGTCCTATACCATTTTCCAATCATTTTCATTTGTTGTTCTTTTACATTGGTGTTTTTAATTTTAACAATTTCTTGTAGCCAAATTTTAATTTTATCTATATCAATCAATAAATCTTTTTCCCAGTTCATTGTCAATCCCTCTATCATTCTAAATTGGGCTGTTAACATATTCTTATAAATTTTCCCTATTAGTCCTTTACCCCCTTCTATTTTTTTAATTATTTCTTCTAACAATTCATTTTGGTCATCAATATTTAATTGTGTTTCATCTAGTAATTTTATTATCCCTTTATTTTAATTCAGTATTGCTTACCTATTAAAATAGTTAATTTTTCTTCCTGTATTTGTGTCCCTGTTAAATCATACAAATTTCCAATTATTTTAAATCCCTTATTATTTAATTTTTTAATTATCTTTCCAAGATCTTCATTGTTACCTTTATTTAAATATTCAGTTGGTAGCCACTTCCTATTTTTTAATTTAAAAAAAAATAAGTCTGCATGACATGGAAATATACATCCTTTCTGTGGATTTGTCTGCATGGTTTGGTTGCACAGAGATAGTACTAGTGAAGAACTGAATGAGTAAAAAAATCCAAATATGTAGATGGAATGTGTGTCAAAATTAGGACATTACCCCTCTCATAAGGATTCTGTTCCCTCAGTTAATTTTTCCTTATGTCCCCAAATTTGCAGTACTGCAGAGAGTGAGGCACTGAAAATCATTAACATGTAGAACTCTTCTGTTTGCTGTGTTTGCATTCCTTTGATCGCTTTGCCTGATCCTTTTCTTTGGATGCCTAAACTCTATTTCTAAATGCTTACCTGACTTTTTAAGTTACTGCAAAGCAAAAAAAAAAAAAAAAAAAAAAAAAAAAAAAAAAAAAAAAAAAAAACCGTGAAGAATAATTTCATTTTCGCAGTCAAGGGGTTGAAGAATAATTCCATTTAGGGGATCAGGATTCTTATTTGGAGATGCAGTGTGCCTAGGCTTGCCATAACTCGCCTGTAGGCAGGAAAATCCCGGTTTTGGCGGAACCAGGCCTGTTCCCGGTCCGGTTCTGCCAATTCCCGGGTTGGGGCCCGTATTTTGCCTTGGCTGTGGGCCACGCGGCGCTCCTCCTCCTCCTCCTCCTCTGCACGCTCCCACAGTGGTCTCCCACCTCCTCCTCCCCCACCTCCTTTCCTTTGGAGGCTGCGCAGCCCGCCCTCTTCCTCCTCCTTGCAGGGCCGTGTGCAGGGCTAACGAGAAGGACTTCCTCCTCCTGAGGCTAGGGCTGAACAGCCTGCCCCTTTTCCAGCCCAGAGCCTGTGAACACTGGCAGGAGGAGGGGCTGTTCCAGCCCCAGTCTGACCCCATTGGCCAGCCAGCCTCAGGAGGAGGAGCTCCTCCTCTGTTGGGCCGGGCTGCAGCCAGAGGGCAAAGGAAAGGGCCATTTCCTTTGCCCTTTTTGGCACCGAGGAGGAGGAGGAGGATGAAGATGAGGAGGAGGTAGCAGGAGGAGGAGGAGGGAGGAAGGAAGGAAGGAGGAAGGAAGGTGGAGAAGGAGGAAGGAAGGTGGAGGAGGAGGTAGCAGGGGAGGAGGGAGGGAAGAGGAGGAGGAGGAAGGAGGAAGAAGAAGAGTAGCAGGAGGAGGAATGAGGAGGAGGAAGGAGGAGGAGGAGAATGAGGAGGAGGAAGGAGAAGGAGGAGGAAGGAAGAAGAAGAGTAGCAAGAGGAGGGAGGAAGAGTAGCAGGAAGAAGAAGTGGGAGGAAGAGTAGCAGGAAGAGGGAGGGAGAGTAGCAGGAGGAGAAAGAGGAGGAGGAAGAGGAGGAAGAAGAAAAGTAGCAGGAGGAGGAGGAGGAAGAGGGAGGAAGAGTAGCAGAAGAAGGAAGATGAGGAAGAAGATGAAGAAGAGTAGGAGGAGAAGGAGGAAGAGGAGGAAGAAGAAGAGTAGGAGCAGCAGCAGGAGGAGGATTTTCATTCCATTTGTACAGGTCTGCTTTGTTTTAACAATGATAGTGGTGGTGGTGGTGGTGGTGATGATGATGATGATGATGATATCAGTCAGTTTCTGAGGCATGCCCTCTTTCTGAAGGCGAGACAGTGTGACTTTCCAAAGCACATTTCTTTGTGTTTTTGGTGCTTTTAATGCTAAATGGTCTGCTTCAACAATGATGATGATGATGATGATGATGATGATTGTGATATTGATATTAGCCAGCTTCTGAGGCATGGCCAAACTCATGCGCAGTGAAGAAAAAAAAACCAAAGTACCTTGACCAAGTACACACTTATAATAATAATAATATGATTTATTTGTATACCGCTTTTCCTACGATCAAAGCGGTTTACAGCATACATATGCATATACAACAACAAAGCAAGTAACAAAAACAAAAAACAAAACTCTGCTTCTCTCCCCTCAAGATGGTGGTCGGGGGGAGGGCTCTTCAACTTGGCAGGAAGAGGCCTGTTGTTTCTTGCCTGCTTCTCTCCCCTCAAGATGGAGGTCGGGGGAGGGCTCTTCAACTGAGAAGTATAGTTGGTGCAAGACACCTGAAACCAAGGGCAAATCCACTTCTTGTTAAACCACCTTTAAACGATGTCAAATATTCAATATGCATAGCCATGTGAACCCATGTTCAGTGTGAAACCCAAAGAGTTTGGTTATGCAATAAGCCTCTGAAATATGCAAGAGGCCATCTTAAGTAAAGCCATGTTCAATGCCCAAATGTGCTGTTTGGAATGAGGGGGGGGGGTGGCCAGAAAGGGAAGAACGTTTCTGCCATCTGTCTAGGAATAATGCCAAAATGTCCTCCATTTTGATCATGCTTAAGAAACAAGCATTTATATTAACATTTTTTAAGAACCATCAAATTTTTCCGAGTGTCCTCCATTTTAAAAAAGATGTGTCCTACATTTGAAAATATTGCCCTACATTTGTCCTACATTTGTCCCGGTTTGGAGGTCCTGCCTTATGGCAAACCCAAGTGTGCCTCTATGAAAACCATTGTTTTTCAGAATGTTTTTTTGAGTGATAAGAGCCTGCATGATGGAGGCCAGGGTTAAAATTCCCACTCAGCTATGAAGACCCACTGGGCAAGTCATATTCTCTCAGCCACAAAAGAAGGCAAAGATAACACATCCTTTTGAGGAAATCCTGCCACGAAAACTATATGGTAGGGTCACTATAGGGTTGCCATAAGTTGGAAAGTGTTAACACTTCTTCCAGACTGAGTGATAACACTCCTTCCAGATTGAAGTGCTTTAATTGTTTCTTCCCTCCCATAAAAAGCAATAAAGAACCTACATTATGAAACATTTTGTTACAGTATTCTAAAAGTCTGGTGGGAAGCATACTGCAAGAAATTCCCTTTCCATGTACAACTGGCAGCCAAATAAATCTGTTTTAAGTGTTTACATCAAAGCATTCATTACTCAGAGGCCACATTTGAATGGCGGGTTACAGACCGCCGAAAAGGGGCGGCCTGCACCAGCCCGTTTCCCTGCCGGATCGGGGCCTCAGCAGCCAGAGCGGCAGCCACTGAGCCCCCGATCCGCCGCTTTCCAGGCCGCGGGGAAGTGGCAAAACACCGCTTTCCTGCCGCCTGAAAAGGGGTGTCCTTGGGGCTCCAATCCCAAGGACACCCCGCAACGACAGGGAGGAGGAGAAAGGGGCCGCTTGGCCCCTTTCTCCTCTGCGTCAGTGGGCGCAGCCATCTGAAGGCTGCACCCAGCGACGCAAAGCCAGGAAGGAGCTCCGAAACGGAGCTCCTTCCGGGCTCGCGGAAAGGGCGCCCTAGGCGCCCTGGCATGGCCCCAATACGTCACAACCGCATCGCCTCGTTTGGAGGTGGCACGTTCGTGACATAGTGATGGCGGCAGCCATGTGGAACGGCTGCTGCTATTTTCTACGCGCAGAGGGCGTACTAGGGTTAGGGGCGTCAGAAAGAACGCCCCTTTCTAACCCTAGTACGCGCTCATCGCGTACTTTAAGGCCCGTTTGTAACGGGCCAATATGTATAGTGTGTTGTGCACTCTGTTTTCCTCCAGCAATACAACAATGGCTCCCATGTAACAAACCCATACATATACAGTATGTGATTTTCATGGGGAATCTGAAATCTCTTTTATTTGCCCAATGAAGTGAGGTAGTCAGGACAGCAATGGCAACTGTATTGCATATTGGCTGAGGAGTATAGGAAAGGGGGAAGACATTGGTGATGGGCAGTTGACAAACTCATCAAATTCCAGCACACCAAATACTGTGACAGATATGGAGACCTCTCACACTCCACCATTATAGCACCATGAATCCTATTTAGCTGCCATGATTAAATCCTGTGTATTCCTGGGATTTGGCATTTAGTGGTGTACTAAAGCTCTTGGGCAGAAATTTCTGAATAACTTGTGAAACTATAAAGTCCTGGATTTCACAGGACAGGGCCATGCCAGGTCAAGTAGAATCAGTGGTATAATGGCTGAGTGTGAAAGAGTCCAGAGATTCTAAAAGAGCATGTAAGGCATAGCATACACAATGTGACATTTCTTTCTACATGGTTTTTTTTTTAATTGTGTGGCTCTGTTCTGGTGTCCAGAATCTGCAACATAGGCAGGCCATTCAGAACCACATAAATGCTGTATTTTTTAAACTGGAAAACTCTAGTTACAATAGGGTTTCATGTGAGTTGTTCTGGAAACATTAGCCACAATTGCTTTTACAACCTTTCCATAAGATTTATTTTGACATGGACAGAATGGTTCTCAGCACTTTCACGTAGGGAAGATTTATAGTGAGAAAAAGACTGTGCCATCCAAGTACACAGAAAATATCCCATACAGTGACTGTATATGCATGTATATGTGAACAGTTCTATGGAATTACCCACCCACACCTCCATAGTCTTCTCAAAAATGTCCCTGAAATATTTTGAAAATACATGGCTTTCTCTTGGCTCTAAGAACAAAAACACCCAATATACCATTTCCTTAGCAAACGAAATGGCAAAGGAATTATTCAGGCTTTAGAAGAGACATAATTTAATCTAGCAGAATGCCAGCAATGTTCACTTTCTCAGTGGAAAGTTTATAGTGCTTATATCCTGTCTAGGGCACTTTAATAAAATGTAAAATATTTTCAAATAAACTGTTTTTAATGAGCTAAGGATACATATCCTCTGGCACTATTTTTTTTTGGTAACATCCTGATCAGGACATAATTCAATATTTTATGTGGGGCAGTGTTCATGTTTGGCCTGCTTGCAAAACACACACACACAAAAACCCACCTGATTCTTTGCAATAGAACCTGTAGAGATGGCAGAGATGGTAGAATTTAGTTACAAATGTATGCTTTTAACATACAGTACCTTATAGTTGTTTAGTGGTATATTTTGAAGAATTACTCGGTGTGACAATCCTCATGGACCATACCCACAATAAGACCTCCCCCTCCCCCCCAAAGACAGGCAGCTGTGATCTCTATCAACAAGCCAGTTTGTCTCGCCAGGAGGAACAGATCTTTTATAAAGGTAATGGGTCTGTCTTTGTTTAAGAAATCACAAAAAATGACCATAGGTGATTTATGCAACTTTAAAGTGGATGATCAAGACATCAAAATGGTTAAGGACTTTCTATACCTTGGCACAGTCATAAATCAAAATGGAGACTATACTCAATAAATCAGCACCAGGGTAGGACTTAGAAAGGCCTATGAAGGGCTAGATAAGATCCTCAAGCTGAAAGATATATAATGGAATGCTAGTATTGTTCATGCCATAGTATTACTGATTGCTCAGTTTGAAAGCTGCACAGTGAAGAAAGTTAACAGGAAGAAAATTAAATCATTTGAAATATAGTGCTGTAGCAGAGTTTGAAGGCTACCTTGGACTACCAGAATGACTAATAAATGAAGCCTAAACTCTCAATAGAAGTCAAAGACCAGGTACAGATGGATGGCTCCATGCTGCACGTTTTTCCCCCTTGTTGGTGCTGCAGAATCTGCACCGTGCGGCACCGACATGCTGCCAAAAAGAAGCCGCTTAGAGCTTTTTTGTGGTGCCGTAAAGGGGAAAGGGTGCCACCATGACACCACTTCTTGGAAGTGACGTCCAGATGCTGCACGGTGGCAACAGCATAATGGCGGCCACCGTGTAGACAGGAAGCTGCCATGATGATGGCGCCTGTACGGGCTAGGGTTCTGGAGCTTGCAGTTGGTGCATGCTCCAGAGCCCTAGAATCGGCACGGGCATGCCGCTCCCTGCCTGTCTGTACCGGGACATTATGACCAAACTGATGATATTGTACTTTGGCCATATCATGAGGCAAGACTTATTAGACAATTATGGTTGGTAAAGTGGGAAGTATTAGGAAAAGAAGAAGACCACAGCACAGCTGGATAAGCTCAGCCTCCAGCTGCCCGCCCCTTCTTCAGCTGGATCGGGGACATGGCAACTTCATGCCACAGCTGGCCTTTCAATCTGGCCTTCCAAGGGTGCAAAAAGGAGCCACAAAAAGTGGCTCCTTTTTCTGCCATTGAAAGGGTGTCGTAACCATGGCAGCGTGGCTATCTGTTGCCCCTTTGGTGCTGCATCATCTGGACGCAGCACTGGTGGCACATCATGATGCCATGTGCCATCTGGATCTGGCTGAAGAAGCAGTGGCTAGAGGTGCACCATTGGGAGCAGCATGTGGAATCAAGGTGCCCTGGTGGAAGGCGGAGTCAGGTGTGCATTGTCAAGATGCTGTGCCCCCAGGCCAGCCTTTCAGGCCGGTCTGTACAGGGCCACAGTCAAGGAAGCTAAAGTCCTGAGCTGCTGGACCTGAACAGGACTGTTGATGACAGAGTATCTGAGAGGTCTATCATTCATTGGGTTACCTTAAGCTAAAACTGATTTGACATCACTTAACAAAATAGAATTTAATTACCCATTTGAGAGGGAGCTGCCCCCAAAAATATGTTACTAAAAGGACAGTTATCAACAACCTGCTGTTTCCAGGGAGATGCGCGCGCGCGCACACACACACACACACACACACACACACACACCACTACTGTAAGGATGGTATAAGGATTGCAAGTAAGGTCAGAGGGAAAATGGAAGTCTGAAGTGGGTGGCTGGTAACAACATTTTCCTCCATCATATAGTCTCAGTACTTCAACCCTGAAAGACTTGGCACCATTACAGTAAGGGTAAAATGACTTCTTTTAAAGAGAGAAGTACTGGTGAAATAAGCTTTTAATTTTGATGAAGTACTGAAACCCTACCATAATATCAGAGCTGTCAGAGCCACTGCATTTTTATGCTTCTTTGAATCAATCTAAGGGCCCAAACAAACAGGCCAAAATAACGCTGCTTCGGATCACTTTGGAGATATGCTGGTTAAATGACACACACATCTTAAGAGGCCAGAAGCTGCACCAAAGCTGTGCTCCAGTCCTTAGGACTGGAGTGTGGCTTTGGCACAGCTTCTGGCCTCTTAGGATGCATGCATCATTTAAACAGCATATCTCCAAAGTGACCCAAAACAGCTTTATTTTGGCCTGTCTGTTCAGGCCCTAAGATTTATTTACTAGGGTGCTGTACAGACTGCCCATTTTCTTGCCGGATTGGGGGCAGGGCAGCCTCACCGGCAACCCAGAGGTCTCAATCCGGCACTTTTCAAAATGCTGCTTCTCTGTGGTTCCGAAAAGGGGTGTCCTTGGGGCTTCATGCCCCAGGAAGCCCTGACAGGCGCAGCCATGGGAGAAAGGGGCTGCCTGACCCCTTTCTCTAATGGCTTTGTTCCCGCAGCCATCTGGTTGCCACACGGGAACAAAGCTTGCAGTGCCACAACCAGGAAGTGGCGCCATCATGATACCACTTCCTGTTCACCATGTTTGGGCGCTCAGAGGCAGTGTCAGCATCATGGCTAGGGTTGCCATAACCCGGTGGGAGGCGTGACTCCCCCGTTTTCTAGGGGGCGTTCCCGGTCCCGTCACGCCCTTGGGTGGCTGCCCGGCTCCTGGCCCTGCTGCATCCCTATATTGTGATGAGCGCAACAGCCAGGGCTGGAGTTGGCAGGGGAGGGCTCTGCTGCTCTGCCTTGCCCCTATTGTCCACCCCTCCCAAGGAGCAGGCTTAGTCAGGCAGGGCAACAAGGCGCGAGGAGGAGCAGGGCCAGGCAGGTCGGCAGCAGCAGTGGCCCCTGCCCGTCCAGGCAGGCCGCTGGGAGAGGGGAGAAAAGGGCCCTGGACTCTGGGGCAGCCCAGCCTGGGGAAGGAAAGGGCCATTTACTGGAACCCCTGTCCCCCAGCCCTCCTCCTCCTGCTGCTCTTGCAAGGAAGGGGCTCTGAAGCGCCGGGAGAGCTACCTCACTAAAGGGGAGGGGCGCCTCAGGGACTCAGCTGTCAGAGAGGAAGAGGAGGAAGAGCCTTGGCAAGGCTCAGAAGAGGAGGAAGGGGCTGGCACCCGGGAGAGGCAAGAGGGCACGTTCCAGGCCCCTCCTGGGCCCCAGGCTCCCCCCAGGATCGCCCCGTTGGACATTGGAAGCCCCCTCCCCAAGGCCCCCCAAACACACACCCCTCTCCTTTCTAAGCCTCTCTCTGATTCCCTCTCCCCCGTTACCCCACTTTAACTGAGCCCTCTCTAACCCCCTTCTATCTACCACCTTCTCTCCATCTAAACCCCCCTCCAACCCCTCTCTATCTACTCCCCCCTCTCTCTAACCCAGTGATCCCCAAACTGTGCTCTTGAAGTAATTTTGGACTTCAGCTCCCAGAATCTCAGACTATTGAGTAACATGTCTGAGGCTTCTGGGAGTTGAAGTCCAAAATCTCTTAAAGGACACAGTTTGGGAACCACTGCGTCTAACCTCCTTAAATAATAATAATAATAATAATAATAATAATAATAATAATAATAGAATTTATTTATTTACCGCCCAATCACTGGGAATCCGAGCGGTTTGTGAAATTCACAGATAGCCAAACTACACAGGCAGATCAGCTCCTGGCACTGAACAAGCAGAGCTCTGCTCTGGAGCCACAACGAACTACATTTCCCAGAATTCTATAGCATTGAGCCAGGGCAGTTAAAGTACTGTCAGACTGGGTTATTTCTGCAGTGTGTATGTAGTCTGAGAGCCCTGCAGAGAGAACAACTCTGGTGCTTTAGAATTTAAGCCCATCTAACCCCCCTCTATCTAAGCCCCTCTATCTAACTCCCTTATTTAAGTCTCTTCTAAGCCCCCCTCTAAGCCCTCTCTATCGTACTCCTCTTTATCTAACCCTAACCCCCTCTAGGTATCCCATCTAGCCCTCCTTCTATTGCCCCCATTTCTCAAACCCCCTTATTTAAACCCCCTTCTATCTAACCCTATATATATATTTTTAAAAACCAGCAATTTTTGTGTCTTCCATTTTTATAAAAGTGCCCTACATTTGAAAATGTTGTCCTACATTTGTCCTACATTTGTCCCGGTTTGGAGGTCCTGACTTATGGCAACCCTAATCATGGCGGCCCCCATGTAGATGGGAGACCGCCATGATGATGCCACTGCCACGCACTAGGGTTGCGGGGCATGCAGATGCTCTGTCCCCAGACAACCCTAGTACGTGGCCAGGCCGGCACAACCGGCAGTATGAAACAAGCCTATACCTCTTCTTTAGAGCAATTGAATTAAAAATATACCCATGAAATTTAGTGAAGTTATACCACACTGTGTTATTTTATTTATTTAATATGTGATTTATTTAATTTATATCCTGCCTTTCTTTCAAAATGGGATTCAGGGTGGCTTTATTTTAAAGGAACCCAAGTTTTGATGGAATCCAGGATCAACTCAGGCTGGTTTTCTAAAGAGAATTGAATACACTAGAATAAAATCCAACACCAAAATCTTAATATATCCAGAATTGGCTGTAGTTTTGTTTATAACACACACCTGGGTTGGTAGTACAAAGATTATATGTGTAAATGCATTCTTGAGATTGTCATCTTAGCAAGGGGGTCAAATATTGGCTATATCCTTTTGAACAGTAGGAATTATTTGGCCTATTTGCTATCAACAATAATTGCTCAGGCCATCCCTAATGGGGAATACAGGTTGGCTCTACCATTAGGCAATCTAAAGTGGATCCCTCAGGTGGTAGGTGCTGGGAAGCAGCACCAGGAGATATCTATGCACACACACACACCGCTAAGTAGCCTGCCCTATATCTCCTAAGTTAGCTTTCTCTCTTTAGATATGGTGGAAGATATTCTCCTACTGTTCTAGTCGAATAAAGTTTCAATTTTGAAGCCTGTTAGCTTTGCTCATGGAATGGGAGAGGCCTCCACCTTGTTCTTCACCTCAAAGAGCTAAACATCTTCAGCTAGTACTGAGGGAGATTTGTTCACTGCTAATAGTCCAAAGACTGTGAGGCATGAAGTGGGTGCTATAGTGTGTGTTCTCCCCCCCCCCCCCCCCCGACTCACAAGCATGAGAATCATAATACTGCATTCAAGAAAGATGACTTTTTTTAAAAAAAAGGAAAGAACTTGCAAGAGGTCAGTGTATATGGTCTGATAGTTGGAATATCTTGTGCAGAACACAGTGCTACTCTGTCTAGCTTTGGAAGCCCTACTGGAGCACATGCTTTCAGTGATAGATGATCAGTTCTTCAGTAATGTACACTGGCACAGCTCCAAGGTGCACATAGCAAAAGATCTGGT
Organism: Sceloporus undulatus; assembly: GCF_019175285.1. Taxonomy (NCBI): domain Eukaryota; kingdom Metazoa; phylum Chordata; class Lepidosauria; order Squamata; family Phrynosomatidae; genus Sceloporus; species Sceloporus undulatus. Next base: position 247,749,639 of record NC_056522.1, on the reverse strand, counting down.
CTTTGTCTAATAAGGCAAGTAACAAAGGCAGATGAATCTTTTCAAGCTGTTCCCAGGCTAAGGTAGAAGCAGATGCATATTGTTGGACCCCAGAGAGCTAAACTAGAATAAGAACGCAAGATGAGTCTTTACATGATTGTAAGAATAATAAATTTATTTATATACCGCCTTTCCAATAAGATCAAAGCGGTTTACAAAATTACAAAAAATACATAACACATAAATGATTAACATAAACAAATAAATAAATTACCTAAACAGTACATAACGTATACAAACTAAAATTCCATCCCTGATCCCTTAACTAAAGTACACCCATCATTAAACATTAAACAAAATTACACAAAGCAATATTAAATAAACTCAAATAACAAACATAACATAGTACCAAGATAAAAAAGAAAAGAAAAAAATATGAATAATACAAAATATAATACAAAGCATAACAACATATAACCAATTAACAATAATCAACTAGGGAGATAAAAAGTTAAGTACATAAAATACATAAACAATTTACATGAACACATGGATAATAATACAAACCTATACAAATTAAAATTCCATCCCTCATCCCTCAACTAAAATACAATCATTAGGTATTAAAAAAAAAAAAAAAAAGCACAGGTGCCCCCCTGTGCTTTAACTATACCCTGATGGGTGTTGCAGGTGCAATTTACCTTTAAAATGTAATTTTAAATGTGGAGTAGTTAGAAAAATAACAGGAGCACTAATCATCCAAAGGCATGTCTTGGGATGAAAGAACTCACTGCTTCTATTGGCTACAGCTTATGCAGTGTCTGGATCCAGTCACTGGCAGCCTAACTGCTTAGGAGATTTATCACTATAGACTCATGGCAGAAAAGAACTTGGGAGTGAGGGGATTATCAAGGAAAACTGAAGCAGGATCTGATCAAGTGTGTTCCTCCTGAAATCTAGTAAAGAAAGCAGGCATGGTTGGGCTCTCAGTTAGGATACAGCCTTGCTCCACATCACAAAGGCTGCTCAGCCCAAAGCCACCATTGTTGTCCAGAAGCACTTATTTGGCTGCTTTCAGAGGGCATTTTCCATCGTCGCCCCCAGACTGTGGAACGGCCTGCCGGATGAGATCCGTCTACTTACATCCTTAGACAGCTTTAAAAAGGCTGTTAAGACGGATCTCTTCCGGCAGGCCTTCCCAGAATAAAGAACCCGGCCTTAGAAGAACGTCTGGGAAAGATACTGCTGCTCCCCCTGATTGATTGCGGGTGTGATGTTGCTGACTTTTTGGTCAGTTTTTAACTTGTATGTTTGTTTGTGTATTTTTTGTTTTGTGCCTTTTTAAATACTGTATTGGATTTAATACTTTTTTAAGGAGGAGAGGGTATTAAGGATTTTATATGTTCTGTATTTTTAACTTTGTTAGCCGCCCCGATTGTTCTCAGAGGGGCGGGATACAAATAAATTTATTATTATTATTATTATTATTATTATTATTATTATTATTATTATTGTGCTAGCCCCTTGTCACCTAATGGCATTGCTCACCTGTCACACAGATCTGCTGCTGGTGAATTGCCCACCCACTCCCAAAAAATTCACTGGGTTTTTCACCTGCTCTTAGCAGCCCAAATCTGTTGCTTGGAAGAAGGTAAAAAATACATCATACCAAAGAAAATTATGCCAAAAGGTAAAGAACTTTCCAAGCCCATCAATCAGTGTTTCATATATAATAACAGCAATGACTAGTAGCAAAGACAAAACTTTAGATTCTTGCTGGAGCAGATGGTGGCACCCAGCCTGTCATTTGGCCACACAACTGTCTGGGCTACCCACCAAACAACAGAGAGGCCAGTAAGGGGTGTTTCCCTCCATGCTGGCTGGGGATCATAGAAGTTATAATGAAACATATCTGAATTACACTAGGTTGGGAAAAGTTGATTCAGGGCAAGAAATTGGAGGAAAGCTAAAAGAGGCAGAAATGAGATGGAGAGGGGAAATGAATGTGGTACAATTGGTTGGGGTGACAAATTTCTGGGGTGAGATGCAGACAATGTTGAGGTCTTAGAAATACTTTATGTGTAAAATGTTCACTGCACAATATCAAAGCAGGACAGTCAAGATTTGGCCAGTTCAGGACAATAATAGTTAAATGTTACACTTATGGTAGGGTTGTCAATTTTCTTGTGTTAAGGTGCCTATGCCTTCAAATAGTCACAAATCCAGCTACTGAAGCTTTTTCAGACAGAGGCACTGCCAGGTCTAGGGAAGAGTTGGAAAGAAATGCTGTTGGGCTTCACAGTCTCAACAAAAGTAGTTTTTCTGCACATCCTAAAACTTGCTGGGATATACACATTGGAGTTTATCACACAGGGTAAACAGGGATTGCTCTGATCCTTACCCCATCCTTATCTGAGCTTATCCTGTCCTTCTCCCCTAAGTGGCCCCATCATTTTATTAATGGGAGTTTCCATTAATACACAGTGACGAGGCTATCCCACTTCAGTGATGGGATAAGCATGACATGATGGGAAGGATGGGATAAGCATGACGTTGTTGGATAATCTTATCATAATCACACAATAAGGAAGATGGAAGAACCAGATAAGGACAGATGTCATCTGATAATCTTCACACAGTCACACCATAAGGACAGAGTGAGGACAGGAGGGATTCATCCTTTACCTGTGTGATAATCTCCATTGTCTCAAGCATTCACACTTTTATGAAGCTTAAAAGGCCTTTCTGGGTCATGAAATGCACAAATGGTTATACATATATTTTAAAGTGCAATTGGGTAAAATGTTAACTTGCACTATTTCACTGGTCATGCAATTGAAATATATGTTTTAGTTAATGGAGAAAATGTTGTGTAATATGGGAAACTTGTGCAATTAAATATGTAAATTTGGAAAAAATATATCAAGAATTTGTGAGAATTTTGATGCAGATCAAAAACAGAAAAATTGACAACCACATGCAAAACAAGGACAAGAAGAGAATACAAATTATTTTGAGAGAAATTTGACAAAAGTGAGACTTAATTTTTTTTTGGGGGGGGGGGCATCCTGAGGGAGATGTCTTTTGGAGCCTCCAGCTATCCTAGGAGATTATCACACATGAAATCCTCATGGGGTTACACGTGGGTTGTAACCATCAGCAATGGATCTTATTGCATTGCCTCATGTCTAGACACCAGGCAGCATGTTTCCAACCCGGGCTTCTTTGGCACCTTTTCAAGAACAGGAAAATCCCATTCTTGAAAAGGTTGGATATGGGCTGTCTACTGCCTGGGCACAGGGCAATGAGATAAGATCTGTTGCTGATGGTTTTACAACTCACATGTAACTCAGAGTGGATTTCATGTGTGATAATCTCCCTAATCATCCATGTCTTAAACACACGATAAAACTCTTTCATTTGGACGACAGTTGGCATGTTTTACCTATACAGCACCTAAACTTTTTTCCAGATATAAAAGTACAGAAGTCCTCTTGAGAAATTCAATGTTCTCTGCCTAAGAAAGGCAGAGAACATTGTAGCCTTACACAGGACAGAGATAGCCTGGATCTTAAGGAAAGTAACTGTGTGCTGCTAATGGAGCTGAACTTTAATTTCCTGGCTTTTACTGCCCTTTCTCCCAGGACCCTACATGGCCAAGAAGAGGAATTGTCTCTGGTTGCATTGATATCCTTCCTAACCATCTTAACTGACAACAGCACTACTTCTGCAGTGTAGATGAAGCCACTGTTTTCAGGCATGAGAATGACAAACCCTTACCCTCTTGGTTTCTATTTGCTAGACAGCTAATTAAAATGCTGGCAATTTTGGAGAGTCCAAAATGAAGATAAGAACTCCAATGTTACCAGATGGGGTGACATTCAGAGATACTGTGACATAAGGGGAAAGATAGGTGCCTCCTCTTCTCACTGGAGTGCACCTAGATGGTTTCCTTAAAGAAGAGGTTTCTAGTGAACTGTTTCCACCCAATTTTTACAGAGCATATTATTACTGTATATACTCATTTAGAAGTCTAGAAATTTTAGTAGAAAAATTGACCCCCCAAAAAACCTGAATTGAATTATCCAAGGGTCAATATAAGAACTGTACTTTGACTCTTATTTTAAAAAAGAAGAAGAAGAAGCATCCTCTGGTTAAAGGCAAGAGTATAATCTGTCCTGGAAGCACTGATTCCCTTTGACTCTCTTAGCCATCTGGCCTTTAGTGTGAACACAAACAGTTATGCCTGCTGTACTTTTAGAAGTTCTTTAGCATTGTTTTCCTTTGCTTAATTCTTTAGATCCTTTCTTACATGTTCCTAAATTTTACTCTCAACTTATCCACGGGTCATATCCAAATAGTTAATTTTGGCCCCCAAACCTGCCTTCAACTTATATCTGACGTAGACTTATAGTCGAGTATATATGGTACTTCTGCTGTGGTTTAGCATCTGTTGTACACTGTGCCTATTGGTTAGAAAAGTTGTGCAGCCCAAATCCATGTATGCTTTATTTAGAGATAGCCTACACTGTATAGAGGAGTATTAAAGGGTTAATACTGATCCAACAGAAAGCTTAAAAAAAAGAGAGTGAGGGAAATTATTTCTCTTTTGAGAAGTGCGTTAACACACACATGCATATACATTCTCTCCCCCTCTCTGTTTCTCCACCTTGCCTTACTCCACCCTACTTCAGTATAAAGTAAACACTACAAAATTTAATGAAATCAGGAATGGGGTAACAGTTACTGGAAGAGGAATAGAGCCATTGTCAGTGGTATTTAGATCCTACACAGTCTGAATGCATGTACCAGAAAGCATTTTGCTTGCCAAATTCTCTTAAGTCTGGTTGAATTTCACCTTTTCATAGTTCAACACATTCTTTTCTCTGCTTGCATCCAAGAAGTGCATTACTGTGGTATGAAAGTCCAGGCTGTCTGGCTTCAACAGACACTCCTGGACATCTTTCTAAGGCTGCAGTTCTTCTTGATTCATTAAGATCAACAATGGCTTTGCCATCACTTTTGGTAGGATATAAGAAAGAACCTAAAGATGTGTTGTTGTTGTTGTTGCTAATTGTCCTCGAGTCAACCTCAGCTCAAGGCAACCATGTGGATGAGACATTTCCAAGACCCCCTGTCCTCTATTTTTCTGTTCAGGTCCTACAGGCTCAGGCTTGTGGCCTCTTTGATCGAGTCTAACTATCTGGCATGTGGTCATTCTCACTTTCCATTTGGGCACAACTCTAAAAGACTAGGCACAGAATTGAGGTGGGGTAGTGCCAGCAGGAAGAACACCACTCTTTCTCTTTCTCATATGCTGTCTTCTAGATCTGGTTGATTGAACAAAGTTGGTAAAGACAGGGAAGGACTAAAGGACAGAGAAGAATGAATTAGAACACATATGAGAATACACACACACACACATTTCATTGCCTCTTTCAATTCTATTCACTCAGTGTCCCACTATGGAAGAAAGAGGGTTTTTTCTTTGAGAAATCCTGCAATGAGAAAGGAGGCTGTCTCTCTGTGTGCTGTCTTTTAATGTAATTGATTAAAACAAATCAATTTGAAATTATGTTTAGTTACTTTTTTGGGGGAAAACTTAAGTCAGGGGACAGTGTGCTAGCAATCCACACAGAAATAAGAACATAAGAAATAAGAAAAAAATCAAGGGAGGGAGGGAGAAGGAAGGAGCAAGGGAGGGAAAAAAGTGGCACTTTTGCTCTACAAGAACTGGATGACAATCAACAATGTATCATTATTTAATGGAGACAAAAGGCCAGTGTCCAGAGGGCAAAGGCTTGTGGTCTAATCATTTCATCTCTGTAATTTCAGACAAGCAAAGGCGCATTTCTGTGGCTTGGAAGAGTGCTGACTAATGCCCCGCATGCCTCACGAAAATACCTTAAACGCCTTTCCAATCCTGGCAGGTTTATGCTTCATCCCCACCCTCTACTGTTTCCACTACACACAAACACCCTGCCACTGTCCCATTTCAAACACACACACACACACACACACACACACACACGATTTCTTTGCCATAAAGAGAAAGAAAAGATTGAGAGAGAGAGAGAGAAGCAAGGTTCTTGACACAAACTATCTTTTGTTCCTAGAAAAGCTTTTAAAGACAATGGGGAGTCTAAAGCATTAGGCCTATAATTGCATTTGCCTTGTAAGCAATTGATTCTATGTCAAAAGCTTTAAGCTCCTCTGTGGCACCAGAAGTCAGAGGGTTCAACCTCAAAGTGAGTGTCTGGGCAAAGAAAGATGAGGAAGGGAATGTGGTGGAAAATAATTTTAATGGCTTGCAATTTTTAATGGACTTCATCTCCTGGAATTTGCTGTGAGACAAAGCACACCTTGCCTCAGAAACTTGCACCTTTGTGTGGCTTGTGGTACTGTACATTTTGTAAGCAGGAAATCATGCATACATTATAAAAATGAACAAGGCTAAAAACTGGGCACCTTTTAAAAATATGCAAAAATATGCTTTAGACCAAGGGAAGCTGTGGCCCTCTAGATGTCTTTTGGTCTACAACTCCTATTGGCCTGAACCATTATACCCAATGGTCTGGGATCATGGGATTTGCAGTTTCAAATAATCTGGAAGAACATTTGCAATATTCATCCATTAGGGAAAGTCTGCAAACAAATGTATACATTCTAGGAAATGCATGCAGAAAATATGTGTGAATAATCATGAAGAAATAAAGAAATAAAATTTTGGAAATGAATATTAAAGAAACTGGGGTGGGGATGTAGCTGGGATCTGGGAGAGTGCAACAAAATGGACAGAAAGGTCTCCCCTTTTTTTACACCCCTACCACTGGCATGCAAGTTAGGGCTTTTTGTTTGGTTGG
>NC_056522.1:247732124-247742787 GCF_019175285.1 Sceloporus undulatus | reverse complement strand
TTCCTTCCTTCCTTCCTTCCTTCCTTCCTTCCTTCCTTCCTTCCTTCCTTCTTTTTTTCTTTTTTTCCCTTTTGTTTATCCACAGAATTATAGTGTTGTTGTTCAATTTTAACTGCCACAATTCCACTCCTAAGGAATCTTAAAAAGGCCTTCTTTCTTTTTTCCCAAAAGCTTCACTTTGGTCAATGGAGAGATAATAAAGAGGGCAGTGGTCTAGGAGCAGGGAATGTGTGGCCTTCCTGATGTTAGATTGCAACTCCCATCAGCCCTAGTCTGCATTGTAGAAAGTGAGAGATTATGTCTAACAACACCTGGAAGGCTGAATTTCCCCATTCCTGTTCTCAAGTAGGGATTTAAACCTTTGCTTATTTCATTTTGACACATGAGAACAGGAAATTCAAAACATTTCTCCCTGCTTGGTGATATTGCAAGAGGTTTTGCACAGTTCAGTGGTTTCCCCCACTCCACCCTGGGATTTTTGTGTGAAATTTTTGTGAAGGTCTTTTGTGCAAATGAAAATGTATTTGTGGCAAAATATTTTTTTCCACCCGGCAAATCCAACTTCTTCTTACTGTTGCTGTTATTATTGTGCAACTTGACTTGGATAGGGCTATGCCTCTGCCAGCAAAATATTTGAGCTAGCTTTGCAGAAGAGGAGGCCTTATTCTTCAAAAGAAGCCTTAACTGGGAGGTGAAGTGGTGGTTTAGGGGAGTTGGGAGCTGGAGGGGAGGGTGTGAATCAGTAGTGCATTGGCTGGTTAGTGTTTTGGTAGTTTGTAATGGTAATCCAGTTACTAATAACAAAGTATAAAATAAGACATCTTCTCTTAGATGACATGTTGATTTTATGGCATTGGCAGTTACGGTACCTGATGTATTTTTCCAAAACCAATTCTCCTTTTGATTTGCAAATGGAACAAACTGGATCTGGAAGCAATTTGGAGTGTGTAAATTTGTAGCCACACAATCTCCTTTTGAAGGCAGACTAGGAACACTTTTATTCTTCCGACTACCACTTTAACTGTATTTCAGACTTTTTATTGCTGAAGCCTCAGTGTCATTATGAAATTTGTGTATAAATGTATAAAGAGAAGGTGGGAGAAAAGGGGTTTTGGAACAAAAGATTTGCACCCACTGAGATCTTGTGCCACACTAGATTTTGCAAGACTGCAGCAACCTGCCAGAGATAATAAGATCCTATATTATGTAAACCATTCCCATGTTTCTTTAAACAAGTGAAGGCTCACTGGATATGCATGTTCATTCAGAATTCAGGAGTTCAGCTCCAGTAATGTAAAAGGGGTCAAAACAGACTTGCTTCAGCACTCACCCACGTCCCTATTCCTTTTTCATTTTCTGAGCATGCACTCATAGAGGAGTGTATTCACACCTCAAATTTAAGATCTGGTTTAAATGTTACGGTTTACTTCATGAAATTTGGGGATCATCATTTGCTGGAATGTTGAATTTTTTTGTTAGAAATCCTCAAAGGAGTAGATGTCCCAGGAGATATGAACTTCAAAGCAATTAAAACATATGCAGAGAATTGGGGATGTGCATCATATTTAGCCAAAATTCAAGCAGAATTGGATTCAAGCACTTGTCTAGGAAAATGGGAAATAACATTGTTTTTATTGTACCATTGCTTTTCCTGTTTTCTTTTTTAATAGTTATCTGGCAGATTTTGTGGTTGAAAGGGAGGATTTCTTTTTTAATGTTTTACATGAATGAACACAATAAAGAGGCTAGGTTCAAAAACTAAACAGGATGAAGCAGTCATCTCATGGAGCAGGTACAAGAAAGTGAAGTGAGGTGGTTGAAAGAAAGATGTGTCATGTGCAGTGTTACCAAATCACCCTTGCCAAAAGTCCCTGAATGCAAGTCCCTGAATTTCTCCAAAAGTCCCTGAATGGGGGTGGGACATCCAGTCAGGGGTGGGGCTTCTGGGTCAATGGGTGGGGTTTTCAGGTCAGGGGTGGGGTTTCTGGGGTGGGAGGTATGTTGGCCATTTTTTGGGGGTGGGAACCTCCAGGAAAGTATTAGGTTTGGATTCCCCATAATTATATTTGGCAGAAGGCTTGAATTCCCAGAATCTTCCCTGAAATGTGGCAAATCCCCCAAATGGCCCCGAAAGCTTTCAAAAATCCCTGTTTCAGGAGAAAATTCCTGAAATTGGCCACACTGGTCATGTGAGGCCTGCTGTGCTATACTGCTGTGCTGTCCTACTGAAGAATGTCATTCCATCTTCAATACGCAAGATAGATTCAGCTGCCAGTCCACTGGACTTTTGCACATAGAAAGGGTTACCTTATTATTTCCCCAAGCAGCCAAAAGACTTGTGCCATTCTTGCAAATAACACAACATTGGTTTAATTATCACATCCTGAGAATGTCTGATATCCCTAACAGAAGACTTTGATTCTCCCCCAGCCACTTGGATGTTTTCACATGAAATGTAGCTTTCAGAAAAGCCCTGTTTCACCTTAAGTCAGAGCAGCCCATCTTCCTCTCATTTTGCTCTATATATTATTTGCCTTATGCCAACACATGGGGGGGGGGGGGTTTGACAAAAAATCACACCCATGCAGATGAAAATTAGGTCAAAGTGTGGACAAGGAACATCAGAGTGTGGTCAAAATGGCACAAGTTATTAATGAGAAAGAACAGACAAGCTAGGAGAGGCTGCAGCAGTTTGTTTTTGTCTGAACCCTCTGGGAAGGGATCCCCTCTTCTCTTTTGCTTTTCCCTCTGTTGAATTAATTGAGTACAATTTACTTTTGCACCTTGAACTCACTTTGAAGCAATTTAAGTAAACTGTGGACAAAGGAAATAGGGAGGAGGAAAGAAAAATAAGGGCATTTTAAAAATAGCTAAAAGTGGGATAGAAGAAGATTTATTGAGACTGCCCCTTCCAATTGGGACACTTGCAGGGTATGAAAATGATAACTGCTTTTTTGAAAAATCAATAAGAAGGTGGAAAACTGGAGCAAACAGAGAGAGTGAAGAAAACCCTTAAGAATAATGTGTAAAGATACAGAAGCCTGTAACTGCTCAGCTACTTGCTTCCTTACAAGAAAACCAGCTATCACCAATGATTAACTTGCTGCGTGGGTTTTCAGCCTGGCCCATTTCACAGCAGTGTTGCCATAAGACCTTGGTGATGAATAACTTTCATTGTGAAAGGCTGCTTCCCAGTATGGCAGCTCCTTCCCCAATTTCAGCATTCCCATCTGGATATAAATCTTTCTCCTCTCTTTTCCTTACCATGCTGACTATCCCCACCCCCAAAACATACACACATTTAGACACACATCTGCTCTCCATAGAGAGCTGCAAAGCCAATCAATAAATCATGCATGCCCTGCTGATCTGCACAAGATAGTCACCCAATCTATAACCACTGCACATTTTTGTTCTGGCAAATGCTGGTCAATTAAAACCCTACTGTCTGTTTGAACAGATTAGCAAGTGTGTACATATAAAACTCTGTTTGCTGGTGAGAAATGTTTCGGCGTCTCACCTCTTGGCATTTCTCTTTTGCATAATGGACCATGGTGAAGAAATTCCCAACTGAATCTTCTGTTGTTTATGGAGCTACAAACAATATGTGTTTGTTTATACATCTTGCATTATTTTATGTTAGTGTTTTTCCTGCAAAGAGAAGGTGGCCTGTATTTCACAATGCATAGACAACTTTTAAATTAATTTCACAAGGGGCTGGCAGTAATATACTTGGGGAAAGTTTGTGCGGCAACTGAAATTTATTTATTTAATTATTTAAATATTTATAATGTGCTCTAGAGCTCAGGGAAGTGTTCAAGTGAAATCAGTATAACAAATTAAAACAATTAAAAGCAATTAAAACAGTTTAAAATCATATTAAACACATGGGTTAGTAAAAATAAGTTAAAACGAGTTAATACCATGTGCATAAACATGCTGGAATAGTTAGATGCAAAGGCTTTTGTAAATAGCCATGTTTTACTTGCCATCTAAAGGATGTCACTGCTGGTGCCAATTAGGCATCCAAGGGGAGGGAATTCCACAACTAGGGTACCATATCTGAGAAGGCTATCTCCTGTGTCTTCATACAGTACATTGATTTCATTGTTGTATGCCTTCAAGTCATTTCTGACTTATGGCAACCCTAAAGTGAATCTGTCATAGGGTTTTCTTGGCACAGTTTGTTCAAAGCAGGTTTGCCATTGCCCTCCCCAGAGATTAAGAGCCAGTGGCATGCCCAAGGTCACCTAGTAGGTTTGATGGCTGAGCTGGGAATTGAACCTTGGTCTCCAGAGTTGTAGTCCAACACTCAAATCACTATGCCATGCTGACTCTCCATATTAACTTCACTGATGGGAAATGTACCCCCTCCCCTTGCTGGGCTCAAACTATTGATGGGACAATGCATAAAGTTATATTTCCTCTACTGAATCCCCCCTCCCCAATTATCCAGTTCAATGATAAACAGCTGGGTGCCCACCAGTTGTTTTGAATTACCATTCCCATTTGTTTGTTGTTGTTAGCTGTCCTTGAGTCAACCTTGACTCATGGCAACCCTGTGGATGAGACATCACCAAGCCCCTCTGTCCTCTACTGCTTTGCTTAGGTCTTGCAGATTCAGGCCTGTGACCGCCTCAATTGAGTCCCTCCATCTGGCACGCACTCTTCTTCTCTTTTTGCTGCCCTCTGCCATTTCTAGCATTATTCTCTTTTCCAGTGATTCATGCCTTCTCATGATGTGGGCAAAGTATGACCACCTCAGTTTAATCACCTTGGCTTCCAAGGAGAGTTCATGTTTGATCTGTTCTAGGACTCATTTGCTTGTCTTTTTGCTTGTCCACAGTATCTTTAGCACTCTTCTCCAGAACCACATGTCAAATGAGTCCCCCCCCCTTTTGTCAGCTTTTTTCACTGACCAGCTCTCACATCTGTACATAGTGATGGGGAAATTGGAGCGTGTCCAAAGGAAGGCGACTAAAATGGTGAAGGGTCTGGAAACCATGCCCTATGAGGAATTAGGGAACCTGGAGAAGAGAAGGTTAAGAGGTGATATGATAGCCCTGTTTAAATTCTTGAAGGGATGTCATATTAAGGATGGAGCTAGCTTGTTTTTTGCTCTCCAGAGACTAGGACATGGAACAATGGATGCAAGCTACAGGAAAAGAGATTCCACCTCAACATTAGGAGGAATTTCCTAGCAGTAAGGGCTGTTCAACAGTGGAACACACTCCCCCAGAGAGTGGTGGAATCTCCCTCCTTGGAAGTCTTTAAACAGAGGCTGGATGGCCATCTATCGGGGATGCCTTGATTGAGATTTCCTGCATGGCAGAATGGGGTTGGACTGGATGGCCCTTGAGGTCTCTTCCAAATATGATTCTTTGATTCTATGATTCTATAGAATACAATGGCTTGGACGATTCTGATTATAGTGCTCAGTTGTATATATTTACTCTAGGATTTTGTCTAATTCTTTCATTGCTGCCCTTCCCATTCCTAGTATTGTTTTTATTTCTTGACTTTAGTCTCCATTCTGATCAATGTTTGATCCAAGTTAATCTTTAACTACTTCCACTCCCATATGGTATCTTTATTCGATTACACACACAATCACATTGTTTGGTAGTGTTTTGCCAATACGTTATACCCATCAACAATCTACAGTGGTATGAAGAAGCACTGAATTAATTGAAAACTAGGTATAAAAGTTGGATATTTGGTTAAATGAAAAACATAAAAACAAAACAAAAATATAAAAAATAAAAACATATATGTATTTAGAAACACAGTGATTGACAGGACCAACAGTAGAAAACAAAATGCCCCTTCCTGGTTCTGCAGCCTTTAGCTACATGACTGAATGCAGAGGTATAGGATGCCATCCTCAGTACAACCACATACATAGATACACACTTCCAAAATCATAAGTCTGCAGTCTTGACCAGGAAGCTTCAGCAACCAGGGGCTAGATATTTTATCTCAGAACACCATGGCTTTTTTGATTTGTTTGTGTTTGGAAGTGAGATGCCATCTCTTTGAAGCCCTTTGGATGCAAAGGAGAATGTATGGTTCGACAGGTTTAAGACCTTACCACTGCATGCTTTTAGTGTAGAAGATAATACATAACCTCTCCATTGACGCCCCCTTGTCGTGGGGGAGAGGCTTGCGCACCCTAATAATGTTGTGAGCTATGCTGGTGGTGGTATAATAGCCACCGGCAGGGACTCCCATGCCAGACAGGTCACAACCGAAGGGTCTGACCAAGAGCGCCAAAGGACAGGATGGGCTCTCTAGCCTTATGGCAACCATCCTAGGAGAAGGAAAACTCTAATTCCAAACCCGGGCAGATGGTGCTCGTCTAACCCTGTAAGGTCAACCATCTAAGAGAAGGAAACTCTAACCAAACCTACGACCCGAGGACCTCGCTGGTACCGTCCATGCTTGTCAAGGCCTCATCAGATGAACCTCTGGTTTAAAGGGTGAGGCTAGTTCTGTGCACGCTGCACTCCACCAGAAAAATCCATTGCACAGGCTCGAAGGATACATCCAATCTCCGAAAAAGCTCTGTAGCGATATGCGAGGGACAAAACGGCAGGTGTAAAGATGCACTGGAAGCTGTAGACCCAACCCTGCATGCAGACGGTTCAGGACTTTGGTTGCTTGAGACTAACTGGGGATGACAATCTTGTTCGGCAGCATCCTGAATGACCAAGCAGCCTTTTTTAAGGAGAGCACTGCTTGCTCCATATGGAGAGGGGCCTAGAAAAGGTGGCCTAAAGAAAGCTCATCCCCAACAACCCGGTTGGCTAGCCGCGGCCAACGGGCATCTTCTGATGCGGTCAAAGACAAAGAGACAAAGGCACACACCAGCCTCCAAAGGTGCAAATAGACTAATGCTTGCATGCTGGAACATCAGAACAATGCAAGATTCTGCAGATAGTGGACATCCTGAGTGCCGTTCTGCTCTTATAGCCCATGAACTGTCACGACTTAACATCGACATTCCTGCTCTTAGTGAAGTTCATCTCCACGAGGAAGGCAGCCTTAAAGAACATGGTGCCGGCTACACACTCTACTGGTCAGGCAAATCCAAAACTGAAAAACATCTTTCAGGTGTAGGCTTTATGATCAAAAACTCCATCGCCTCCAAACTCGAAACCTTGCCAACAGGACACTCTGATCACATTATCTCCTTATGCCTCCCACATGTTGTTCTCTTCAGTATATATGCCCCAATTTTGCAAGCCGACCCTGCGGAGAAAGACAAATTCTACTCAGACCTACACTACCTTATACAAAAAGTCCCTGCAGAAGACAAAATCATTATCCTTGGTGACTTCAATGCCAGGGTAGGAAAGAACTCCAAAGCCTGGAAAGGTGTTTTAGGCAAGCATGGTGTTGGAAACTGTAATGATAACGGACGCCTCCTGCTAGAGTTTTGTGCAGAACAGCAGCTGACTATTACAAACACCATCTTTCAGCAGAAAGATAGCTTGAAGACAACCTGGATGCATCCCCGATCCAAACATTGGCACCTCATTGACTATATCCTAGTGCGCCAGAGAAATATTCACGATGTCCGTCATACCCGAGTGATGCCCAGTGCAGAATGTCAAACAGATCATCGCTTCGTAAGATGCAAACTAAATCTTCATTTTAAGTTCAAACCTAAGAGGGGTGGCATCCTAAAGAGGAGACTCCAAGTCAACAATCTTCAACAAACTGCCATAAGAGACAACTTCCAGGCAATTTTGCAAACAAAACTTGAAGACCATCCTGTAGACCAGGGGTAGGCAACCTTTTTGAGCCAGGGGCCGGGTTGCTGTCCCTCAGACAACTGGGGGGGGCCAAAGACAAAAAATAAATAATTATTATTTTTTTTAAAAAAATTAAATATATAAATAAACTGGGACAAATGTAGGACAAAATTTTCAAATGGGGGACACTTTTTTAAAAAAGGAGGACACGTGAAAAAATTGCTGATTTTTTAAAAAAATGTTAATATAAATGCATGTTTCTGAGGCTTCTATAGACAATTGCCCCCCAAAGGCCCCGGCAGCAATCAGTGGCAGGACCGGGCTGGGGCCGGTCTCAAGGCCTCGCCGGGCCGGATCCGGCCCACGGGCCGTAGGTTACCTACCCCTGCTGTAGACTCTTCTCCTACAGCGCTTTGGCAACATATCAAAAACAGCATCATGCAGTCTGCGGAAGAATCCTTAGGATTCTCCCTCAAGAAAAACCAAGACTGGTTTGATTAAAACAACCAAGAGATCCAGGAGCTGTTGGCAAAGAAGAGAACTGCTCACCAGGTACACCTCGCCCAGCCATCCTGCCATGTAAAAAAAGCAGCCTTTCGCCTCGCATGTAGTCAGCTCCAACAAAAACTCCGAGACAAGGTTTTTAATGCATTGTTATGTATGTATTTTATAATGTTGTACACCGCCCTGGTTATTTAGAAGGGCAGTATATAAATAAATTATTTATTATTTATTTATTATTCAGAACAAGTGGTGGATCAACTTAGCAGAAAAGACACAATATTGTTCAGATCTGGGTGATTCCAGAGGATTTTACGAAGCTCTTAAAGCAGTGTTTGGACCTACATATCAGATCCAAAGCTCCCTATACAGTATAGATGGTCAAACACTAATCACAGATAAAGCTTCCATTCTGAATCAATGGGCTGAACATTTCCAAAGCCTCTTTAGTGCCAACCGAATAGTCCAAGACTCAGCTATTCAACATATGACACGACAACCGATGAAAAAGAAATTGGACATAGCTCCCACTTTGGAAGAAACGTTAAGGCCATACAGCAGATGAAAAATGGAAAGGCTACCGGGATTGATGGAATTCCACCTGAAGCTTGGAAACATGGAGGTCCTGTACTCCATGCTAAACTCCACGAGCTCCTTGTGAGTTGCTGGGAAAAAGGCGAACTGCCATCAGATCTCTGAGATGCAGTCATCATCACCCTGTACAAGAAAAAAGTAGCAAAATCAGATTGCTCAAACTATCGAGGTATAACACTGCTTTCCATCGCTGGAAAAATCCTTGCAAGGATACTGCTGATCAGATTAGTCCCTGCTATTGCAGAAGAGCTTCTCCCTGAAAGCCAATGTGGCTTTAGAGCTAATAGGAGCACTACAGACATGGTATTTGCCCTTAGACAACTGCAAGAGAAATGTAGAGAGCAGAACAAAGGACTCTATGTAACATTTGTCGACCTCACCAAAGCCTTTGACATTGTGAGTAGAAAAGGTCTGTGGCAGATCCTGGAACGACTAGGATGACCCCCCCCCCAAATTCCTCCAAATGATCATCCTGCTACATGAAGGGCAGCAAGGTCAAGTCAGATATGGCGATGCTCTCTCGGAGCCCTTTCTAATAACTAATGGTGTGAAACAAGGTTGTGTTCTCGCTCCAACTCTATTTACAATCTTCTTCAGCATGATGCTCCAGAGGCCTATGGCAGATCTCAAAGAAGAAGACGGCATTTATATATGCTACTTTACTGATGGTAGCCTGTTTAACTTAAGCCGCCTGAGGGTCCGCACTAAGACTCTAAACTATCTAGTCCGTGAGCTGCTTTTTGCTGACAATGCTGCTCTCGTTGCCCGTACAGAAGTCAGCCTGAAGAAAATGGAAGTTCTCTACCAGCCGGCACCTCAGGAAGAACACTACCATCCCCACATCACTGTAGGCACATCTGTGCTTAAGTCCGTCCAGCAGTTCACCTACCTGGGAAGCATCATCTCCTCAGACACCAAGATTGATAAAGAGATCGATCACAGACTGGCAAAGGCATATAGTGCATTTGGAAGGCTTCACAAAAGAGTCTGGAGTAACAAACACTTGAGGCGAAGCACAAAAATCAGTGTATATAGAGCCATTGTACTGTCTATTCTCCTCTATGGGTCTGAAACATGGGTCACCTATCGCCAACACCTACGACTCCTCAAACGCTTTCATCAGCGCTGTTTACGCACAATTCCAAATATACACTGGACTGACTATGTGACAATTGTTGCTGTCCTCGAGCAAGCAGGGATCACCAGCATTGAGGCCATGCTATTGAGGACACAGCTGCGCTGGGCAGGATATGTTTCTAGGATGAAGGAAAATCAC
The DNA here is from genome assembly GCF_019175285.1 of Sceloporus undulatus. Classification (NCBI taxonomy): domain Eukaryota; kingdom Metazoa; phylum Chordata; class Lepidosauria; order Squamata; family Phrynosomatidae; genus Sceloporus; species Sceloporus undulatus. The sequence goes on along the minus strand of NC_056522.1, from coordinate 247,732,659 downwards.
CTCCCAAAAATAGTATTTTACGGTGAACTTACCATGGGTCAGCGTAAGAGGGGCGCTCCAAAGAAGAGATTACAAGGACTCCCTGAAACAACATCTCAAGCTTGGCCAAACTGATCACCAACAATGGTCTGTCCTAGCCTCTCATCGGGAGGCACGGAGACGCACTATCCACGATGCTGCAGATTTTTTCGAAACCTCACGCCGAACTAATCTTGAAGAGAAACGACAATGCAGAAAGAACCAAAACCCGGAAACATCACCCAAGGAGACTTTCCGCTATGCTTTCTGCAACCGGACCTGTTTATCCTGGATTGGCCTTTTTAGTCACCAACGTGCTTGTACAAAGCGCGGGATGATCCTTCCTGAATCTTCATTCACGAAGCAAAGCCAGAGAGAGAATACATAACACCATCATCCAGTTGCAAATGTTTGTAACACAGATTTCTAAACTGCCACTTTGGGCGCAGGTTACATTTGTTTTCAGCAACTAAATAAGGGAAAAGATGAAATGTTTTGCAAATTTATTTCTCTTTGT
>NC_056522.1:247707370-247732114 GCF_019175285.1 Sceloporus undulatus | reverse complement strand
TATCTATCTATCTATCTATCTATCTATCTATCTATCTATCTATCTATCTATCATCTATCTTCATGCCATGGGGGCAAGACCCCTCTTACAATGCAGGGATGAGAATGTTGCTTCAAACAGCAGATTTTAAAAGGCATGTACTTCCCTGCTTCCAACACCACCATCTCTGTCCATTATTACAAGAATGAACTAATTTGACTTCAGATGCAAAACTTTTTATTTATTTACTTATTTACAAAAGTGTAAATCTGGCACATTGGTGGCTTCGACATCTACAAACCATGTACTGTATTCTTGAGTGCAATGGGAAGTGTTGCTCAAGAAAATATTCCTTCACCTCACACCTTACAAGATGGCAAAATGCAAATGAGAAATCTATATATGTGCCTCTAACACTCCTCCAACATTAGCCTGGGCAGCTTGCCTGCACACCCATTAAGCACTCTAACAAGCAATGAACTTGGATGCGATGGAGAGGCTGAAACTCCAGCATGCTCAGTAACAAAGAGATCTGTGTACACAAACATGCCTTTGGCGCAGGAGGAACAACATTTGCCTTGTCTTGGGGTGGCATTTGCAAATTCTCTTTGGTATTTTGGTTGACAGTGCAAATTGGAGAATTTATAAAAGATGATGTGTTAAGATTGAAATGCAAAGAATTTTGAGGTCAGTAATTGTGTATACAAGGAAATAGCGTGCCAGTGTGGTTTCTGTCTGCTTTGCTAATGAAACAGCAAAGCACTTTGGGTTTCAATGTACACAGGTAGATTAGAATCTCAGTTGCACTGGTTTAGGCTCAGAGGAACTCTGTATAACAGACTCGTTTTAGACTTTTTTTTGGAGGGGGGAACGTCTTTGACAAACTTCCCATTTTATGATTCCATTAAAGCTAAGAATAAATCCCTTTAGACTCAGTGAAATTCAGCTCTTTAGAATCAACATGCTTTCAATTGTGTCCTCAGTTTATTATTTGGAAATTGGAATATTTTTTCCCTGTCCCCTCCCCTCCCAAAAACTAAAGGTAAAACAAACATTGTAGAAGGAAAATATACATTTCAAACAGCAAAGTGAAATAGTGGAAGTCTCACCAGAAAATCTTTTCCTTAGATTTATGAGTAGACAAAATTAAGATGCTGAAATTTAGTTTGTTTATTTTTTTTTTTGAAATTCAGTTTTTATTTAAGGATTTAATGTTTAAATTCTGAATCAATTCTTTTTTAGCTTTTGATATACAATTCAGTTTTTGTTTGAGAAGCTTGTGTTGAATATAAGTGGGGGAGGGGTAGAAGAATGGAGGAGGGAAGTCATTTTACTGACCCAGCTTGACCTACAAATATAAAAATTAATTTTGGAACTAAATATAATTGTTTTTAGCCTTGAGATTTTCTCATCTAGTAGGGAAGAATCTCTTCTAAAGTAGATGTTTCCAATTTAGAAATCCACAAGTGCAGATCTAAAATTCACCTATTGAGAATCTCCCTTAATTTACACTATTCTCCCCATATGTATCCAACAAACACTAGGAATCTTGGAATTCATCAGACAAGGGAAATTGGAAGTATAATCCAATGGCAATCTGAATGCAATCATGGGGTTTAACGTTATTGCGTGATAGACTACCACACGCAATTTCGGGCAATGGGAAGTCAGTCTAAACGCAATTATGGGGTTTCACGTTATTGCGTGATAGACTACTACACACAATTTCGGGCAATGGAAAGCTATTTGCGGGCAATAGGAAGTCAGTTTGAACACAATTCGCATTCACATAAATTCGTTGAGCTAGCGAATTCACGTGAATTCGTTTGGGCCCCACCTTCTTTTCATTCGAAATTAAGAGAAATTCCTCCTGTGTGATAAACTCCCTTATGACACAAATTTATGAACACTTTATATGTGATGATTACTTTCATAAGGAAGCTGTACTTAATTATATTTGTAGCTCTAGAGATGAATTGGGAACTGAGCTGGGCACAGCATTTAAGTACAAAGAAGTACTGGACTGAACAAAAAGGCCATACTTTACTATTTATAGCTTAAAAGAATTGGCTTAAGATGGGACAAGAATCCTGTCACTGGATGAATACAAGCTGACCAATAACTATATTCCTACCATAACAAATTCTGAGGGGAACCTGGAGTGATAGACACAAGATTCTGTAATATTCTGGAGGATTTAATCCTCTCATGTCCTGCTTAATATGACTCATTAGAAAAGGCAATAATGTTTAATATAAGTTCAAAGAATACATTGAAGACTGAGCCACTGAGAGCATAAGATATAACTTTATTGATGACAAACATTCATTCATACATTTTATTTATATGCCACCCTTCTCCTAAATAAAACAATGTGATAGCAGAAAATATAAGCAAAGAAAATGTTTTACATACCCCAAATCTACTCAAAATCTGCAAAAACTTTAACAAGCCTCTAGTGCAGATGGTTTCCAGATCTCTGTTACCAGATTTTACATTGTTCTTGTAGCTTTGGACGGGCCTTCAAGTTCTTGGGCAAGGCGCTGGTGTTTTCCCTTTCCAAAAGTGGGACAAAGGAAATCTCTCCCAGATGGAGGTTAAGTATCTTAACAGGATAAGTCTTTTTGAAGCTATGTGATAGAAGTCAGAACAAAAAGGAATAATAAATAACTACAAGGAACAATAACAATAAGGAAACCCATCTGTGTATGTAAACCTCCAGGTGGTATGGTCTAGCAAAAGCATACTTTAGAAAAATTTATCAGTGAGTTTAAGAAGAAGAGGAAGGTCTTCTTCCAGTAAAGCTTTTTCAAGAACCCAAACCTTCCTCTCCTACAGTCGCCTAATCATTCTCTGCAGTTTTCATAGTTCCACAGAACTGTTGCCTAGCAAACTCAACCCAGCAGAGAAAGGCAAAGTGAGAAGGAAAAAAAAAGAACTCCATACTTATGATTATGAACTCGATTCATGGTGATGCTGTGCATGAGACATATCCAAGACTTCCTTTCTTCCAATGCTCTGTTTAAGTTTTGCAGACTCATGCCTGTGAGCTCCCTAATTGAGTTGAGCCATTTAGTGTGTGGTCTTCTTCTCTTTCTAGTACCCCCAACCTTTTTCAGCATTATTGCCTTTTCTAATGAGTGATATTTTCTCATGATGTGGCCAAAGTATGACAGTTTCGTCATCTTGGCTTCTATGGGTAGTTCAGGCTTCATCTGTTCTAGGACCCCCCTTTTTTTGTTGTTGTTAAAATAAATCTTTTTAGGTGTTCACTGTATCCTTAGCACACTTCTCAAATTAGTTCATTTTCTTTTTAACTGTTTTTTTTTCACTGTCCAGTTCTCACATCTGTATATGGTGAGGTGGCTTGGATGATTTTAACTTTAGGGCTTAGTTATATACTTTTACTCTTTAAGATCATTTCTAGTTTTTTCATGGCTATTATGTTGGGGATGATGAGGATGCAATTACACTGAAAAATAACAATGAAAAAAGAAAAAAGAACAAATAAAATAAGGTTATATTTTTGGTATAATGCATAACATTACTTCAAGACATTATGTTGGGGAAAGCATTTGGGGAAATATTTGGAGAATATTTTTGGCATTTTTTTCACTTTGTATTAAAAAAACAAACAAAGCAAACACATAGTAATGAACAATGTTATGACAAGCAAAGAACAATGAATTACCCCCGCTTCTCCTTCTTTAAAAGGTAACACGGACATATTAGCTTTGCTACAATGTTCCTAAGCTACGATTAGGACTCATCTCAGCTCAAAACTCATATTCACTTAAAGCCAAGCAACAGTATATGGCACAGTCATGCAGCTGCTTGGACCCCAGTATTCTGTCAGGGCTCACCATGACTGATTCATGCTTTACTTACTCGCATATCAGGCAGCTGGGTCTCGGAAGCCACCATCTCAAGTTTCCCACCATGGTCCAGAGAGACGCTATGTTAGGCTCTCCTGGGTATTATAGAACATTTAAAGTTGTGGTTTATTACTTGCTCACTGCTGTCAACAATAAGCCTGTAACCAGGGGTAGGATGGGCTCTGGTGTATTGCACATTGTAATGTTACCATACTAGAATTTTACTTTAACTGCCAAGTCTCCAACCTATGGCATCCTGGGATTTGCAATTTGGCGATGAATATTTAAAATTCTTAGCCAAATTTTTGTGTTGCTAAAAATGTAAGAAAACAAGAGCTTAAGAATTCTATTGGAGTTAACTTATAAGCGTGAGAGGTAGGCAAAGTAGTATCGTTGATGAATACAAGTGTCACAAGAACAGCTAAGTGGGAAAAAACAACAACAATTTAATGAATCATCCTGGGTATTCGGGGAAAGGAAGTAGGATAATAGTTACAGGTTGAATGATGGGAAAGTATGTATAGTGGTAGGTTTATGGGAATAAATAAGTGATTGTTAATTTTGATGGATTTATGCAACACAACTGTGTAAAGAGAGTAAATTTCAATAAAAAGTATATTAAAAAAAATTCTTAGCCAGAGAAATCTAGTGCACCACTAAACTGCACAATCTTGGATTCCATATGATAAAACCATAGCAATTAACACAGAACCATATAGCTATCACTGTGTAGTTTTAGAGGGACCATGAAGGGCATACCAGATAGTTACTAAAGCAGCCCTTGACACAGCAATCCTACCTGTTTGTCAGGTACTGGTTCTCCTCCAAGATTCTGGGCACTGCCTTCCTCCAAAGAATCCTTGAAATGTAAATTTGGTGATGGCGCTGATGATTTTGCTAGAAATTCCTGTCCCTTTCACTGAAGTATGGTTTCTATGGTTATCTGAGGAAACACAAGCCCTCTTCAGGCATTATGCCTCTACAAGAAATATTGGTAACTCACCACCACAGTACTTTTACTTTCAAGTTCATGCAGTTCTGGCACCATTTCTTTTGCGGATGTGCAAGTTCATTACACAAGCACACATTAGCACAACAATATCATCAGTACAGCACCATTACTTTTGCAGTTCTTTCTAAAGAATGAAATGAAATGAAACACATTTTTTTACACAGTAGAACAAAAAAAAAATCAAATGTTTTCACTGGCTGAGATTACAAAAGCTTTTATACATTTTCCAGTCCCCCCCCCCCCCCGCCGATGTACAGACATTTATGGCCTTTTTGGTGAAGATTTTATGATTGTATATTTTGTTACATAATGTAATGATTTGGGAGTTTTTTGGTACAAAATTGCTGCTGAAGGTTTGAAATGCACTCTCTCTTTTGCTTTTAAACAAAGGCAAAACAAAAACCTCACATCAGTTGATTGTCATATGGGGAAAATGTGATTACGTTTTTTAGAAAGAACTGCTACCTATATTTTTTTGTCTAGAATCCTGTTGGGGCAACTACACTAGCATAAAAATAGTTTCACAAGTGGTTGTACTTTCTCAGAGGTTGTATCAGTGTGATCTGTAGTCCAGCCAACCATTCTATAAGCACACATACACACACATTCTCTCACACATTTAGACTTGGTATGTGAGGAGCTATTTAACTGTTGTATAATGGCTAGGTTCAAGGCCTTGGCATCCATCATTCAACGTTACACAACTGTGTGACCCAGCATTACTGTGCTGGTATATATTTATGCTATGCTAAATGCATATAGGATATTGGCCTTAGAATTTTCCACTTCTACAGGGCTTACTTCTATCATGTATTTTAATTATGGCATCCAGGAATCTAGGGATAACATTCATATTCAGGAGATGTTGGGTGTTTTCTAGGTAACACAAATCACTTCAAGCCCAACAGGCCAGGCTAGAGATCTGTGTGCTGAAAGTGCAACACATTTCCAGAATCCTTTACAATAATCAGATTTTTTAGTGGATCCATCAGAGCAGGGAAGTGATCTTTGATTTAAGAAAGTTTAGAAAACACTGTCTTGAGGGCTAAACAGACTGACCTGAAGGAGTGGCTTCTGCCTCCTCTTTGAGTGCTGGATTGGGCAATGGCAACCGCATGCCATGACCCCAATCTGGTATTTTCCTAGTGCAAAAAGAACCTCCTTTTCACACTGGGAAAAATGTGCCTTTGCCACTGCAGTGGCGTTTTCCCCATTTTGGTACTGTGTAGAATTGAAACACCACACTGCTGAAATGCCTCAATGCTGCCTGCCATGTGGTCGGTGGGCAGCATGACACCAGCTTGGGGGTGGAGTTGGGGTGTGTGGACACCACGCTCCCAAGCCACCAGGAAATTGGTGTATTTTGCCGGTGTTTTTAGCCATTTAGTCTGCTCATGTGATGTATGATCTAATGTGATTTTTAGTTTGCAATCTTCAGTCTGTTTAACAAAAACAAACAAAAACAAAACAGTTTCATTTATATACCACTTCACACTGAACTAACAGTGTTTAAGTGATTTATAACTGTAAGCTAATTGTCCCCAACAAGCTGGGTAATCATTTTAGTGACCTCGGAAGAATGCAAGCCTGAGTCGAGCTTGAGCCCTTTCGCTGGGATTGAACTCGCAACCTTATGGTTTTGAGTGAGTGGCTGCAGTACAGGCATTTAACCAAAAAGGCCTGTCAAGATGGATCCAGCTTCTCCCATCGACTGTCCCCTATTCAGCTGGGTTGTGCAGTGTCCCACTTGCCCATGCCTGCAGCTGGCACAGCAGGGGCATGTCTACACAGGCTATCTACACATGCATGCCTTTATTGTTGTCCAGTGGCAGCATTGCTGGTGCAAGTCACTCTCTTTGAGGTCACAACAAGGCACCCAGTCATGTGATCAATGCTGGGCACCTTGCTTTTTACCTCAGATAGAGCAACTTGTACTATCACTGGTGGAAGTAGAGACATAATGGGGACATGTCCGTAGACAGCCACCACGCATTGCTATGGAGTACAGATGTAATGGGGAATTGGAGCAACTTCAGTGCCAGAATACTGTGGAAGCAGCCTGAAGTATTCTGTCTGGTTATGATGAGCCCTAAGTCTCTAAGACAGAAACTGTAAACTCCATTAGTATTTGGGAGCATAGAGAAATGCTTGGTATCAGGTCAGATTATTTGCCCTCCTAGCTGAGTAAGTGAAAATAATTCTCTTTTTGCCTGTGGGAAACATCTCCCATCTCTTTCCCAGCCTCCATTGTCTACTCCTATCTGATCCTTTTGAGCTAAATACAGTGAGTATCAAACCGAAACCAAAGACCTTCTGTAAGAAAAGCATAAGCTCTGCTCTTGAGCTATGATCACTCATGCCCATTATTCCTGGTCAAGTGACAAAGGAAAAGACCTTCTCCCATTTAGGTGTAGAGTAGTTGGTCCATAGTAACATGATCCACAGCTAAAATTCTGCCGTGAAATTGTCCTGATTTACCTTTCCTTATTTGTAAAGAAGCATGGGGGGAAACCCTAAAAGTATTTTTCAGAGTGATTGAACATGTTGAATACTTTTACAGTTACTTATGGAAGGAAAATTAGAGGGGGTCTTCTTGGTGGCTGCTCCCAGGCTCTGGAATTCCCTTTCCAGAGAGGCTAGACTGTCACCCTCCCTGCTGTCTTTTTGCAGCCAGGTAAAGATTTTTTTTTTGTTTTGGCAGGCTTTTGAAGATTGATTGCTTAGAGTGAAGAATTATGTGTTGGGTTGCCTAATTGTTGTTATATTTTACATTGTTAATGTTTTTAACTGATTTTAATTTTTTCATAGGCTAATTACAATTTTCAATTTTGTGTCCTGTGAATTATTAGATATAATAAACATAATATTAACATTAATAATGTGTTTTCCCCATAATTCCAAATTCCCACTCAGCTACAGAGAATCCTGGAAAGATTGTAACAGTTTCACAATTCTCCCCATTTTCTGTAATTTAGGCCTGGAACAGACTGGGGCAGCGGCCGTCCCTTTCGCCCTCAGATGGAGGCTGCAGCAAAACACCTGCTGTGGCCTCAGCGAGGTTTAAAAAGAACCCTCTTCCAGTGGGTTATTTTTTCTCCTTGCATTGGCACCGTCTCACACACTGATGATGTATGCACAGCACGACATGGCACCATTTGGATGCTGCCCCATACATACATAATCATGGCAGCCCCTGTATGGATGGAGGCAAGCCGTGATGGTGCCTGGATAGCATGGTAGGGCTCAGGAGCGTGCAAACACTCTGCTCTCCCGAGCCCTATAATTGGCCCCAGGCCAGTGCTTTGTACCAGTCTGTACTGGGCCTTAATCACTACCTTTGATTTAGGGGTGGTGAGATCATCACCCCAATAGACCTTTTAAAGCCAGCTTTAAAAGTCAGTTTTTGGTATGTCCTAATTGGTTGTTGTTGTTCTTGTTGTTGTGTGTCATCAAGTCATTTCTGACTTAGGGCAACCCTAAAGCAACGGGTTGGGGTTTTGTTGGCAAGATTTGTTCAAAGAGGTTTACTCTTGCTTTCCTCAGAGGCTGAGAGAATGTAAATTGCCCAAGGTCATGCAGTGGGTTTCTATGGCTGAGTAGGGATTCAGACCCTTGTCTCCCAGATTGGCATACAGAATGGTTGTGTATGTATGTATGTAGTTAGTTTAAAAACCCTAAAACCTCTGGTGAACACCAAAGAAGCTAAGGGCCCGGACAGGCCAAAATAAAACTGCTTCTGGTCACTGTGGAGGTAAGCTGATTAAATGACGCACACATCTGAAGAAGACAGAAGCTGCATCAAAGCTGCGCTCCAGTTCTTAGGACTGGAGCGTGGCTTTGGTTTGGTGTAGCTTCCGGCCTCTTAGGATGCATGCATCATTTAAATAGCATACCTCCAAAGTAACCTGAAGCAGCTTTATTTTGGCCTGTGTTAGGAAGCATCGAATTAGAGGAATTTTAATTAGCTCAAATATTGCCAAGAGTTGGCCCTAACAATACCACGTGCTGGAATCGTGTCCCAAAGTGTATACCAGAAGTCGCCAGCACACCCGAAGAGAAAGAGACTCTGATACCAACTAAGTCCAATTAAAATGGTATCATTTATTATAGCACAAAGAAAAATCACACAACAAAAGGGAGCACACACACACATACACACATTCAATACTACAGCAGGGGAGGGGTACGTTCGGGAGATAGGTTGAGAAGGAGAGGCACCAGTAGGATATACTACCTTATTAGAAGTCTTCTCCGAGAAGTCCTGATGAAGCTTGGATGGACAATGAGTCACGGCCACAGGAGTGGGGAAAGAAGGCCGTGGAGTCTTGGGAGCAGAGTTCAAGTTGGTGACAGTGAGAGCTCAGTTTAGGTCAGTGATTTCAGCAGAGCTCAGTGCTCTAAGAACCCAATGCTCAAAACCCAAGGAGGGTCTGAAAACTCAGGGTTTATATAGTGTGAAACGTATCCAGAGGCTATGGGACTTGCTAGACAAAGGTGTTGATTGCCTGGGCATTGTTAAGGCAAGAGCAAGCAATGTGTTGCACAATGCATTAGGTCAGGACACAATTTGGAGGGGCAGCTGACTTGATGGCTGAGCTGTTACTGGCTCATTAAGTGAGGAGCCAAGTCTATTGTCTTACTTGGGCAGCAGAGGCGATTCTGGTTTGGCGACTCCCAAGACTTCCTATGGAATTTTCCAATTTTGCTTTCTTTCTAGGGCTCTGCCTGGGCCAGGTGAGCTGCCTACGTGTTCTCTCTGCTTTTAAGTTAATGGCGGGTCCTCCATGGGGTCAGTCAGGGATCATAGCACAGACCGCACGTGCCCAAAATTTTATATAAATCCAAACTTGGTAACACCTGTTTGTTAGGGCCCTTAGTTTATAATGGACACAGATGATGGATGATTGAAGTTCTTGAGGTTTCAATCAGTGCCTGAGAAAAATAGCAAGAGCAAGAGCAATAGCAGCTTCATTTATATACCACTTCATACTGCCTAAGCAATCTCTAAGCGGTTTACAACTGTAAGCTAATTGCCCCCCAACAAGCTGGGTACTCATTTTAGCAACCTCGCCAAAGGGGCCTGAGTCAAGCCTGAGCCCTTGGTTAGTATTGAACTTGCAACCTTATGGTTTGTGAGTGAGTGGCTGCAGAACAGGCATTTAGAATCATAGAATCGTAGAGTTGGAAGAGACCGCAAGGGCCATCCAGTCCAACCCTCTGCCATGCAGGAAATCTAAATCAAAGCATCCCCAACAGATGGCCATCTAGCCTCTGTTCAAAGACCTCTAAGGAAGGAGACTCCACTACACTCCGAGGGAGTTTGTTCCACTGTCAAACAGCCCTTACTGTCAGGAAGTTCCTCCTAATGTTGAGGTGGACTCTCTTTTCCTACTGAGTTCAAGTCACTGGGCCTATAGTTATGTAGAGCTCCTGGCTACTAGCTCCTTCCAGAGGAAAGTCTCTGACTCACTTCCTCTGAGGAAAAGTCCCCACAAGCCTCTTAAGGAAAAAAGGGAAAAGAAAAGTGAAAAAAAAATATTAAAGAGCCCCCTTCCAACAATGTTTTCAGGTCAGCTTCTCTTCTATTCTCCAAAACCTCCCTGACTATATAGAAAAATTAAAATCCATGTGCCGTTAAGATGCCTCTGCCAGCCTTCTGTAGAATTTAGGGTTCAGACTCCTCCCAGCAGTGACTCCCAGAATGCACTAGCTCAAAGTATAAGGTTGGATCTCACCAAAAGCACATGGAGAAGAAAACCAGCCCTTTCCTCCTGGAAGGAATGAACTAGCACTTCACCACCAGGGCTCTTAGAATGCTCTAGAGCACTCATGAAATAGTACTCTAGCACTGTGAGAGGAAGTCAGCCCGTCTAATTTTTCTGTTGACGGATGGTTAGCTGGAGACTTGCAGCTAGATACTTACTGAATACAGCTTTGCTTGTATTTGGAATCTCTCCAGCCTGTCTTCTCAATACCTTTACTCTTTCTCTTTCCTGTCTTAGCTTATGTTTACTATATCTCAAACAAAAATGCCTGGCAGAAAACAAAAGAGAGAATAAATAAATAAATAAATAAATTTATAAATAAATAAATAACTTGGCTCTGAAAAGAAAATTTATGTTTTGCTCTTCTGGGCTCTTAAATATTTGTGTCAGGGTTGCAGAATGCTTCTCAGATAGCTGTTGGTTACTAACTGTTCCTTTGCTCAAACCACAATATGGCTTCCAACTGGAGTGAGTCTGTGAGCCAATGAGAAACAGACATTAACTCATCCATAGGGTGATTTTTTTAGTTTGGTTCCCTGCACCCCACAGCCAAAAAAAAAGCAACTCACAGAACTGTTGGTGGATGAGCTACCCGATCTCACTCTCCCGCAGAGCTGCAACAAGTCTGGCTGTCAAACAAAAGGAGGTAGCCTGTCAACACTCCACTGTATTAGTATCAAATTAGGAGCATGTGGAAAGGATGTGGTACCACCAGATGGTGAAATAGGATGTTGCTGTTGGTGTCCTGAAGAAATATGGGGCACTGTTGCTATTTAGCACAAGTAAATGGAGACCATGTCATAATTTATTTATACCTTGCAGAACTCAGTTAGGTCTGAAAGTTCCCCCTCCCTGGTTACAGTTTCTTTATTTCTGGTCTACCTGTGATATGCTAAATCTGTAGGACAATACCAAATGTTAAGTTACCATGGCAACACCAATGCTACAGAGTGGTTCATATTGTCCTGTACTAAATGTATAGATCTGGAGCAAGAAATGAGGCTTGAACATTAATGCTACACAGTTATAGTGCTATTGTTCCACTTTAACTGCCATGGTTCCATCATATGGAATCCTGGGCCGGGGAGTCTGGTGAAGCATTACTGCTCTCTGGCAGAGATATCTAAATGTTCCTCTCTAAGCAGCAAACCCCAAGATTCCATGGAAAGTTGTCATTATAATTAAATTGGAATGTAGCACTAAAACTGTGTAGTGTCGATGGGTCCCAGATCACATGTTTCTCACCCCTTATCTCTGTGGCAGGGGAAAAACAAGGAGCAACCAGTTAAATTCTGGATCATATTAACAAAATTTATTTTTTTTAAAAAAAAAGCTGGCTTTTAGGACTAGAATAGAACCAATATAAGCAGTGCAGAACTATTAGTGAAGTAGGAACTCATCTAAGATGAAATATAGAAAGCCAGGATGCATGTAGAGTAGTCAATCATGTGTTCTTCTTAGCTACTTCATTGAAACTATACTATATGATGCACTCTCTATTCCCATTTAAAGGGAAGGTGAGAACCTAGAACTTGCCAGTCTACCATTAGAATCTGGGTAGCAAACTGAGCAGACATACTGACCACCTGGCCTTCCCACTGTGATGAAATACCTCTAGGTTTCTCTGTAAATTCATAATTATTCTTTCTAGATTTTCACGTACAGTATATGAATTAGCACATACCAATATTAAGGAAAGATTAGTCTTCCCCTGGCTTCATTTTTGGTTATGAATTTTCCCATTTTAGCAAGTGGTTGCACATCTTGGTAAATGTAGAAGATTAGGAGCTTTCGAGGCTATGTCTACTCCCTTGGCATAACATAATTTTATGATGACACAATCCAGGCTGTTTGTCACGCAAGCTAGCTGGACCAGAGAATTCTGTTGCTTGAGGTGAAGATGACTGAACTGGCAGATAAATCTTATTTCTCTGCTGGCAACAGGATGGCACCCTCAACTTCATTTGGGAGCAGCAGAATAACTTTGGACAGTTCTTGTGGCACACAGTTTTAACACCTTGCCAGTGCAATTCATCTCACCTCACAGCATCTACAGTCTGATGTGGCTACCAAACTCTTCTCAGGGCTGACCCTGTACTAAACTGTAGTGAAGTATACAACAAAAAGGATTTTCCCCCAGAAACAAAGTGGTATTGTGAAAATATCTGTAGACAGAAGGAAAGAAAGATGCTGTAGCAGAAACCATTGGCTGGGATAAACAACCAAGCTGACCCACTGTTGCAGAAGGCACAGTTTTATTGCGGCCGGGACCTTCGTGCATCGAAAGGTGCAAGAGAGACCCCGAACATTATTTACAGCAGGTTTTATACACAAACACAATACAGGAAAACCAGACCCCCAAACTCTCACCCCACCCCTGATTGTGTTAATACATATGCTCTATGGTGTTAGCAGATGAACATGTTTATGCATTTTGAAATAGCAGAAATTGCACTAGTTCATTGTGACATTGTTTATACTCTTCTGTTCAGGATGGTTCACCTTATCAAGAAACATTGTGTTCTCAAAACAATCCTATGCAAGAATTGCTCACTCTGAAATTAGTCTTTGCAAAAGCTGAATTCTAGCTTCTATTGAGACATTAAGTCAACATCTAGTCTCACCCAAAATCATGACCTCAAACAGATTGTAAAAGCATTTCTAATGTAATTCTTCAATCAGGCGCATAAGTCCACTTTAATGCCTTCCTCCAGGCCTGTTATCCCATTATTGTATGGCTCTTCATCCACTACTTGAGACACAAAGGCTGCTAGGAATTGGAACCTGTTCCTGCCTTCAGAACTATGGACTGCCTTCTGAAACCAAGATGTTTAATGTTACCTACTGTATTCTGAATTATTATGCAGCAAAAGTTGTTTCATTGCATTATCCAAAAGCCCATATTTTCCAAAACTACTTTGTGCTTTCCATGTTATGGAGCAGTATTTACCCCCAAGTTGCTCTGTTTTCATTTGTCCAACCTCAGACTACAATGGAGTGAATTCCAAGAATTCTGGAAATGTTTTATGCCAGAAGAACATTCTGTAAAACATACAAATGAGGGAGACACAAACAAATATTCATTACTAAATATAATACTAAAACTAGCTATAAAGCTTATAGTACTTCTTCTGTTCACATATTTTCCCTAATATTCTTGGATGAAAGATTTTGAAATGAAGAAAAATGAAATCTTACAAAAATGCAGAAAAGAAGTAGTATCAAATTCTAAGTGAACATTTCAGACATATAAAAGTTTTGGACAGAAAGGAAGTTTTGTGGTTTGCTGTGTGTGTGTGTGTGTGTGTGTGTGTGTGTGTGTGTGTGTGTGTATATATTCAGACAAAGTTTTGCTGTTATTATTGTTGCAAAATGGTTTCCATGTAAAAAATTTCACCTAGTTCTGTTTAAAACAGGAACAATGTTTTTCATACTCACACCCTCATGAACTTCCTAGGTGGGAAATGTTATTTCACCAAGAAAATATAAAATGCCAAACTGATTCAAAATTTCAGGTGAAATGTTGGGACTAAATTGAGAAGAACCCAGATACTACTGTTAATAGGTCTATTTTTTAATGTGATGGATACACTGTTATATGTACCCATCTGGGATTAGCTGATGGCAGTTTGATGTGCAATGCTACTGCAGCAGGGGTGGTAATCATGCATCCAGCCATATGTTGCTGAACCTGAATTCCCAGAATTCCTGGCCATTAATTATGCCGATAAGGGCTACAGGGACTTGCAGTCCAACAACATCTGAGGGGCTAAACAATCCCCACCCCTGCATTACAAAGGCAACGTTAGAAGTGCACATGGCATGAACTATCTCACTGGTTTTTATTCCTGTGTTAGGCATGGGATGTTAACACACAGGGACAGATTCTATTGCACAGCTCCATCCCTGGGTAGTACTCATCCCGTACCCAATCCAGGCTTCTCACGGACCTTTTAAAGAATGAGGGAATCCCATTCTTTAAAAGATCTGGGAGAAACCTGGGGACAGAGCAGTATGATAGAATCTGTCCCTGTGTGTTTATATCCCACGCCTAGTGTGGGAATAAAAGTCAGTGAGAAAATCTCCAAAAATTGCACCTGCACTGCAGAATTAATAATGCAGTTTGACATCACTTTAGATGCCATGGTTCGATACTATAGATTTCTGAGATTTGTAGTGTTGTGAGATATTTCACTTCTGTGTTAGAGAATTCTGGTCCCACAACAAATAAGGAATCACAGGATTCTATAAATTGAACCATGGCAGTTGAAGTGGTGTCAAACTGCATTAATTCTGCAGCACAGATGCAGCCTAAGACACTGATGACTTAGCCAGTAGCTCAGGCCCCAGTCCTCTGCTTCCTCCTTCCTGCCACAGTTAATGATTCATTTTTCATAGGGAGGAGTATTAGCAAGTTTTGTTTTCAGTCTTTGCATCCTCTCTTCTTTGATGATGTCATGGCCTTCAGAGTAGCTTGGCCAGGGCAAGTTAACCATAGCCCTAGCTGAAATAACTAGTCAATTTTAACAGATAGGAATGTTGCATTTTTTTATGTCAAATTGTTTTTTAATTCAAGAATTTTAAAATATTATGATTTGTTTCACTGTCTTTTACTATTACAACTTTTGTGGATTTCACTGTGAATTCCATTTTGGGGGGGGGGAGGAGGGGGAATGGCCAAATAATTAAAATGAATATAATTCAGATTATAAGGCTTGTATAGAGTTTTAATTTTTAATGTGTAATGTTTTTAAATTTTTTAAATTGTTGATTTTTTAAAAAGTTGTATGTTCCCTATAATCACTCCCCAACCAGCAGTCTGGCTGCAGCGTTTGGACCCACTTCAATTTCCAAACAGTTTCTAATGTAAAGTGTGCTGCAGTAATCCAGGTGGAGTACAATCAAGGCATATGTTACTGTGACCAGATATGACATCTCCAGAAGCAGAAAAGTAGTTGCACTAGCTCTGCTTTTACAAATACACAGCATTGTGTCTAGAGGTATGTCAAAGTTATGAACTTTTGAGATAAGCCCAGTAGCTCTGTCAGCTTTACTCACAATAGCCAATCAAAAGCTTTTGCTGTTAGTTTCGTTTACAATGGAGCCTACTATACTCTTTTTCTGGCCTATGAACCAGATATTTTTAAAAAATACCCCCCCCCCTTTTTTAAAAAAAAGATTTTTATAATAATAATAATAATAATAATAATAACAACAACAATATGAGCAGTATACAATCAACATGTGGGTTTTTTTGCATTCAGTTTTGAACAGAAATACAGAGTTTAAATTGCCTTCGGTTTATGTAATTTTCTTATTTTTATTTAGAAAACAAATATTGACAGCTCTGTTATGCAGCTTTTTAAGTAAACAAAGTGCTTCACAGTCACTATTGTTTTAGTTTTCAAAACAGCTTGGGCATTTGTCATTCCCACTGTACAACCAAGTTACTGAAGTTGAAGGTATTATTTTTTTCAAGGCCCCCCAGTCAATCTGTGGCAAAGTTTGAAATGAAGGTTTTCTATATCACCATCAAGTTTTCTGTCTGTCAGACCACACCAACTCTCATTTTTATAGCCTGCTTTCTGGTGATGGATTCCTAAAAATGCAGCACTATATTAATTGTTAAGAAGGTCAGCTCTCAGGAAAGAAAGGAAATTGAGTGAAAAATTGGGCATTCTGCTTCAGAGCTCCAGCCAAGAAAAATACACTTAATGAAGTTATAGACCGTGGCAAGCAAAAGACCCATTTTAGTACACAGGAAAGGGTAGCCTTACAATATGACCAAAATATCCCATCAATCTTCTCAGGCATTTGTAAGCTGTCATTGAAAAACTCCCATGAGCCCTGTTTCCAGCACCAGTGCCTGCACTTGCGTGTCATCTCTTTGAGAGAATTTTGGGGTTACCATTGTATCAAAAATATTTTTCTTTCAAGAAGATTAATGGAGTCACATTTGTAATTAACCAAGAAGGTGCATGATGGGGAGAGGAGAAAAGGACTTAGGTCCAAGCCTATTGGGGGCTGGAGTTGCCAAGGGGAGAAAGAGAGAAGTTGATGATTTTTCTCTGCAGCTCTAAATTTCTGTGTTCCAGAAAACCAAAGATTGTATCAGCGTGAAACTCTGATAAAGGCAATGGGGATATTTTCCCCCTTTCTGCCACAAGAGGATATCCAAGGAAGAGAAAATGTTATATTTTCTTTCTTTCTTTCTTTCTTCATATCACATCATATAAATTTTGGAACATTGGCAGTGCTATCTATCTATGGTATTGTTTTCATAAGTATCTAGAGCAGTGATTCCCAACCTGAAGTATGCATACTCCCAGCGGTATGAACCAGGACATATAGTGTATACAAGAACAATTACAAAAAAATAATGTCAGAAGGAAGCACATACATTGACTGTGCAAGACAAGATGCAATACCAGATGGTTCCCTGTATGAAGTAGGAAGAATGTGTGCCTGCCACTCAGAACTTCCCATAATCTCCTCCTCTCCTAAAACTTTAATTCCATGGAAAGCTCTGGGTGGTATAGCCACAACCTATAACTTGGTATTATGAAGAATTAGACCCACAGAGATTTAGCCAGCAGTTGTAAGTGATCTTCTCATCCCCCCACCCCCCGCCAACAAATGAATGGCAAGCTCTTTTCAATTATTGACTTCTTTCAGGTCTTCTCTACATTTCTTTTCTAAAAATAAGCTGAAACATAATGTGGATATTGACCAATCACCAAGAATTTCTCAGACCCATCTAACAATGAGAAAGCACAGTCTTCTGTTCTTTCAACAGGTAAAAACCGAAAATACCGTGATTAAAACATGAAGTATGGATTTTCATATATGCGACATAATGATTGTTCTAAGCCCCAGTGTGAAGTATGTGGGGAAGTATTATCCCATGGTAGCATGAAACCTTTGTTACTCTTGCAACGTTTACAAACAAAATATGCTAGCTATACAAACTGGGAATGCAAGCTTTTTTTTAACTGCCTAGCAAAACATCAGAATATCACATCATTCTTATCATCCGCAAACAAAGATAATGAAAATTCACTTAAAACTTGCAATTGCATTAGTTATCATATTGCTAGATATGGTAAGAAACATACTATACCTAGCTAAGTATTTAATTTCCCCTTGTGTAAACAATGCTGTTCTGTATATGCTTTGGAAAGAACATGTAAGGAAAATGAACCCTATCCCCCTTTCAAACAATATAGTAATCTGGAGAATTCAGGATATGTCAGACAAGTTGAAGTGACAGTAACAGGTAGGATTTAAAATAGTAAATACTTTGCTATTCAATTCAGCAAAGCACAGATCTTGCTTATTTCACTGTTTTACTTGCTAATGCAAGATATTTGAAAGGCAGTGAAGCTGAAGAAAATATTTTGTTTTGTCATGCTGTCAGAGCACACAAGACATGAGGATATATTCAATGCTATTGATCATTATTTCAAAGAAAAGGACATTAATTGGTCTAATTGTTGTGGGCTGTGCACTGACTCTTGCAAATTTATCTAAATTTGGCAATTCAGAATATTTCACTTACAATGTTCAAAGTTTCAAAGAAACTTGGATCTATAGGGCGAAGCCAATGGGGCAGAAGGAGTGGCCAGAGGCCATTCCCACCCCGATCACTCCAGGACTGTGGCAACTGGATTCTGTGGTCCCAAAGCCACCTGCTGCCACAGTCCTGAATGGCCACCAGCAGGAGCGGCTTTTCACCACTCCTTTCTCCAGTGGCTTTGGGCCACATTAGCTGGCCTCAGATTGGCTTCTGGGTGTTTGGGGGCATGCTTTGTATAAATGCCATGCCCCCAAAGTGGCTGGAAGCTGCTTTATTTGGCCCGTCTGCTTTGGGCCTATGTTGTAAAATTAGATTTTGGGAAGTCACATATTGAAAAAGGACAACCTGAGATATTTGAAACTTTACACAATTTTTTATTTGAGAACAAGCTAGAGTTTTCCCAGAAAATGAGCAAGAAAATAACTGAACACTTGAAAGGGTTAAACTCATCTTGGGGGAAGTACTTCTTTAAATCTGGAGAAGAGAACAAATGGTGTGCAAATCCTTTGTAGAGGAATACTTCTGAGTTGCCAGGTTATCAATCAAGGAAAAAGAGAATTTGATTGAACTTTAAATGTTTAATTCAAAGAAAAATCCCTTATTAACTTTTGGGCAGGTATCAGCAAGAATATGAACAGCTTTCTGACAAGGCACTTAAGTTTTTGTTGCCATTTACAAATACAAGCCTTTTTCTTCTTATATCTTTATAAAAATTAATCTTGTCATAAACTGAATGTAGTTCCAGATTTAAGACTATCTTACATCAGTTGAACCTCAAAACATTCTGAAGGATCACACTGAATATTTGTTGTGTGTTTTTATGCACTATCTGTTCACCTTATTATTTCATCACCTTTAAACCCATTATTAACTATTTTTTTTTACATTTACAACATATACATTTGAAATGACATCAACTATATTAATTACAAACATTTTGCTAATATGAAGGGTACAATTTATGGAAATGGACAGCAAGTGAAGAAAAATTGGGAACCATTGATCTGGGATATATTTGCATATATCTGACCACATTTCAATAGATGTACCCTATGTATGCCTGTCCAAGGACTGAGATCTTCTGGAAGGGTTCTTTCTGTGTCCCAATAGGGGGAGAAATAATTGTAGGGTGACATGGGGGTAGAGCCTTCTCTGCTGAGAAAACTAACTGCCAATGTTAGATTATTACATTAGCAAGTGCCACTATCATTCCCACTATAAAAATTTACCAGAGCTACCTCCAATATCCCATATTCCTGCTCCACTATGAAACTGATCTGCCATAAAAACCAGACCACTTAAAACAAAGCAGCAAATGGTGTGACATAAATACATGTATCCACATACAAAGGGAGAATAATGTCCAAAGCCAACCAAGTTATTTTGGTCCAGAAGGGGAAAAAAAAGTTCATAGGAACTTCTCTCTATCCCTGGAAAAATTAATTAAAATGTAATAATAAATTAATGATAATAAATTAATGCTAAATGGGCATGTTGCCTTTTTGTGATACCAAAATCTGCTACCAGAGGTTATTGCCTTGCTTTCCACTATTATCACTGCCCTGTCCACTATTATCACTGTTCCCCTGCAATGTATAAACAGAGAAGAGTTTTAGGGATGCCTCTGACAGTGCAATCTCAGTTTACACAAGGCAGTGACGATAAAGTGTCTCTCCCCAGAAGTCTGCAAGACACAAAAATTCTGTGGCAGACACCTAGGGATTCTTCATCAGACAATTCTATGTGGAAGAAATTTCTTGAGTAAAGGAACACTGAGTGAAACACACTACCCTACAGTGTTGAGCTGTCTGAACTGATCTTTCCCAAACCAGCTGGAAGACAAGCTCACCCCAGGCTTTTGTACACAACAGGAGGAAAGAACTATATTGGTTTTCTCTTATTGCTCTCAATGGCCTGATTGAGCTTTGGGAGCAACTCCAACATCCGTTAAAAGACAAGCACAAGGCAAAGCTTGAGATCTGGTTCCCAAAAAGGCCAATTTATCTTTCAAGGTATTTTCTTTCTTTTTTCCCCTTTCCCCTTCTCCCTTCCCCCCTCCTCTTGCAATGCCTAAATTTGGCCTTCCAATAACATTTGTATAATATACAGTTACACAGAGAACATTGCCAAAGTTGGCTGAGTTCTAGACCCTCCGCCTGGAAATTCTGGATGAATGGGGTGCTTTTTCTTGTCACTCTCAGCCCCATGTGTTTCTCAACACCTCTCAATATGTATTTTTATTTTATTTTATTTAAAGAAGGGAGTGAAGCAAGACTCTGCTTCTGGTTTCATAGCCCATTGGCTTGGCTCTGTGAGTAGCGCTTGAGGGATGTATTGGTTAGTGAGTAATGCACTGTTTCAGGAATATAAGTGCTCATGCTGAACTTATAAAGTGATGCCTGAAAACATCTATGCACTTTTTTAAATGAATCAAGCCAGGTAAGTATCTACGCAGTGAGTTTCCATATTAACAAGATCAGGTTGGAGAAAGGAAGAGGGCACAGCAAAGATCAAGCATGTAATTGTTAATAAAGTGACAGGAAGAGATACAAGGACCTCAGGACAAAGCCTGAGAGCGTTCCTTTCAAAGACAAATGAAATGGGGCACCTTGGCGGGTTATAAACCGCCATAAAGTACGCGCTCTGTGCGTACTAGGGTTAGGAAGGGCCGTATTAGGGTTAGGAAGGTTCTTACCTTCCTGACGGCCCTTCCTCCCAGTACATGCGGAGTGCGTACTTTTTTGCGGTGCCCATCCACATGGGCGCCGCCATTTTTACGTATTGGACGCTGTGCGTCCAGACGTGTCGCGGCGGAAGTGACGTCGCGAGGGTGCACTCCACCCCTCGCGGCGCCACTTCCGCATTCAAAAAAGGAGCGGCATTTCGCCGCTCCTTTTTTGCTGCGCAGGGAAGCCTCGCGGTCTGGCAGCTGGGGCTTCCCTACGCAGCGAATGGCGGCGGCGGGAAAACGGCCCCTTGAGGGCCATTTGTAACCCGCCAAAGTCTCCTCCTGGATCCAACACTGGCTTTTTGTCCTTATCACCAATTTGAAGTCAGTTTTTGGGACCAGAATTCCCATGCTGGATGGTGGCTGCATTTTTATGTGCTTACTTTCATAGCCTTGCCTCCCTTTGCTCTTTTGGTCTTATAGTCCTCAATTCATTCCTGCCTGTAATTTTTGCTCCTGATCCTTCACTAGCTTCTGCTATTCAAAGAACTCTTCCTTCCATGGGCACTCTATCCTTTATCTCCTTGTTGCCCAGTATGCTTGGAACCTTCTCTCAGAGGATGCTAGTCTGTCGTTAAAATGCTGATGGGATGTTCTTTATCCTTTGTTCAGTCCCTTGCTCAAAATGTTACTCTTCTGTGACAGCTTTAGCACAGCTCCCTAGTTCTCATGCTGCTTTGGCCAGACCAAAAGACATCCTTTCCCATTCTGGTGTCATCGTCTTCAGATGACATACAGCTAAAATCCCATCCAGACAATGCCCAGAACATCCCATACCAGACCTGGGGTAAAACAACATTAAACCAGAGTAAATAAAAGTTATTTGTTGCTCCAGATCTTTCAGGAAGATCCAGAGCCCTCAGTTTCCACACCATGGTGGCTATCTGAATGGGCATCCCATTGGACTGCTTGCCTTATCCACTGCCACCATGGGTCACTCATTATGAGTTCTGAATGAAGTGCCCAGCATGGGCACCTCATTTTGACCTCAGAAGTGAGAGACCCATGGCCGCAACAGCCGTGCCAGGGGGTTTGGTGGGATGCTTCTGCAGCCACCCACCACAGCACAGAAATAGAGGTGGAGATAATGGGGGCAGATCGGGGCAGCTGAAGGGACAGGATACTCTTGCTTGCCCCTGGAGTATCTTGGGCAGTGCAGATAAGACCATAACCTGTAAGTATGCCTAAATCCTGTTGGTATAACAACTGCAGATTGAGCTTCTTTTCCTATTTGCCCTTGTCTTCACATTTCTCCCTTTCCTCTGTAATGTTGCCAAGGTTTTTCTCTGGATTATAAATTTCATAGGACAAGGATCTAAAGAAGCACCCAGACAAGCCTGTTGTGACTGGATGAGGAGGAAGCGGAAGAGGAAGTGGTGCAACATTTTTACTACAGACTAACAGAAAAACAGAAAACTGGAGTCATCTGGAAAAAGATTTGGGAGCAAATCATTTAAAAACTTGACAAGGGCAATAAAAATGCAGCCCATTACATATCAAGGGACTTACTTACAGACATGGAAAGAAAGCACAAATTGTCTTAAAAATTGTCTTTCCTGATGAGGACGTTGGTCACAGTTGGAGGAGCAATGGCTTATAAAAACAAGTTGCCACAAATGAGAGGTATTAATTTGAACAATGAGGATGCCCCCCCCCCAAAAAAAAATCCAATGGTTTCATAGGATGAAGCATTGACAATTAAAGTGGTTACAAATTGCATTAATTCTGCAGTGTGGCAGTAGCCTGTGATGGATTTCTCATGACTCAGATGAGCTTCATGGCTGAGTTGGGATTTGAACCTGGCTGTTCCTAATCAGTCTGACATTTTGACTATTATATCACAATGTCTTGGAGTTGTTAATTGGCCTTCAACATCTAGTTTTCAGTGTGTTTGTTTTGTTTCAAAGAGGAGCACTTCATCATGTATAGCCCCTCCTGCATGCTGAAGTGGTGCAGTCCTACCCACAAGTCAATTGAAACCTCAGTGAAAAGCAAATAGGTTGGCTCACTGGATATCAGTCGGATAACTTAGCTTTCAAAATATGTGATTATTAAAGAAATTCCAACAACATAATAAATAAAATTCAAGTAATAAATAATGTTCAAGAAATTCCTACCCATCTCTGTTTCCTTTCCACTAATAGGGAAATATTTTTCCATAGACAGACCTTCAGTTGTTAATTGGTTGGTGCAAAAGGGTATTTCAATGTATTTAAATCTTCTTTACTATGCTTTATGTGCTTGTAAATGTTTTTAAATAGATATTTTAATAGGATTGCTTATTCAATTGTTTTGAATTTTTGCACTTTTGAACTGTGCTGTAAGCCATTTGAAGAAAGGTAGGATATATATAATTAAAATATAGTTTGCCTTCCACATTTGCAGCTTTGACTTTTGCAGATTTGACAATTTGCAGATTTATTATCCTTAGGAATCTCTAAGTTCTCTAGCATGATTCTATGGCCATCTTCTGTTAGACATTGCACTGGAGGACCTAGAGATTCCTATAGTCAACAGTTATCTAAGCATTTGTAGATTATCCAGCACATGGTGGATGTTGACTATAGAGTTGCACTGTAGGACCTAGAAAATCCTGGAGAGCTGGACTCTCACACATAGACAAAATAGTGTTGTTGTTTTTTATTTCCTGTTTTTCCACTTTCATAGGGGTCCTGTGTCCCCAATACCAGCAAATGTGGAGGAATCACTGTAGATTATTCCACAATCAAAATCGAAGCTGCAGGTGACAATTGTGCAGGTATGTGAGTATGTGTAGCTCTCCTTTTATATAACAGATGTGCTTAATATTTATATACATCTCTCCTCTCAATGAATGTCTCGAGGCAGTAATGGACTAGATGAGGAAAAAACAAACAGACTGAAACTAAATCCAGACAAGACAGAGGTACTCGTTGTCGGGCCCCCTAATACAGGTGTAGAGATATGCCAACTGGTCCTGGATGGGATCACACTGCCCCTAAAGGACTGTGTTCACAGCTTGGGGGTACTCCTGGACTTGTCATTTCAGATTTCAGATCAGATAAATGTGACGTTCAGGAGTGCTTGTTATCAGCTTTGGCTGATATGCCAGCTGAGTCCATTCCTAGAGCAAAGTTATCTGGAAACTGTGGTATATGCACTGATAACTTGCCTTCTGTAATGTGCTCTACATGGGGCTACCCTTGCGTGTAGTCTGGAAACTTCAACTAGTTCAAAATATAGCGGCCAGACTAGTCACTGAAAAAGCTAGAGGTGACCATATAACACTGATCCTAAAATCTCCTCATTGGCTGCCTATTAGTTTCTGGACAAAGTACAATGTGTTGGTGATGACCTTTAAGGCCCTTCATGGACTGGGTCCAGCCTACCTGCAGGATCACATTCTTCCATATAATCCACCCCACGCACTTAGGCCCTCTGGGAAAAATTTACTGCAGCCAATAAAGACTAGGCTGGCTGCAGCTGCCCAGAGGACCTTTTCATCTGCCACTCCCAAATTATAGAATGGCCTGACAGAAGAGATACAATATATCACCAGTCTTGATAGCTTTAAAAAGACGGATCTCTTCCGACAGGACTTCCCTGAATAATTCACTCGGACACCCGCTGATACGGACCTGCTACTGACTACCCCAAGATGTCCATCTTTCTGTCTCCAGTTGTTTAAATTATTTTAATTGTATTTTATTATATGGGAATTATGATGTTGTTTTGTTTAAAGGAGGGAGGGGATAGTGGGAGTCATTTTTATATTGTATGAATTTTATTGCTTTAAGCTGCCTCCGTCATATTGGAGAGGCGGGATATAA
>NC_056522.1:247666471-247707360 GCF_019175285.1 Sceloporus undulatus | reverse complement strand
ATTATTATTATTATTATTATTATTATTATTATTATTATTATTATTATTATTTACATCTCTATTATCTAAAAATTATATATTTTTAAACACTGAAGTGTGGTATTAAAATGTAAAACCCTCTCAGTTCTTATAGTTACAGTAACATCTCAACAAAAATCTGGTTTTGGCTCCAGATTCCCTCCAACTATGAAGGCTTTCTATGAGTGTAATTGACTTCAAAGTGCTAGACAAAGGTTTGTTACATGACTCAACTGTTCAGGCCCAGATTTATCTTCCTAGAAAACATCTCAGCTGACAAAAATTTGCATCTACTGATTCTTGGTTGTCTATTGATCTGCTTTAAACTTAGCATCTGAGAGTAGCCATGAATTATAACTGCAGAACTTAGAAAGTTACTTTTAAGAACTATAGATACAATGACATATGGAAGTTATTAATAATTCAGCAATAGTAGGAAGATGCTGTGAAATCCTGAACATCAACCTGCCATTGCTCACTTGTTGATGCTTTTGGTGTATCATTGTATTTATTCATCTAAAAATTACCTTTCAGGCAGATAGTATCCTAGTTAATCTGTGCGGGCTGAGTATGATCAGTCCACTTGGGGGATTTGCTATTCTTCTAGTTTTGCATCCAAATTGAAATGCTGATTATTTTTCTATTTATTCTTTAGTTAAACAGTTGTCCCTGTGTATCCATGGATTCTGGATCTATGGATTCAACCATTCATGGCTTGAAAGTATTTTCTTTAAAAATCCAAAAAGCAAGGTTTGATTTTGTCATTTTAAATAAGGGACATCTTTTTACTATACCATTGTACATTTTGACCTCTGTATTCATGGACTGGTATCCACAGTTTTCCGCATCCCAAAAAATATGGTCTCTCCAGGCATCTGTTGGTCCTCCTGTGCAACTCAATGGTCAACATCTGCCAGAAGTTCAATACAGAATTGGGTTGGAGGATCTCCAGATGCCTAAGAGAACACCACTCTAATCATCTAGATGTCCTCCAGTGTGACTCTACGGTCAACTTTCACTGAAAATATAGGGTTCACTATTATCTGTGATTTTCACTATCCATGGTACATCAGGGAATGTATCCCCCACAGATACAGGGGCTGTACTGTATATAATAGGATTTGAGCATCGTGGATTTTAGTATCCGGGGGGTGAGGGGTGCTGGAACTAAATCCAAGCAGATTCCAAGGGCCTACTGTACTTATATCTGGGCTTTCTTCTAATAAGCTTGAGAAAGCTTACCTGGCTCTCCTTTTCAGTCTTTCCATCCACAGCCCACCATCACAAACATTATCTACAAAACAACTCTAGGAATTCTGGCTGAGAGAGTGACTATAATCCAAGGTCACATTATGAGTTTCATGGTTGAGCAGGGATATATAAACTGGATCTCCCAAGCCTAGTCCAGCCACTAAATTGCATTATTTCTGTAGTATGCCAGAAAGCAATACTGTAGCTATATATCTAAAAATAATGCATGACTTGTAAAACTACCTCACCCAAGCTCCAAACCATTAGGGACAGGACTATATCTACTGGAGTAGTGTAGAAGCTGTTTCTCTATGGCTATATCTAACATTCTAGTAGCATCACTAGAAAAGGTGCCATATGAACTTGTTCATTGACAGGATCACTTCATACATTGGGATGGTGTTGATTCTGTCCTTAAAGTCAATTGCATTACCATGGGAAAGAACCACAGCAGTTGTTTGGTGCACATGGTGTTCTATGTACAGCAGTATCAAGAACCCCAGCTCTTCAAACTAATTTTATTTTTGTAAAATTTAAAATCTGGTTGCAAAGCCTTCAGATAAAATTAATAAATATGCAGTGTAAAGGTAGACCCTAAGCTTGCAAACACTGACTGTTTGTGCTACATGGATCTCACAGTCTTTGCCAGAGATAGAAAGCAATAGAGAGTTGCACTTTGTCTGGGTGTCTTAGAAGCCTACCCTTGTTTGGCCAAGAGAGTAGTGGCAACCTGTCTCAACCATGTCAAAGAGGAGAGGCATCCACTCTGGGCTTCAGCTCTAACTTTAGTTAATCCCCCAAATACATTCAGCACCTTGGATAACTCTTTTACTATTTGGGCTTGAAACCTGGAGGGGATTCACAATGTCATTGACATAGGAGACACCAGTCATTTGTGTATCAGATTGACACATTGTACTAGGCAGTAACATGAAAAGTAACATTTTTGATACAACACTAAAAAAACCTCAGGCTACAAAAACCGTGCAGGCTGCAAGATGTTGGCAGTTGTAGACCAAATGAGTAAATATTCTAAGTTGTAATTCAATCTAGGACATATAATTCTCACATTTCATACACTCATTAATTGAAACTAAGTTTTCAAAATGTACATATTCTTTGCTGTTCTCATTTTTACAAAAAGGGCAATCCTGGTTGATAGTTTTAACTTTGGATTAACAAAATAGTGATTGTATCTAGGACAACTCCAGGATAGAGAGATAGGGAAGCTGGCTAAGAACATGACATGGGATAGGCAGAAAAATGGCCTTACTCACCTCAGTGTGATGGGACTTCCTTTTTCTCCAATGCAAAGGGATATGCAGAGAGCCTGGGGGTAGGATGGAGCAATCAGTGAACCCAGTCAGCTTTGATCTTGGTGTTGCCTGGGTCCTTCATATATCTTCAGGTCAATGTGCCCTTTCCATGGGAAAGTTCTCCAGTGTTCCAAAGGTCATCATGACCTCCTACCTCCATGTTAATCCTAATAATATACAGAGTTTTCTAAAATGATTAGAAGTCATTTTGCATCCCTTTCAAAATTTGGCACCACCTTTCCTTTCTAGCAGCTTCATCTGCCTGTGAATTGTTTTAAGGCATACAAAGCACATTGTGCCAAGGTTAATATACTGAGGAGTCTGGGAACAGCATATAACTTTGCTGCTGTTTTCTTTTTGAATAGGAACAACTGTTGTGAACAGAGGCTGCCTATTCTTTTGCAGGTCTGTGCCCATAATCACTGTTACCCTGGCCCTCCTTTCCAGTCGTCACACAGAGGAAAAATTGTGGCATGAAAGTAAACAGAACAGAACCCATCTGTTAATCAAGGAGGAATGACACACTCAACATTGATTTAGTTTCTGCTTTAGCCCAATGCAAAGTCAGTAGGCTCATATGATGTTTGTACCACTGGTGAATGCAAGTGTTTCAGGCTATTTTAAGAAATGGCAATGAAGGTAACGTAAGAAAACATCTGCAGCTAATAGCCAAGCTAAGAGAGAAGTGCCAGACAGCAGAGAGGGAGCCAAAGAAAGACCCAGCAGCAAAATTCGGGTTCTGGGCTGTTCTGATGTTTCATCATAGCCTAGTTGTATGAATTTTGTAATAAACAGAACAAATGTGCTAAAGCCTTACATGGCTGACTTGCCCACTATATAGCACTGACAGGTGAACTATCTTTTTGAAGTATCAAGGCCAAACTACGATATTTTGCTGTCATGGGCAGAGTACCCTCAGTCCATCCACATCAAGTGCTTAGTAGCCAACATTGGTTGAAGATCTTCAGGCACCTGAAGGCAAAACACCCCACTAGCATGTCTACCCATCCCTATCAATAAAAATCCAATAAAAGGGTCAACTTGAATATGAAACAAATTGGACTCATTTTTATAATGTCCTAAAATTGCCTCCTGAGGAGGTATCTGCCACACTCTAAATGCCACAAGAAATTGTCCCAAGAAGGAGATTTCATAGTGCTCTTTGAAAGCTACCATGTCACTTACAAGATTGCCATTAGTTTTTCTGGTATTTTTTTTTATTAAGCAGTTTTACATATCCTTTAAAATATACATAAATCATAACAAACCACAACATAAAACAACAACATAAAACAACCCCTTCATTCAGTAACCCTCTCATCCCCAAGTCACTAACAAACACTACATAATCCGCCCCACACTCTCAGAACATCTGGGAAGTTCTTACTAGAATATTATAATACCAGGCTAATAATAATAATAATAATAATAATAATAATAATAATAATAATAATTATTATTATTATTATTATTTATATACTGCTATTCCATAGATCATAGCGGTTCACAACAATAATAAAACCAGTTAAAAACAACAATGTACAACAACAATCACAGTAAAACGTAACATCAACATTTATACAAAAGGCTAAAAGGTGGAATACATCACAATTTCAGGGGAGAAGAATGACAACAAGGTTCATGGGGGGGAAAGCCTGGCGGCATAGATAAGTCTTCAAGTTTTTCTTGAATACATCAAGGGAACTGGACATGCGGAGCTCATTGGGGAGAGAGTTCCAGAGTTGAGGGGCTGAAACAGAATATGCCCTCCTCGCAGCAGCATAACGAACATCTGGAACTGTTAGGAGATGTTTCTCTCCCGACCTAAGAGTGCGGGGCGGATTATATGGGGAGAGGCGGCCCTCCAAGTACCCTGGGCCCAAGCCATTTAGGGCTTTATAGGTAATAACCAACACCTTGTATTCGGCCCAGAAGCGAATAGGCAGCAATGGAGGTCTTCCAAAACCGGTGTTATATGGCTGGCCCTGGAACATCCAGTGACCAACCTAGCTGCCATATTCTGTACTAGTTGTAGCTTCTGAGTTTGGTACAAGGGTTGCCCCATGTAAAGCGCACTACAGAAATCTAATCGAGAGGTTACCAGAGTGTGTACAACGGTTTCAAGGTCCCCCCGGTCCAAGAAGAGTCGCAGTTGGTGTATCAGCCAAAGCTGATAACAGGTGCTCCTAACCGTCGCATCCACCTGGGATGTAAGATGAAGCGACGAGTCAAGGAGCACCCCCAAACTGCAAACCGAGTCCTTCATAGGGAGCGTGACCCCATTCAGGACAGGTGGAAAAATTTCCTTACCTGGGCCAGGGGAGCCTATCACCAGTACTTCCGTTTTCTCTGGATTCAGGCTGAGTCTGTTTTCCCTCATCCAGCCCATTACCGACTCCAAGCAGGCATTAAGAGGAGAGATGCCATCCCTAGTTACTGCATCAGTCGGAGACATAGAGAAGATTATTTGGGTGTTATCAGCGTACTGATAACACCGCGCCCCATGTCTCCGGATGACCTCTCCCAGCAGCTTCATGTAAATGTTAAACAGAATGGGGGACAAAATCGCTCCTTGAGGGACCCCAGATGTAAGGGCCCTCTTATTGGAATGACAGTCCCCCAGCTCCACCATCTGGAATCTACCCGAGAGGTAGGAACGGAACCACTTCAAAGCAGAGCCCCTGATACCTAACTCCCTCAGGCGATCCAGAAGGATACCATGGTCGATGGTATCGAAGGCCGCTGAGATGTCCAAAAGCACTAACAGGGACACGCTTCCCCTGTCCATGCCCAGACGGAGATCATCAACTAAGGCGACCATGGCAATCTCAACTCCATAGCCCGCCTGGAACCCGGTTTGAAATGGGTCCAGATAATCAGTTTCATCCAGGACTCCCTGAAGCTGAAAGGCGACTGCCCTCTCGATCACCTTCCCTAAAAATGGCAGCAGCGAGACAGGCCGATAATTATTCTGAATTAGGGGGTCAAGGGAGGGCTTTTTTAATAAAGGTTTTACTATGCCCGTCTTCAATGTAGATGGAAATTGCCCATCCCTGAAAGATGTATTAATAATACGGTGTAACATGTTAGTCACAACCGTTCCCCCTTGAGCTGTCAGCCATGAAGGACAGGGATCGAGAGAACAAGTCATCTTCCTGACACTTCGCAGAATCCTGTCCACATCCTCGGTACAAACAGACTCAAAGTAATCCAGTTTAACCAAGTCCACGGAAGCTCTGGACACCTCTACTCTAGATTCTGAACTAATGCTGGCATCAAGATCAGCTCTTATCCGAGAGATTTTATCCGCAAAGAAGTTGTTAAATTCGTCACAGCAGGCTTTTGTTGGTTCCAAAATAGGGTTCAGGGCAGGGGGTAGCTGAGTAAGCTCCCTCACTACCCTGAACAGCTCTGCTAGACGGGACTCTGCAGATGCGATACGTGCAGAGAAGAAGGAATGCTTCACTGCACTTATCGCCACTCCATAGGCCTTCAACTGAGACTCTAGGAGTGTCTTGTCGGATAAGCGCTGGTGTTTCCGCCAGACGCGCTCTAGTCGTTGCAGAGCCCGCTTCCACAACCTGAGATCTTCCGTATACCAAGGTTGTTTTTTGGGAGCAGGCCTGAAAGGACGCTTGGGAGCTATGCTGTGTATAGCCCTGGAGAGGTCATTATCCCAGATGTTAGCCAGGGCTTCAACAGCGTCACCGTCAGTTCCAACCATAAACCCCTCTAAGGCTTCTTGGAACCTGTTAGGTTCCATCAGCCTGCGAGGGTGGACCATCCGAATAGGTCCACCACCCCCGGGAGGGATCCGGGTAGAAGCCTTGATACCTGCCTCGACCAGAAAATGATCCGTCCATGACAAGGGAAAGATTTTAGTAACCTCTGCCCACGGAGTATCCAAATCCATACAGAAGATAAGATCGAGTGTATTACCAGCTGAATGTGTGGACCCCGAGACTAATTGGGACAGGCCCATGGCTGTCATGGTAGTCATGAACTCCCGAGGTACACCAGTTAAACCACAACTGGACTCGAAAGGGATGTTGAAGTCCCCCAGGACAAGAAGCCTGGGGGACTCCAACACCAGCTCCGAGACCAGCTGTGTGAGCTCGGCTAGGGAGTCTGCTAGCACACGGGGTGGCCGGTAGACTAACAGAATCCCCAAACTGCCCTTGTCCATCAGGGTCAGGTAAATACACTCGATATAATCTGTCTGATGTAAATGGTTCCTGGTCAAGATGATGGTATTCTTATGGATCAAGGCCACACACACACACACCCCCGCCCACCTAACCTGCACTGGTCCTTCACTGAGTACCCAGCTGGGAGGGCCTGAGCCCACACCGCTTCACTTTCAGGCCCAAGCCAGGTCTCAGTGATTCATGCCCCAACAATAAGACAAGGCAGCAGCAGAGGAAGAGAACCCTAAAAATCATTCCCCTGTTGCGTATACAGCCACACAGAACCTGCCCCGGCCCCGCAACCATGCGCAATTCCCCTGCCCCGGTGGAGTTGGGGCTTAGGCAGGCATCTTCCCAGGGGCTGCTGGACTGGCTTATGAGAGGAGCCACTCTCACTGACCCCTCCTCCCTCAGAAAAACGCTGCAGAAGCGGCCAGGTAAGTCCTTTTCCGCAGGGGTTTTCCCCTGCCCCGGTGGAGTTGGGGCTTAGGCAGGCGTCTTCCCAGGGGCTGCTGGACTGGCTTATGAGAGGAGCCACTCTCACTGACCCCTCCTCCCTCAGAAAAACGCTGCAGAAGCGGCCAGGTAAGTCCTTCTCCGCAGGGGTTTTTCCCTGCCCCGGTGGAGTTGGGGCTTACACCCTTCACATAAGGCATTCACTGCCACGGCCCCAAGATTATGGAATGACCTACCGGAAGAGATCTGTCTCATTACTGCCTTAGAGGCCTTTAAGAAGGCACTCAAAATGGATCTCTTATCCACTGAATTCCATATAAAAAGGTTATGATGACTGCTCTTCCTTGACTCTGATTGTTGGCTAATGGACGAATTGTAATTTTTAGAGAACTAATAGGAATTCTTGGTAAATTCAGTGTTAGTATTTTATTGTTGTATTGATTGTAAATTGTGCTAAGTGTTTTTTAAGGTTGTAATCCCGCCTTGATCCATGGGAGAGGCAGGAGGTATAAATAAACTATATTATTATTATTATTATTATTATTATTATTATTATTATTATTGCAATACTTTACAAACAATTATTTCCTCATTCCACCTTTTTGAGTTATTCCATTTTCTCTGATCAGTCTATTTTCCTTGTAAAGTCAAAGGCTTTCATGGCCGGCATCCATAGATTTTTGTGGGTTTTTCGGGCTATGTGGCCATGTTCTAGCAGAGTTTCTTTCTGACATTTCGCCAGCATTTTCAACCGGAAAGAAGAAGCCCTTAAAGTGAACAAAATTTGGCTATCAGTCCTGAGGAATAGCAAAATAAGGACTCAGCAAATGCAAATGGGAAACCATTCAGAGTCAGGGGCTTTCCCAGCAGATAATGATCACCAATTAGCAGACATTAATCCTCTTTTGCATTAGCCTCCCAGCCTGAGGCCAGCCATCAACACAGAACAATACACATGCAAATCACTCCTGCATTCCCAGGCTCACACAGTATATATACCCCAATTTTCCCAGGCAAAGCATTCTCTGAAGATGCCAGCCACAGATGTTGGCGAAACGTCAGAAAGAAACTCTGCTAGAACATGGCCACATAGCCCGAAAAACCCACAAAAAAGTATTTTCCTTGTCTTTATTTCTGTAATTCTCTCCTTGCTGAACCAGCAAAAGTGAAAAATATATATGTTATTTTCATATCTTTACTTTCACTCCTTTTTCTTTCCCCCTTTCACTTTTTTTATATCTAGAGAATCCTACTGCTCTCTTCCCTTCTTAGTTCCCAAAGAAAGTTGATACTCTCCCAATTCTCTTCAAAGTGTTTCATTGACTTACTGCCTAGACAGCATGTTAATCTATCTATCTCATACATATCTATCAGTTTTAATATCCATTGTTCTAATGACGCTGTTTCTCTGTTTTCCCATTTTTTTGGCATAGAGAATCCTTACCGCTGTGACCATATATAATAATATTGCCTGGCTACTTTGCAGTTGCAGCACAATGCTTATGGCTGACCGCCTGTATGAGAAGACAGAGTGTAAAGAAATATGCCCAGCTCCTCCATACCTCCTGCAGGACTCACTTGCATCTTGTGTCCTGCTTGTTACTGTCAGCGCAACTGCTGGGGTCCAACAACCCTTGTCAGCAACTCAAACGAGTCCTGGGTTTAAATCAGACCCTTGTAGCAGAGCTGGCAAATTTCCAGAAGCCGAAGCGTGGCTCCCAGTCCAATTGGGATGACAGCAACTGGATGTCTTCCAGGAACTGCAGCAATGCAGGAACCTCCAGGGACACACAGTAAACCGATGCTGTAGCTTCTTCTGATAAACCACCAGAGAAACAAAAGTCCCCAAAGTGCTTTTAATTCACAGTGCTATATTACAAAACCAGATCTCTAAAACTCCACAACATACCAATCCAACTCCTACTTCAAACCCACACCACACCCTTGCAACCCCTGGGTTTATATAGGCCTGTTACAGACTGCCAAAATAAAGCTGCTTCGGGTCTCTTTGGAGGTATGCTGTTTAAATGATACATGCACCCTAAAAATCCGGAAGCTGCACCAAAGCTGCACTCCATTGTTTAGGAATGGAATGTGGCTTTGGCGCGACCTCCGGACTCTTAGGACCCATGCATCATTCAAATAGCATACCTCCAAAGAGACTCGAAGCAGCTTTATTTTGGCAGTCTGTAACAGGCCATAGACTCCAGACCATGTGGTCTCCCAAACCCAGTGAGTTCAGATGTGTAGCCATGCCATGTGTCTCCTCTGCAATCCAGACAAATGTTTCATCATCCATGGCTATGTGCACTTGGACACTGAAGAGTCCTTGACACAATGAGCTTCAGCTGTGCTAGATCAGCCTTTCCACTCTGCTGAAGGCTCATGGCCAAACACACACACATCAAGCATTTCCCTGTGTGCTGTGTTTTAACCCTTCAAATCCTGACAGTTACAACCATTTTTTTTCACCTTTTGGAAAAAATCAAACTGAAAATTTCTCAGTCAGAAAAACTGGTGCTTAAATGGTTTGCGTGCCCTGAGATACATCTCACAGCTCCTGTGAGTTCCAGTGATCTCCTATGCGTGGAAAAGCTCCATGTGAGGGGGAAAATGTTAAATGTCTCGTTTCTATCTTCCTCAAATATTTAAGGTTTGTTAGAAACTCTCAACACTATATTTTCCTCTACTAAGGCCTCCCCCTCCTCTCCCAGCTATTCTGTGAATATTTCTCTGACCCTCTGAACTCTTCTCATGGCAGGAGATAAGGGTGGTTTGCAGTTACATGTGGAGAAAGCACAGGTGGAAGACCATAGCATCTCTAAATGGATTGGGAACTATGTTAAAAGCTCTTATACATTCTTCTCAGTCAAATTCTTCAGCAGTATTAGATTCAGAAAGGCAATCCAAACTTGGCAATCAGCAAAGAAGCAGGGAAGGAAATGCCTTCATGCTGAACACTGTTATCCAACACAGGCATAGCAAACTATTGCTTTATAGTTTTCTGTCATAAATGAATCTAAGGAGTAACTTTGTTTAGGATATAATTTTGCCTGCTATGCTTTGCATCCTGGAAGAAACTCAAGCTGTATAGACACTGCATAATTAAAGTAGTCAGATACCACTTCAAGTGACATGGCTCCATGTTATGTAGTCCTGGGACAGATAGTATGGGAAGGTATTTAAAATCCACTGCAGCTGTGGCACTAGGCTGCTCTGGCAAATAATATTGACTACTTCACAAAACTACAAATTCAAACATTCCATAGAATGGAGCTATCACACCAAAAATGATAACAAACTGGTATAATTTGCAGTGAAGACAGAACTTTAAATTCTTGCGAGTATTTCAGCAAGCAGTGGTTGGGTTTTTTTACCTAAATCCTTTAACTCCTCAGAGGACCTTATCACACTGGGTTTTTTAGCTCAGAACTAGGGTGAGTTCGAATTGAGTGATGTGAATTCATGTTAGAATGTTCATGTATTTTCACACCTGGTAGCTTTCAATGGGAGCCCCTTCCATGGGGCTTCCGAATTGAATCCAGCTGGCTCCTCATTTTGGCAAGTGCGCTAAATAAGTGGATTGATGAGATTCGCATTGATGGTCAGTTCGAACTCACTGTGGATTGGACTGGTGTGGAATTCCAATCTGCTGATGCTCTTGAACACCATCGCAAGACCCCCGGGTTCCAAATCTCCCATGATGCCCTGCTGGCATTTTTCCCCATTTGCTTCTGGTGGTCCTTTCCGCTTTCAGGGCAACCGGGGCTCCATTGGAGCTCTCTCTCTCCTTCCCTCCCTGCCTCTCTCTCTCTCTCTCACACACACACACACATTCACATATATACATACATATCAGTCAGGTCAGGGGGTGATGGGATAGGTCGCTGGGTCGAGGATCGGGAGGCAGAGGCAGTCAGGGGGTGAGGGGACAGGTCGCTGGGGCCAGGATCGGGAGGCAGTCAGGGGGTGATGGGATAGGTGACAGAGGGGGCGAGATGGGGATACAGGAGCAGTCAGGGGATGATGGGTTAGGTGTCAGGGTGAAGGAAGGGAGCAGATCGGGGTATAGGAGGATGCAGGGGATGATGTGACAAGAGGATAGATATATGTTGCTGAAATAGATGAGGGGAATGACAAGAGGATAGATATAGATGTGGATGAAATGGAAGCGGGCTCTGACACTGAGGACCCTTTGAATTTGGCTGCCAGGGATGGGAGAATAGAAGGGAGGAAGAAAGGTGCAGCTGTCATTCCCGTGAAAGTGGAGGGGAAATAGAAGGGAGGAAGAAAGGTACAGCTGTCATTCCCGTGAAAGTGGAGCCAGGCTCCCTTCTTCACCCCAGAAGTGCAAAGGTCAGGATGCCTTCAGGGCCCCACTGAGCATGTGAAGGGTCCCAATTTGAATAGTTGAATCCCCATGGTATGCACCGGCGTGGAAATACAATGTGCACTCACTCCGCTTTGCCTGAATCCGCATCACGTGACTTCCTTGGATTAGATTCCCCCTCAGTTCAGAAGGGCAACGGAACAGCAACCAGGTGTGATAAAACAGCCACGTTATAACGTCAATTTGGATCACTCAATTCGCACTCACCCCTGATCTTAGCTCCAATAACCTCAGTATGATAAGGTCCAGAGTCAGAATCCTCTCTAAAAATAGGTTTGTTTCCTTCTCATCCCAGTCACTCAACTTGCTATTTCCCACAAGCTACCAAGCCTCAGGAGACTGGAAGGATACAATCCAGCTCATTTTTACCTCTCTTAAAACCAAGAATATGAGCCATGTACACAATTTGTCAATTACATTTTTGCTAGATTTATGTTTTTAAAAGAGGGTTGTCTTCTTGTTTGCAGAACAGGCAAAGTACCTTCTAGTGGGTTTTGTCAAGAACTTAGAAAAGTTATAGTTTTGAACTATAACTCCCAGAATCTTTCTGACAACCCTGATGTCTGGGGGATTCTGGGAATATTAACTCAATAAGGTAACTTTCCTAATCTCTGGCCCTATCTGATGTAGAGATGTAAAAAACAGTGGCATCCCTGAGGTTAGTGTCAACCAGTGCCGTGTGCATGTGTGACTGTCATGACCTCTCCTGCTGCCACCCACTTGTCCAGACCACTGCAGCACCCTCTTCTCTAGAAAGGCCTTTGGGGTCTAGCATGGATGCAGCTATGCTGGAGCCTGAAGGCAGTGCCTCCACAGCAGCTGCCACTACTGAGGGAAGTGTCAAAAGCTGAGAGAGTGTGACTTGCTCAAGGTCATCCAGTAGGTTTCCATAGCTGAGTGGGGATTTGGACCGTGGTCTCCAGAGTTATAGTTCAATGCTCAGACTACTATGCCACACTGGCTCTCACTAGTTATATAGCACAAAACCTGAAATATATTACCAGGTTTCTCCTGGGTTGAAAACAAATTGTGCCATAAATGTATTATTTGAAATGTATTTCACTGCATAATAATGGCTTGGGAACTCTTTTCCTAGGGGTGCTAAATTAGAACCCTCCTTTTTTTTCTTCCAATTGGCAGGTGAAGACTTTTTTATTGCTATTAATCTAACAGGGTTTGGGGGCTATTGATAAAAAAAGGTTTTAATAAAGTGTTAACAGTTCTTATTTCTTTCCTTTTTAATGGAACTCTATAAATAGCTTAATTATATTTGACAGTTTTTCTAAGTCTTAACTATGATGTGGTTTTACATGTATTTTATTTTTTTAAAACTTAAGCTGTCTTGAGTCCCAGTTCTGGAAATTAAATAAGTATAAATCTCTCCTTTTCTATAGTGGCTTCTCTTGATGCCTTTCTGTCTCCATTTCTTCCCTTCTTTTTGTTGTCTTTTGCAATGGTACTCAACTACTGAGCCATCTGTTTTTGGACTACACTTCCTAGAATCCTTAACAATTAACTGTGCTAGTAGAGGCTTCTAGGAATTATGTACAATGATGTAATAAAATGGTTGGGGTTCTAAGAATTAAAACTCCAACTCATCTGAAAGATGGAAGACTGAAATCACTGAGCTACTTCACTTGAGAGCTGAATTTTATAGGGAAGGAAGCTATTGGTTTTGTTCAGTTAACTCTGGGCCCACACAGACAGGCCAAAATAAAGCTGCTTCAGGTCACTTTGAAGGTATGCTGTTTAAATGACACACACATCTTATGAGTCCAGAAGCTGCGCCAAAACTGTGTATCAGTCCTTAGCACTGGAGTGTGGCTTTGGCATGACTTCTGGCCTTTTAGGATGCATGCAGCATTTAAACAGCATACCTCCAAAGTGACCCAAAGCAGCTTTATTATGGCCTGTCTGTATAGGTCATCTCATTATATTTATGTTTTGTGATTTGGGGGCTGAACAGGCCACCCCTTTCAGCACCACATTAGGGATGTGATCTGACCTTTCCATGGCACAAAAAGGAGCTGCAAAAAACAGCTCCCCTTTGCGCCCTGGAAAGAGCGCCATAGCCACCAGCACCTTGGCTTTTTTGCACTCCTTTGGTGCTCCATAGGCTTGCCATTTCACAGCTCCAGGCGGGACCTGCCCATTTTTTTTACCTTGGGGAAGGTCCTGCCCGGCCTCTGCATTCTGTCCCAGGGACAGCTGGACTCTTGGTTCCGGCCTCTCCATCTCAGCCTCCCCTTCCAAAGCAGCCTCCATTTGTTTTGGAGAGGCTGCAGCCAGGCTCCCAGCTCCTCCATCCCCATTGGCCAGGCAGGGAGGAGGAGGAGCTTTTCATTCAGCCATGCCAGGACTACAGAGAGAGCAGGCAGAGAGGCAGTGCCTGTAGTGGTAGGACTCTCTCTGGAGGAAGAAGGAAGGAAGGGTTTCCCCAGGGTTTGGCAAAGTTTCTTCAGGTAGGGGTTGCCATTGCATCCTCTGAGGCTGAGAGAGTGTGATTTAGCCCAGTGGGGTATGTTTATGTCCAAGCAACAGATCGAACCCTGGTCCTTCTCTACCACTGCCTCCTAATGTCCCTTAATTCCATTATTATTATTATTAACTGAGAGAGTCTGCTTTTTCAGATGCATTTAGTATCAGAGGTGCTCCAAAATCTACGTGTCCCTTAATTCTATTATTATTATTATTAACTGAAAGAGTCTGCTTCCTCAGATGCATTTAGTCTCAGAGGTGCAACAAGATTTCTATGATATAAAGATTTATATTAATGTGTTGTTTTTTTTAAAATACATATTAATTTTTTGCTTTTAGTTGGTTGTGTCCTCCATTTTTTTGAATGTCCTACATTTTGGGGTAAATTTTATCCTACAATTTGCCCTACATTTTATCCTTGATTTTGTCCTACATTTTTCTACATTTTGTCCCGGTTTGGTGGTAGTGAATTATGGAAACCTTAGTGCTGCATTATCTGGAGGCAGCACCAGAGGAGTGCCGTGATGCCACCCGCCATGTGATGGGCCACACAGCATCACGTTGGCATGGGGGCAAAGTCAGGACATGCATTGTGTGGACACCATGCCCCTAGTCCTCCCCAATGTCGGCATTTATCACCAGTCTATCAAGGCTGTTAGTTGCTTTGCTAAGCTCCATGGTTTGTCTATAAATTTGTCCTTCCATTCACTGCAGGCTGAAAACAGTGGTGGAGATTTCTATAAAAAATGAAGAGCAGTGTGTGTGTGCATGTGCATGTATGTGTGTGTGTATTATTTAAAAAAAACCTTTTCTGTCCTGCAGCCTATGCATCACTTCCCATGCAGTTTGGAGCATCCTTCCAACCATCTGGAGAAGATTTTGTGGAACCTGCAGATGGAAGAAGGCAGCAGTGTGTGTGTGTGTTGGGGGCTCACCCCTCACTTCTTTTCGTGGAACTTTATAAATTTTATAGTGACAGGGTCTTTGGCAGTGTGCTTTTCTAGATGGTTTCTCAAGCTCTAATTAGAAATAAATTTATAAGGAAGTAAACTTCACTAAACATAATGGTACAGTGGTACCCCGGGATACGAATTACCCAGCTTACGAATTTTTCGGGATACGAAAAAATCCCATAGGGATTTATTGTTTCGGCTTACGAAGGTTTTTTCGGGTTACGAAAAAACCTCGGCGCTATTTCGCCACCGGAGGGCAGCAGAGAGCTATTTTTTTCCATTAGCGCCTATGGCAATTCAGGTTACGAAGGTTTTTCGGGTTACGAAATTAGCCGCGGAACGAATTAATTTCGTAACCCGAGGTACCACTGTACTTCCTTCTGAATAAGCACATGCAGGGCTGCATTGTCCATGACTTTAAGACAGTATTCTTCTGAATATAATACTATAGAACAACATTACAGCATTTTAAAAATCCCAATCCAAATGCTTATTTTGTTATTTAGGAAAAAAATAGGCTTAACTTTGTAGGGTCTTCCTCCTCATCTGCTCCACTCCAGATTGTTTGTGGGCAAGTTATATTTCCTATGAATGAAAAATAATTTTGGAAACACAGATTTATCGTAGAGAAAATGAAAATGGAATAAACTCCTTATTAACACTAATGATTTCCACTGGCCAATCCCAATAGTAAAAAAGGGGGGGGGGGGGCATGATGCTGTTGCTCCAAGCAGGCACTGAGCAAAGCTGTTCCTGGCATGATTTCTTTCCCAGATCATGCTACCCAGTGGGGTATGTATCTCATTTTGATAATGCCACTGATTAAACTGCAGCAGTATACAGAATTTAATAAATTCTGCACAGCGTGTGCACATTAATCAGGCCAGGGGCTTTATACAATTTGACTAGTGACGTGTCCCATGGAGATATTGGATAATTACAGGAATGTTCCTTCTTATCTCTAAATGTTAGGCTGTACTCAGTCTGTTACCCCCTCAGGGATGTCAAACCCATCCCACTGTGAGATGACTTAGAGGAGTGGTTCTCAAAGTTTGTTGGAGTTCCTGAGCAGCTTTTGCAAAATCAAGGAGATTAGCAAAGGAACTCTCCAGTTCTCTGCAATGGGTTGAGTAGTAATACTTTGCCAGCCCCAGTGCACCAGGAAGTTGCAGTTCCAACAGTGGCTTCTGGGTGTTATGGACAGTGATAGACCTTTGGTCACATTTACATTTGCCCCCCTCCCAACCTCAAGTGTTGTATGTTGAATCTGAACATTATTTTTTAAAAAAGGAAGGGAAAAGAACACATTATATTACTCATAATTTCATACCACAACCATGTGCTATTATTAATTTTATTAATACTATTGGGCCACAGTGACAAACTTGATACAGTCTGTGTTATTAATGTGTTTGCTACCTTTTGTAGATGTTAGAAACCCCCCACAGAAATTACCCCCAGGCCCCAATAAGTTGCCACCAGGCATCTCCAGGCTGTCTAAAACTTTCCTCTGTTTGCTTTTTCTTTAAATCAAAACTTGTGTTGTACATTTTTTTCTTTGCAATGCTAATTGTATTCCAGGAAGCTTCCAAGAAGCACTAATGGTGAAATTTCAGATAACAATATGTTAACTATTGTGGATAACAGCATTGTTTGTATTGAACTATCTAAAAGCTCTGGTTATATATTGTGTCTCTGTAAGTCTTTTCCATTATATTCCTTCTTCATACTCTCTGTTCATAGTTCTCCAGAAAAGATGTCAGTGATGGATGCCAAAGACAGACATGTAATTTGTAAGCCATCAACATTCCTGAATTACCAATGTCTGGGGAATTAGCATTTTTGGTAAAAGAAACCTAGTGTGATAGGACCATGAAAACAGGGTTCACTTTTGGAGAAGATTGTGTTGATTGTTCTAGGTTCTCACTATATGACAGAGGTGGGAATCATGTGGCTATCCAGATGTTGAACTGCAGCTACAAGCAGTCCTAGAAACATGGGTAAAAGAAGCCCACCAAAAAAGGATTGGTTAAAGATTAATAAAGATAGATTATTTTTAAACAAAACAAAACAAAAACAAAAAACCTAGAAATTTTGTGTTTGATTAAATATAGGCATAATTAAGATTTTGTTCCAATAAGACAAAACACCCTGTACAAAAAATAATCATGGCTCTTATTTAAGCAATAAGATGAACAATTATCCCCTAGTAAGCCAGAAAGCCCATGGAACTGTGCAGAATAAATCAGCTCTATCCTCAGTGTACACACTGGCAACTAAGTCAAGAGCTTTTGCCACACCATTTTGGAACATACAGTAAGTCTTTACTATGCACTGGGGTTTGGTTCCAGGATCCTCCATGGATACCAAAATCTGTGTATGCTCAAGTACCATTAAATACAGTGGTGTAGTGAAATGATGTCCCTTAAATTAAATAGCAAAATTCCTGTTTGGAATTTATATATTTGTAAAATTTGTTAAGCTATGGATGGTTTAATCGATGGATAAAAAAAAAAATCCGTGGATATGGAATGCTGACTATTCTGTAAATAGAATATGGAACCCTTCCCTTCTTTCCCAACAGGGCAGGAGTGTACATAAGACAGAGCCCTAAAGATGTGCTCAAGCAAAGGGCTAAATCCAGACATTCATGAAGTTTCAAGCATTTGTAAGACTGCACTGTTTTCTTCAGTAAATATGAAGTCACCCCATCAATACAGAGAATTCCCAATGAATTAATGCTGTTTATTTTCTCTCACAGAGCTTTACGTCTAAGGTACATATGGGTCTTGGACAAATGAGCCTAGTTTTAGTTTAAATTTGATCCATAGATTTATTCAAAGGGTGATTAAACAAAGGAGATCATCTTACAGCCATTTTTGCCTTGGCTGTGCACAGGATGGGATCAGGGCAGAATGGGGAAAATGGGTATCACCAAAATTGTACCACCAAAATAATTGGCCTTCTGTACCACCAAAATCGGTCAGCAGAGCTCACCTGGGAACAGGTGATGGTCGGGCAGCAGCGCAGCAGCAATTTACTGTGTGATAATACTCATTTCCCCCCATTCCACCCCAATCCTGTTCTTTGCATGACCAGAGCAAAAATGGCCATGTGATAATCTCCAAGTCATGGAGAACAAGACTATCAATGGAGTTTAGCCCACAGGCTTTCATTCCCATGCTAGATGTGGGATGTAAATTCACTGCACGGCTCTGTCCCCGGGCATTTCTCATCCTGTACCTGACCTGGGCTTCTCCCAGTCTTCTTAAAGAATGGTATTTTCCTGTTCTTTAAAAGGTCCAGGAGAAGCCCAGATCTGGTATGGGATGAGTACTGCTCAGGGACAGAGCTGTGTGATACAGTCCATCCCTGTGAGTTTACATCCCATGCCTAGAGAGGGAAGGGAAACCATTGCGCTAATCTCCTACAACTACTAATCACAATAATTTATTTTCCTCTCTCTCTAATAACAGTGGCAG
This sequence comes from Sceloporus undulatus, assembly GCF_019175285.1. Taxonomy (NCBI): domain Eukaryota; kingdom Metazoa; phylum Chordata; class Lepidosauria; order Squamata; family Phrynosomatidae; genus Sceloporus; species Sceloporus undulatus. The sequence goes on along the minus strand of NC_056522.1, from coordinate 247,688,829 downwards.
TATATCTGCGAATACCAGATATGATGGCTCAAGTGGTTAAGACACTGATTCTGTTGATTGCAAGATCAGCAGTTGCATGCTTTCAAACTGCTGTGTTTGCAGTAGCTGGGACTACTGATGGGAGCTCACTGCATCATGCAGCACTCAGGCCTCATGCTGTCTGAAAGCATGCAACTGCAAATAGATAAATAGATACCACTTTGGTGGGAAGATAAACAGCATACTGTACAGTCATGCTGGCAACATGATCACAGAGTAGTCTATGACACTGCTGGCTCTTCAGCTTAGTAACAGAGATGAGCACATGTCCCTATGGTCGGACATGACTTGACAACCTTTTCAGTGAGGAATACCTTTACCTACAAGATGCTTAGTGGATGAGTTCTACTGTGGTTGTCTCCTTCTTGTGGGCTTCCTGTGGACAATTTGGCTGGTGGCTGTGTAAACACAATGTTTAGAACTAGTCTTAAAGATTAAAATACAGGGCGCCCCTGTTTATCTAATGGGTTAGGAACTGGTTGAGTTGCAAAGTGGAACTGGTTGGAAAGTGGAACCCAAGGTGTTTTTTAAAGCTTGTAAATGCACTTCAGCCACTGAAAATGTAAATAACACATGATATATCATGTTTGAATATTTGCAAAAGCAAAGTTAACATAATTTTATTTACACACCTATACAGAGAGAGAGAGAAAGTGAGAGAGAGAGAGAGAGAGAGGTATGTGAGTGGTCCCAAGAGGGCCTCGTAAGCAGGAAGAACTGATGAAAGAGTGGAACCTCTGTTGAATAAATGAAACATGTCTGTACAGTGGGCCTTCAGTCTCTGCTGGGGTTTGGTTCCAGGATCCCTTATGGATACCACAATCCATGGATACTCAAGTCCCCATTATATACAATGGTGTAATAAGATGGTGCCACTTATATAAAATAGCAAAATTAAGATTTGCTTTGGGGAGATTTTTTTTTTTAAATTCAAGCCAATTCTGAATAACATCAAACATTGTAAACATTATTATTTTGAGAACGCTAACAAGGTGGGAAAATGGCTGGCTAATAAGCTGAAAAAAAGAAAAGGCAGGTAAAATAATACTAAAATTAACAGAAAACAACAAAGTTTATACCCAACAAAAAGAATTAATGAAGATTACAGAACAATACTATAAAAACTTATTTAAAGAAAAAAAAAGAGGAAGAAAGTGAGAAAGAAATAAAAAGGAAATATATTAAAGAATGTCACATCCCAAAAATCTCTGAGTATCAACTGGAAAAATTAAACTCACCTATATCCCTATCTGAGGTTGAAATAGCAATTGATAGACTAAAAACTGACAAAGCACCTGGACCAGACGGGTTTACGGCAAAATACTACAAAATATTTAAATCTGAAATATCCATATGGTTGCACAAAACTATCAAACAAATCGACACCGGGGACATACCACAAACATGGAAACAATCATTAACAGTATTGATTCCCAAAGAAGGTAAAAACCCCGAGGATATAGCAAACTACCGGCCAATTACACTCCTGAATATTGATTACAAAATTTATGCCTCTATACTAGCGGAAAGATTAAAGAGATTCCTAAGCGAATGGATATCAGAAGAGCAAACGGGTTTTCTTCCAGGGAGATACTTAAGGAATAACATACGCACAGTTTTGGATATAATTGAATATTATAATAGTCATAAGGACCTAAAATTGGGATTGCTTTTTCTGGATCTAGAAAAAGCGTTTGACAATGTAAACTGGGAGTATTTAATGATACTAATGGAAGAATGTGGAATTCAAGGTAAAATATTGCAAGGAATACAGAAAATTTACAAAAAACAAGAAACCCAAATAATAGTTAACGGGGGGAAAACAAACAGGTGTGTAATATCTAAAGGGACCAGACAGGGTTGCCCACTCTCCCCACTTTTATTTATTATGATAATAGAAACATTATGTAGGAAGATAAAAATGGAGGAAAGAATTAAGGTACCCAAAACAGAAAAATTTTATTATCATTTACGAGCATACGCAGACAATATAGCAATTTTCCTTGATGATCCTATAAAAAGTATAAAAAGAGTAGAAGAAATCTTGGTAGAATTTGGCAATGTAACAGGAGTTAAAATAAATAAAGGTAAATGCGGAATAATAACTAAAAATTTAAGTCTCAAAGACCTAGCAAAGCTAAAAAAGGAAACTGAATTTAAAATTATTGATAAATGTAGATATTTAGGGATAACAATATCTAATAACAATAAGGAATTATATAAAAACAATTATGATGAGACATGGAAGAAAATCAAAGAAGAGCTAGACAATTGGTCCAACAAATATCTTTCTCTCATGGGAAGAATTGCGACAATACAAATGCAGGTCCTTCCCAAAATGTTATTTCTGTTTCAATCTTTGCCTATTATAGATAATAAATCACCTTTTACACAGTGGAATAAGGACATAACAAGGTTCATATGGAGGGGAAGGAAACCTAGAATAAAATTAAAAGTATTGCAAGGTAGAAAGGAAAAAGGTGGCTTAGGCCTGCCTAACCTTGAATTATACTACGAGGCATGCGTACTCACATGGACCAAAGAGTGGATATCTCTTGAAAATAAGAAACAATTAGAGTTAGAAGCGGGGGACACGAATGTAGGTTGGCATGCATACCTAATATATAACCATAAAGACATAAAATTTAATAAACATAAAATCAGGAAGGTAATACTTAAAATCTGGAAAAAATATAAGAATTTTTTTTACACCAAAATTCCAAAATGGGCTTCCCCACAAGAAGCATTTCACAAAAGAGAATATCTGGGAAATTACAAATGGTTAAAATATGAAGATTATGTAATAAATGTAAAAGGAAAAATGGAAATTAAAAAAAAGGAAGATCTAGAAAGAGAAGGGAAAATAATCAATTGGTTACAATACGCACAACTAAAAATAAAAACAAAGAAAGATCTTAATGAGAAGGGTATAGAAATAGAAAAAACAGAATTTGACAAAATTATAACGGGTAAAGAAAAAGGCACAATTAGGAAAATATACAAAATGTTATTAGACTTTGATCAAGAAGAAGAAACGATTAAGGAATCAATGGTAAGATGGATGGAAAACATAGGGAAAACAATATCTTTAGAAATATGGGAAAAGTCGTGGAGGACCACTCAAAAATTTACAAAAGGTAATACTTTGAAAGAAAACTATTACAAGATCTTTTACAGATGGTACCTGACCCCCTCTAGGCTTGCCAAAATGAGGAAACTTACAGATAGGCAATGCTGGAAATGTAAAGAGAAGGTGGGAACAATGTACCATGTATGGTGGCAGTGCAAAGAAATACAGAAATATTGGAGACAAATACATAAAGAAATTCAAGATACAATGGAAATTAAAATTCCATTAACTCCAGAAATATTTTTACTTAATATGATAGAAACACCACAGGGAAAACTAGATAAAATACAGACTAGTATGATACTATATTTAATATCGGCTGCACGGATGATATATGCCAGATATTGGAAACAAAAAAGGACTCCAAATGTAACAGAATGGAAATTAAAAGTATTGGAACTAAAGGAGATGGACAAAATGTCGATGTACATTGAAGGAAAAACAAAGCAAGAGTTTGAAAAGAAATGGGGGAAATTGATAGAAAGTTGGTGTTAAGAAGGAGGGTGATAATCAGAAAGCAAATGGCAAAGTATGATAAACATATTATCTTAGGAAATATTAAAAGGGTAGTAGGCAATACCACGGGCGGGGGAGGGGGGAAATATAGATAAACAATATTGTGGTAATAATAGAAATAATACCTTTGTTTCTTTGCCGTTGAAATTGTCGAAAGAAATTCGAATTTTTTTTCTTTTTCTTCTTTCTTTTTTTATGTTTGTAAGAAAAACCAAATAAAAATTAATAAAAAATAAATAAAAAAAATCAAGCCATTGATGGTTGAATCTGTACATGCAGAATCCAGGGACACAGAGGACTGACTATAATTTGCAAGTGTTGAAAGAGTGAGTAATTGGAAAGTGAGGCATCAGAAGGTGAGGGAAGCCTGGATCATTTTGACATTTGTGGTTGTTAACTGCCATCAAACTGACTTTGATTTATGGCAAGCTATAAATGAGAGATCTCCAAGTTACCCTGTCTTCAACAGCCCTGCTCAGGTCTTGCAAATTCAGGGCCATGGCTTCCTAGAACGATTCTATCTACCTGTAATAGGCTCTTCCTCTTTTTCTGCTGCTTTCTACCTTGTCAAGCATTAGTGTCTTTTCTAGTGAGTCATGCCTTTTCATGATATGGTCTACATGACATGTTGCCATAGAATTTTTGACATCTTTTTTTAACACTTTATTTTTCTTTGTTCTCTGTGACTTACAGCTTCCAGTGTCTCCCTGATGTTACAGTTTAAACATTTTTAGTGAGACCCTAGTTTCTGTGAAGGCAAAAAACACCTTTTAAACACCTGGTCCAGAAATCCATCTAATAAAAAGCAATGTTCTTTATTCTGCTAAAGTCTACATCTTTCACATCTACTCATCTCTCCTGACCTCACATCCTTCCATTTGGTTCCAATTATCAAACAAACCCAGCCAGAACTGTTGTCTGTGATAGTGTTGTGAGGCTGGTGAGGATGGATGGGGGGGGGGGGGGGGGAGAAAAGTCAGGGAGAGAGAAATGGGCCTGAAATCAATCAATATCTCTCTCTCTCTCTCTCTCTCTCTCTCTCTCACACACACACACACACACTGGCCTCATCTGATATGAATTTTCAAAATGATAAATGATTCCTCTAATTAAAAGTTCTAGTCAGAATAAACCTCTTCGCTCTTATAAACATTTTGAAAGCCTCCTTTTAAAAGGAGGGAAAGACCCCTCTATTTCAGTAAACCAATCCATATGGTGGGGGTTTGCTTTGATTCATTTATCTGGTTGGTCACCCATGTTGACAAATCAGTTCAATTCTGTTTTGGTCTGTTTATTTAAATAGAACAAAGCAAACAGAAACCTATTCCAGACAAACACACTGAAATGAATGAATGAATAAATAAATAATCTGATTCAATGTTCATTTAAAATAATAATATCTAAAAATAATGTTAGCACTGAATTAATATGTTTCACATCTTTGCTTTGACAGGGTTGAAAGCTGGTAAGAGAAGTCACTTTGCAGTGATAAAATCAAATCTGTGAAAGTAAGTTTCAGTTTGTAGGAGGGGGGCAGAACCATAAATTTATATAGAGTGTATCCAGAAATTCAAACATGAGAATTTGCTATAGCCACTGTATGGCTCATCAGCTGAACCAGACCAGGTTTCTTGAACAATGTTGTCTGTTTGTGTCAAATTGATGTAATCCTGTTCCACTGAGATCCAAGGAAGCTTTCGTATCAATCTCCGAAAGAGAACTTCAGCCTGAACTGACTGAGTATTTTGGCTGTATCACGAATGAAAAAAGAGTGAAGCTTCTGGGTTGCATCTAAATGAATACACTGTGTTTATCGTGCCCATTTATATCTCTTCTGCTTGAAAAATAAATCATTCATATTGTTGGAAAAGTATGAAGGCAATTTAAAACCCAGATCAAATTTCTTGTGTTCAGGGTTGGAACTAGAATGATATCCAGTGAACGGCTCCTGTCAGCTGAATGGCTTTGACCAACAAAATAAGAAGAGAAATTCCTCCTCTCCCATGTATCTTTCAGAATTCACTCAAAATTTGTTGGGAAGGATTAGAGAACCCTTTACATTTGGAGAGGGCTGCAAGGAACTGTGGATGGGAGGAAAGGAAGGCCAAGAGAAGACACCTATTTCCACAACTTTGGACTTCATTTTCATAGAATCATAGAGCTGGAAGAGGCCACAAAGGCCATCCAGTTCAGCCCCCTGTCATGCAGGAACTCTCAATCAAAGCATCCCTGACAAATGGCCATTCAGCCTCTCTTTAAAGACCTCCAAGGAGGGAGACGCCACTACACTCCAAGGGAGTTTGTTCCACTGTCTAACAGCCGTTGCGTTCACGAAGTTCCTCTTTTCCTCTAGCTTGCATCCATTGTTCTGGGTCCTATTCTCTGGAGCAGCAGAAGACAAGCTTGCTCCCTCCTCAATATGACATCCCTTCAAATATTTAAACAGGGCTATCATATCATCTCTTAACCTTCTTTTCTCCAGGCTAAACATCCCCAGCTCCCTAAGTCATAGTTTAAATATTGGAAGTTTTTTTAAAAATTCCTCCTGCCCTAAGCTTTCCTCCAGGCCAAATTAAAGAAATATTATTAAGTCAAATGGGTATTAATGAATTAATAGTAAAATCAATTAAATCTGAATAAGTGGAAAGGTAATAGTTTGAAACCAATGAAGAATAGTTCTCTGGCTTTGAAATGATGTATATGTGTCTTTCAGTGGGTATCCTCTTGGAAGGAGGAGTGGATGTCAGTTTTAAAACAACCTTGTCCTCTGAAACTTTTTAAGGCACTTATACTTAAAGCAAGAGATTTCATAATGCCTGCTGGCCAGTCCATCAAAGCCACCATTTTAACAGATTAAAAGGCTTTCACACAGTTAATTTAATTGACAAGCTAATTAAGGACCTTTTCACACTACACTGTTATAGCACTATGATTCTATTTTAACTGCCATGGTTCCATCCTATGGACTTCTGAGATTTGTAAATAAATAAGTAAATAAATAAATAAAAGTATTTAGAGTGTTTAGCCAGAGAGCCCCCTTAATGTCTCCCCAAACTACAAATCCCAGGATTCTGTAGGATGCAGCCATGGTAGTTAAAGTGCTGTAATTGTGTTGTGTGAAGGGGCCCAGTATGCTGCAGCATTTCATTTTTCTTCATTTCTAAAACTGGTATTTTCAGCTGAGAATTTTTAATGCAATCCTGACTTCTCTTACCCAGTTGATTGGTTCCTGATTGAGGAAGAGCCACCAGTTATCAGAATGAATGTTGCTCTTGTCACTGTTGCTCAGTAATTCTCAGGCCATTTATACCCATTTTTCTTCCCTCCCTCCCTCTCTCCCTTCCTTTCTTGCATCTTAAGTTCTTCAGAAGGTCCATTTCCTTATTGATGTTCTTCTGGAATTCAGAACTTTCCCTCTCAAATATAACCCTCCCTATTTACCTCAGCGCTTAAAATTATATAGGTATAAATCATTCCTTTTAGGTGGTTCCTTCCCCCTGCTGTCTGTATGCAACACCAAGCTCAATAGCTAGCGGTTGGACTTGTAGTTGACCATTTCCCTGGTCTTACCATCCAATGCAACTTTTGTTTCTAATTTGTATTTCTCTTATGAAAACAGCCCTTTGGGGGGAAATGGCTGTGCTGTTTGTGTTGTTTGAAATAGGCTTTACATGTTTAGCTTTACCCACAGTAACTAAAGCACAGTATGTTATTTCTATAAATGGTCCACGATGGTGTTTTGTTATGAAACGCCTTTTGACATAGGATGGCCGCAACCCTTAGGCTTCCAAATATATTTCAGCCTTCTATAAAAAATGTCAGATCTCTCTGTATTCCCAGAGTGTATATGTGCATTTCCGAGAATTTAACGCCACAAACTTTAACCAAGATGGTGAGCTGAGATATTTATGAGTTATAACTACCACCCTGTCTGCATTTGAACTGTTGTCTTATCCCAAAAAGTTAGAGAGGGACATAATTATAGTAATGAAGACAGAGCTGAAGGTGAACAATCCTGAGATAGACTAGCAAATCCCCACCACCACCACCACCAAAAAAGTGTGAGCCTGGTGACAGATGAAGTGGAATATGGTGGAACACTACTATATTAGAATTTTAGATTGTAACACTTCAGACTGTGGAGTGGGAAAAGCCTTGGCTGAATAGGAGAGGGCATGTTTTACATGATCTCCTGGAGTTGTAGCCCAAGACTCAAATGACTACACCACATTGGCTCACAGGGGCTTTATCTCCATTTATTTACACAAAGATTTTTTAAAATTGGTCTCTCTCTATCTATACTCTGAAGCTTCTCCCTTTAAGAATCTACCACATATAGTGGTAGTCTCTGAATTGCTGTAAGTGTTTAAAGATATCTGGATATGATTCCCCCCCCCCCCCCACTACCCTTTACTTCTAAAATAGAATTAAAATTATTTTAGAGACCATGATTTTATAAGGAAGAGTTCAACAGTGACTATCTATGGCGGGATACAGACCGCCCCTTTCCCCGACAGATTGGGGCCTGAGTGGCCACAGCGGCAGCCCCGGAGGCCCCGATCCGCTGCTTTTCCAGGCCTCGGGGAAGCGGCAAAATGTCGCTTCCCTGCGGCCTGGAAAGGGGTGTCCTTGGGGCTTCATGCCCCAAGAACACCCTGACAGTGATGGGGAGACAGAGAAAGGGCCACTCGGCCCCTTTCTTTTCAGTATCACTGGTGCGGCTGTGTAAAGCCCACGCCAGTGATACGCGGCACGAAAGGAGCTCCATTTTGGAGCTCTTTTTGGTGCCACTGAAAGGGTGCCACAGGTGCCCTGCAGCAGCGCCAGGAAGTAATGGCTGCGCTGCACCGTTTGGACGCAACGCGGCCATTACATCAAAATGGCGGCACCCATGTAGACAGGGCACTGCCATTTTGACATACTGAGTACATCCTAGGATTGTAGCCAAGGGTCCGTTTAGGGGAATTTTATTATTATTGTTATTAGCTCAAATATTGCAAGAGGAGGGCCTGCTACAACGGCCCTTGCAGAATCATCTCCCGTTATGTATACGGAGTAGACCAGGGGGTCCCAAAAAATGGAGCTGAGACAGACTTCTAGAATTAATAACCAATTTAGTTAAAAGGGGAAAAACACATACGATTCACTAGCATACACACACACATACAAGGCTCAGGAGAAGCATAGGTTAGCATGGAATAGGATTTTAGGCATCACTGGGGTGATACGTACCAGAATGTAGACTCCCTCCAGGAATCCAAATGGAATATGATGCTGATGGCATGAGGCTCAGCCATGGAATGACTAGCCAGGAGCCAGGATTCAAAGGGACAGAGCTTCCCCCTGAAGTCCAGACTGGCCCAGTGAACAAGCAAATCTGGGAGTATTTATAGGCAAAATCTTGCTTCTGGCAAAGGTGCTTGACGGTGAGAACAAAGGCGTATTATTATTATTATTATTATTATTATTATTAAACTTTATTTCTAAAGCGCTGTAATTATACACAGCGCTGTACAAAGAATTACTTTCTTTTCACCTGGATGTCCCTGTCTGGTTGTCTTAGTGGTCTTAAGCTGCTCGGACAACAGACCCTGGGAGGGGGCAAGAGCCTCAGGCAAGGCAAACATTTGCTCTTCCTGGGTCCTATGATAATCCTTTTATGAGACTCCTTAGATATGATGATGTGGGTGCCCCTCAGGGGTGTGTGTACATGTCCTCATGCCTTGCTGGCAATGGTGGACAGGCTATTAGAGTTCATCTAGGGGTCATTAAGGGTTATCATTTATACCAAAATTTATATGAAGCAGCATGGGTAACAGGGTTAGGGAGGGTCTGAAAAGGATGCTCTCGGGCAACCCTAGCACGTACTCAGTACGTGCTTAATGGCCCGTTTGTACAGGGCCTATGTTGCTAAAGCAAGTCTGGGTTACGACTGAACAAACTTTGTTCAGTCTCTTCTAGTTCTGGCTCACAGAATGAGCATAGCTATCCCAAGTGAGGTACAGTGAGAACAGAGCAATGAGACAGATCGACCACCACATCTGTATCTCACCAGCCAGGTCAGATGTGGAAGCTGTTTTTCTTCATGTTTTCAGCCTGGTGAATTTCATCAGTTTAAATTACACACTTATATAAAATAGCAGGGAGTGTATGAAGAGACTCTAGCTTCAACAGTTGAAAAGCCAGATCTGTCCTATCCCACATCAAAATCCTATTTCAGGGGCACCGTGTTTGCTACCATTGATAAGAACAGCCATTGCTGTAGGTTTTGCCAATAGCGCTCAGCATCAGGGCATATCGGTGGCTTCAATGTCCATGGGGTAGTGAATCAGCATTGGGTTTCAGTATGAGCTATAAAGGGACAATCCATTGTGCTGATACTATTTTGGACATGGGAAGTAGCTCCTTAAATATTCAGACATAAAACTGATATGCCCCTTATGTCATAGGCATCTACTTTCCTTGCTTTTTACAGGCACATTATTAGAGGTCTCTACATTTGAGGTCCTTTGCATCTGACTGAAGGTAGTGGAATTACATCTTCAACAATTCCTAAATCCCTCCCACAGGTAACATTGGGGGAGGAGGACTACTTTTTAAGGCACAAACCCATATTTGGGCTCAAATATTATCTTCTTTCCTGAAAAGCAACATCATTTACTCATAAGTGGAATGGTAAAAGAAAATTCTCATCTCTGTGATTGATCAGATAGTAATTTTATATAAGATGTCATAGATCTCACTCATGATCTATGGTGTCCAAGGGACTGTACAGACTGCCCTGGGGCCGTGGCAACTGCATGCCACAGCCCTGATCTCATCATTCCATGGCTCAAAAAGGAGCCACAAAAATGGTTCTTGTCTGCACCATGGAAAGGGTGCTGTAGCCACTGGTGCCTCAGCTTTTCAGCACTCCTTTGGCATTGTAGCATCTAAATGCAGCACCAGAGGAGCACTTTGATGCTGCATGCCATGTGGTGCAGTGTGTGGTGTCATGCCAGCCTGGGGGTGGAGTCGGGACATGTGTCAGATGGACACCATACCCCAACCCCACCCTTAGACTGGTCTTAATGGCCAGTCTGTACAACCCCTTAGTACATTAAAAAGAACCAACACTTCCAGTGATGTCCACAAACTCTCCTGGGGAAGATTTCTGATCGCTATAAGGAAAATATGTTTCTGTAAGGAAGATTTTAAGACTTACTTTAAAATGGAAGAAACCATATATCTGTGCCTCCTTGAGCATGAAAACCTTGAACCTTATATACCTGACAACTATTACAAAATACTGTTCTTGCCACAATTGTGCTTAGCATTTGTACAGGACATTTAAGTCTTACCTGTATTTTATATTCATGTTCATTGTGCATTCATGAGTATACAATGTGGTGTGTGCTTATCTATGATTTTACTGATTATCCTGTAAGTGTACTGTATAGTGTTTGGTAAAAAAATATCCATACTGGAGTTGGATAGGTTGAAAGAATGGCAAATTAGAACTGAAGGTACATATAAACCAAGGACTTCCTGGCTCCAAATATAGTATTTCAGGCATTCTGCTTTTGTATTGCATCCCCCTTTGATATTTTTGTTAATTCTAGCATTTATATCTGAGGTATATACATTTGGAAAGCTAATGAGTGCCCAAGGTCAGTTGAGGACATGATATCCTCTACTTATTGCCATGAAGATGTCTGGTTATGTCTTGTACTTCAATCATTACTTCTTATTTAATTGATCTTAAACATCAACACTCAGTGTCTAAATATTTGTTTTTTGGAGACTGCCACCAAGAACAAGTTCAAGGAAGGACACTGTGTGCATAATGTGCTGTGGCAAGGTACAATATGGAAATATTCAACAAACAGCAGGTCAAGAGTGCAAGAGGAATTAGACACCTCTGAAGCTAAATGTGCCAATAGAGAGTCAGTTAGCTTAAGAAACATCAGACAGTTGAGCAGGTAGTTTTAACTATATCAAGAACATGTGCTGGATATGTGGTGGATACTTGCCTGGATCAAATGTAGGTGCCAAGGAATGTCAAAGTAGTGCAGAGACTTATTCAGTTCCATCATGAGGCATTAGATTTTGCACATTTTAAAGTTACTACTAGATTATTAAATAAAGTGAAATTTGAGGAAAAACTGGGGTTTCCTCCTTGGGTGAGATAGGTAAGACATTCTGAAAGAAGTAAAAGAACTCAACAAGCTGAGAGAATTCTCTAATGAGGGATGGTTCTTGTTATGAACAGAAGTGTTTGGCAAAGAGGGAAGCAGAAGACATTTTCAGCATAGCACTGTATTTGTACATCCTTAGCACCTCTATGACTTTTGTATATGCATACACATCTCCAAACATAGTTCTTGCAAAGAATTCTGGGAGGTATTCTAATTGTACAAAAGGTGTGGGGCCTATTCTCCACCTCAGTAGCTAACAACAGTTACTGGATAATAATGATACACACATTGTGGCATATTTCATAAGTATATTTACCCAGTCAGCTTAATACCTAGCTTTACACTGATAAGTAGAATATGAGCTAATGTTTACTGATATATTTTTTAAAAAAAAAAATTGGTCAGGTAACAACATCAACAAAAAGTCTATAGCAGAGGTAAGTCTTGTGGTGATGATAATAACTAAGTAAAATAATTCTCATCACTATGGAAATGTGTCATGGAGCCAATGCTATCTGAATGCCCTGTGGTTATACTAATGCTGTTGACAGATCCAGTTGAAAGAGATCTTGATTTTGCTACCGAATTGTAGAATCTTAGAGTTGGAAAGAACTATGGGGACCATTGAGTTCAACCCCTGCCATGCATGAGTACACAACTAAGCTCTGAAATATGGCCCTTCAACCTCTGTTTAAAGATCTCCAAAAAGGAGAGTCCATCACCCCTGAAACAATATATTCCAATATTGAACAGTTCTTAAGCGCTTGACAGACTGTCCCGCCGCCCCTTTTCTAGCCAACCCAGCCTTTCAAGGATGCAAAAAGGAGCCACAAAAAGCAAGTTTCTTTTACACTCTCAAAAGGGTGCCATAGCCACAGCAGCGCGGCTATATGGTGCTCCTTTGGTGCTGCATTGTATGGATGCAGAGCTGGAGCAGCACCATGATGCTGTGCACCGTGTGGAGCAGCACACAGCATCATGGCACCCTGGGGTGGAGTCAGGGCATGTGTCATCTGGACACGACACCCCAACTCTGCCTCCAAGCTGGCCTTTCAGGCCGGTCTGTACAGGGCCTTAGAGTAAAGAAGTTATTCCTAAAGTTTAGGTGGCATCTGTTTTCTTGTCATTTGAATCCACTGATTTGTGTTCTAGTTCGTGATGATTTTGATTATGATTCCTTGATGTGAGAGATGAGAAAGTTTTCAACTAGTCATAGGGTCACATGGAATGTACGTTTTGAAATGCATACATATTGTAAGACACGAGAAGGGCTTTTGGTTCCCTTTAATATAAATTTAATTTCATTAATTTAATTTTTGATTGATTGATGGCTTCAGACAGAGGAAGCTTCTTATTTTTGTTTTCACAGAGATTTTTTTGCCATCAGCTAGATTAGCAAACTGAATAGTCTTACTAACTAAATACAGCATAATGAAGACTTGCTTCTTAATGGAATTTTTGGAATATGGATTTGGAAATTTTAGGGTTTTATTTTAACCTTCCTTCTAGGTAAAGAGTAAATTTAAAAATTGAGATACTTTCCTCTTTTTAAAATCAAGTTGAAACACAACAAGGATGTCCTCTCTCTCCTCTGATATTTGATGCATGCTTGGTGGGTTGAAGATGTGTAATCAAGCAAATCATCATCATCAACAAGAAAACAACCCACAATATTTGGATTTATACATGAAAAATATGAATTTAAGGCAGTTTTGTAAGCAGATTACCAGTTGTTGTCACTAGAAATAACTCTTCCACACATGAATTGATATAATTAATTAACAACTCTAGGGCCCACCCTTATTGTAGTATTGATTGGTCTAAATCTGACATGCCTAAAATGAATATTTTATCATGCGTATTGTGTATTCTTCATGGCATTTCTCTGTATATCCCTCAATCTTGTTTTCAGAAAATTAAAAGCATATTTTGGAAATTTATATGGGGGCCTTTTTTATCCTGTTTTTCCACTTACAAAAAGAAATTGCTATTTTCTGAAGCTGCATTCAATTTTCCAAACGTAAGATTTTATCACAAGTCATTCATTTAACTCATACAAATGACTGGCCAGTACAGTTTCATTAAAACTATCGTTCCATGGAGGATTTTAGAATCAACTTATTTGACATGCTGTTTTTACTGGATTGCCTTAGGTTCTGTTCACCTACAGAAGAAAAGAATAGTGTCCCTGCCATTTCTGCATTTCATGCAGCCTGAGGGTTTATCTTATGTCAACTACAATTTGATTTATAGCCTCAGCCAAACTGAGCCTGTGGAATAATTCTGATTTGAAAGTTATGAAACAGTTATGAAACAGTTCTTTTGTTTTTTAAAAATTGTGGAGTTTACATGTTCAATCAATTGATGCAGACCTAGATTTTGTGTGTGTTTGTATGTGTGATCAATATTGTAATTGTAGCATTTCCCATCTGGTGTACTATGGCAATATGTGCAATTGCAGAATCTTTTTGTGTTCTAAGAGCCTCAGGTCCTTCTGTTCTGCTGGAAGTACTAATTCTGTTCTCAAAAAATTCGAATCAACCAGTATGGTTTATAAATGTTTGTTCTGGGGGGAAATGAAATTTGATGGCAGTGAAGTTACAACTTAGACTTTAAAACATACACAAATTGTCCTTTCCAGTCTACCACTGGAAACTTCCTTCCACCTCAATACTGAAATATTAGGTCTAAAACTATGTTTTGTTCAATTCATACCTTGATGTTGTTGACACAAGCTGGAACGTGTCCATAAAGGATGGTGACCAAAATGGTGACTGGTCTGGAAACCATGCTTTATGAGGAGCAACTTAAGGAAGTTGGTATGTTTAGCCTGGAGAAGGTTAAGCAGTGATATGATAACTCTGCTTAAGTATTTGAAAGGGTGTCATATTGAGGATGGAGCAAGCTTGTTTTCTGCTGCTCCAGAGAATAAGATATGGAGCAATGGATGCAAACTACAGGAAGAGATTCCACCTAAACATTAGGAGGAACCTCCTGACAGTAAGACCTGTTTGACCATGAAACACATTGTTTCAGAGAGTGGTGGAGTCTTCTTCTTTGGAGGTCTTTAAACAGAGATTAGATGGCCACCTATCGGGGGTGCTTTGATTGTGAGTTCCTGCATGGCATTGATTGAACTGGATGGCTCTTGTGGTCTCTTCCAACTCTATGATTCTGTGAATCTATATTTATTTCATAATAGAAAGGAATTGACTGCTCAGGGTCAAAGCTAATGAAGTAACAGACAATGCTTGTTTGTGGCACATGACCTTGGTATACTGTAGCTCAAAGTCTCATACTTCAAGGCTGGAAAGGTTATTCAATGGTCATGAGATCTTATTGCTATAGCAGTACACAGATGTGTCTTTTTATTATTGATGACACTTCCAAGTAAAATATTTTTTAGACATAGGGTTGAGTTACATTAAATTCACCGGTAGAGCTTAAGTCTCTCCCAATGTTTTTACAATGTTATCTGGAGAAAGAGGGTATTGATATTTCCCTATCCCTTGTTTCCTTCCTGGCTGTGCATCAGTTCCTTCTTCCTTAAATACTCAGAGAAGTCAGAATATGGTCGATTGCACTGCTGCAGTCAGTCAGTGATCAGGGGGATAGAGCTATGTCTGTAAAGCCCTTGCCTACTGCTGCACATTTAAGGGAAGTTGGGTGTGTTAACACACACGTCTAAAGTGCATATTAGGATTAGGAAGGGGTGTATTAGGGTTATGAAGGGGCGTCACTTCCTGACTCCCCTCAACCCTAGTATGGACTGAGTCCGTACAAAATGGCGGTGCCCGTCCACACGGGGGGCACCATTTTGACGTTGCAGACGCATAGCATCTGGACATCGCGTGGCGGAAGTGACGCCATGAGTGCGTGACTAGCGCCTCATGGCGCCACTTCCGGGGCGCAAAAAGAAGCGCCATTTTGGCGGTCTGTAACGCGCCTTGCATTGTACAAGGAAGTTCTGGATACTCCTTTTGCAATGTCACTAAAGTACCTGTGCTAGAATAAGTGCTGACTAGCCAGGGCATGCAACCAACAAGATTCTATCAATGAGCAGCTGCTACTACTACTACTACTACTAATAGTAATAATAATAATATAAGAGTCAAACTTCAGGAAAAAAGATTCCATGTAAACATTAGGAAGAACCTCCTAAAGGTAATAGCTGTGCAACAGTGGAACATGCTGCCTTGGAGTGTGGTGGAGTCTCTTTCTTTGGAGGTCCTTAAAGGGAGGCTAGATGGCCATCTGTCAGGAAAGCTTTGAAATGTTCCTGAATGGCAGGAAGTTGGACATAATGGCCCTTGTGGTCTCTTCCAAATCTATCAGTCTATTATTATATTATTGTGTGTCTCCAAGTTATTTTTGACTTATGGCAACTCTAAGGCAAAGCTTATCATAGAGATTTCTTGGCAAGTTTCTTCAGAGAGGGGTTGCCATTGCCAGTCTCTCAGACTGAGAGACTGTGACTTGCCCAAGACCACCAAGTAGTCATTATATTTGAGTGGATAATCAAACTTTGGTCTCCAGAGTCATAGTCCATCACTCAAACAACTGGCTCTCAGTTTAGCTGAAATGAGGACTGGATAAAACATACCTCCTTATAAGATCACTGTGATCCCCATGCTAAAGTATTTCCCCTATTCATTACTAGTTTATTAATAAACATTTTTGGGTTTATTAATAAACATTTTTGGGTTTTGCCAGGATGAATCACAGAGATCCAGATGTCTTAGTTATTCAAACAAAAAGTTCCAGGACTAGGGATAAATTGTTTCATGTATATGTGGATAGCTCAGGCAAAGAAACTAAAAATAAATTAGTGATGATGACTTGGTACTAAATGTACATGTCAATAAGATCAAAAAGAAAATGGATTTCATGGCCTCAAACATAGTGATAACCACTGAAAGAACCAATTGTTGAATATTCCTTCCTTTTCTAAAGTGAATTTCTCATAGCATCCCAAATCTGTACTCTATGAAATTTCTTCTCCAGTTTTGTGTGTCCAATGGGACTCTATCGCATGGGGTTAAAAGAACAGCTTACCTTTCCCAAATTCAGTGCTAATTCGGGAGGCAGGCAGTTCCTATCACACATAAATCACCATTGAATCACTGCCCAGGTCCGTCTTGGATGCAGCCCAGGACATCTAAGCCACTTCCACGGCCATTTTTAGAAGTCAGAAGCTTCTAAATAAGGATGGGATTAGGGTTGCCATTATTCTCTACCATAAAACCAAGACAAAAATGTGGGTAAAATGCAGGACAAAATGTAGGACAAATATAGGACATTCAAGAAAATGGAGGACATGACCAACTAAAATCTAAAAACATTAATGTAAATTCATGTTTCTCAGTCATGATCAAAATGGAGGAGATTTTGATATTCTTCCTGGACAAAAGGTTGAAATGTAGGACATGCCCTTAAAAAGCAGGGCATGGCCTCCTTTCCTAACAAATGATTGAGGCAGACAGGTGAGTGGGCAGGGCCTCCTTGGGGCACCTGTCACTCTGGTCCACAGCCAATTTTGGCTTGGCTCCAGGGAAGGTGGGGGGCTTAGGCCCAGAAATGAGGGCACCTGAGGGCAATGTGGCCTGGATGTGGCTCACCTGCGGCAGACAAGAAGTGCTGGACTCCGATGGATCTTTGCTGTCTGGCAAAGTCTTCAAAGCATTGGGCAGGGTGGGTGAGGAGGTCTAGTGCACTCAGAAGGGACTCAGCCAGCCCAATAGTGCTGCCATGGAGGAAGAGGAGGAAAGAAAAGGAAGGATTAAGAAGGAGAGGAAGGGGAGGAAAGAGAGGAAGCAAGCGTTGAGGGGATCTCAGCCGACCAGCAGTGGCAGGAAGAGCAGAGTGGGCTCGGGCTGCTGGGAGATGTAGTTCTTCTCTTCCTTCCTCCCTCTGCCTTCCTTGGCTGAGTGGGAATTTGAATCCAGCCAGCACTCAAACCACCCAGGTGGGGTCCAACTCCTAGAAGCCCCAGAGCTCAATCCAGACCCGGCTTTAGGTATTCTGGCATCCCCTGGGTCCAGCGCTGACCTTGGTTTCCCGACTGATGCAAAGTTATGTCCCCTCACTGGAAACCAGGACAGGCAGCTTGAACTGGACAATGGGTAAAACTTTAACAATGGGTAAAACCGGGATTGTCCTGCCCAAAATCAGAAAATGGCAACCCTAGGTGGGATATTTATTCTAGCTGAGCAGTACTATTTAAAACACAGCATGTAATAGAGCTGAAGCCTGTTCACCATGAAAACACCTGGCTTCCATTCTTTTATTGGCCAGCCATATAGTCCTCCTTTGCACACAGATGGCTGCCCTTCACTCTGATTCATCAACTAGTTAATCTAGAGTTGTTTTAGTTTAAGAGCCAAATGCATTTTTTAAACCAAACATTCCAGCAATATTGAAAGTGATGCTTATAAGGTAGCAGTGTGGTTTGTGTAGCACCTGAATCTTTCAACCAATGGCAACATTCCATGTATCAAATGTCTGTATCAAGTATGAAGCCCACAACTAGCTGTTAGTCATGTACTTCATGTGTACTTTCTTGGCTTAATGTTTGCGGCTGAAAATAATTCTTACCCATGTTGTTGCTGTTATCGGATTTGAATCTTGAGTGTTTTCTCAAGGTGATGCAATGTAAACATGGCAACTGGCAAGTCAGAGCAAATGCCTCTTGTCCTTATCTACATCTCTCTTGTGAGCCTTTCAAATCAGCCAGGGTGTAACATTTGTACTATGTTCAACTATCTGGTAGCCAGACATTGCTAGCAAAGCCAAAGATGGCACATTCCTCTTTTGAGGAGCGGGGTTATAGTCCGTAGAAAGATTGTACAACAAATGGCTTGCACATTGTCTAACTGTCTGCTAGGCAGGTATCTTTAGTAGTCCAGTACTAGTTTGAATATACAGATATACCTGACCCTCCACCTCCTTTTGATCCAGTTTGGTTAAAGCCAGGGGGACAGCTATTGTGGGGAGGGGGGCAAAATGGGAGCATTTACCCTACTAATAATAATTCTGCTTTCCCAAATAAAATTTTTCTCCAGTCCCCAAATGTCTAGCATCTCAGTAATGTTAAACACAAGTTGAGCACTTAGGAAAATAGTTTAGACATCTAAAGAAAAGGGGCAGGCAAAGTTACCAAGGGAATGCAAACACAATAAATATGAGTTTTAGGCATGCATAATATTCAGCATCTCACCCTTGGCAATGCTAAACATTTGAGGACTTAAGGGAAATTTCATAGGGGAGGCAGGATTCTTATTTGGAGGCAATGCCTTCACACACACACACACACACACACATACCCCACATAGCTAACCTCTAAAGCACTTATAATGCTGCACCAAGTAATGAACTAATGGTCAATGAACAGATGCCCAAACAGATGCACAAGACAGATGCTGGTAATGAGTGATATGTCTCTCTAGGAGGTATGTTTAATTCAATTCTGATGTGGTTGCCATCCTCCTGAAATTTCAGGTGTGAAGCTGGCAGGAACTCACTGATCTAGCTCTGTCATATGAAAAACTTTCTTTTGCACATAATATGGTCTTTCTTTTCTTGTGAGCCACACCCACACCCACACACATCTGCATGAAATTCAGGGAAAAAAATCTTTCAAGGAGTGTGTTATCAGACTTATTCATTCTGGACTCACAAGCCCAGTTGTTTTTAACTTCTCTAAAGTAACCAAATTCCCAGAAATCAAAGAACTATATGGTACTCTTTCTCCCTTCAATAGAACCCTAATGTTTTCAAAGGGCTATACATACTGTATATTGTCACATCTTTATCGCAATTCCATAGAGTAGGCTTATGTTTCCCATGTTGCTGGGATGGGCAAAGTTCAGATGTTTTTGGACTGCAGCTCTTAGCATTCCTCACTATTGGCTATGCTAGCTAGGAGCTACAGACCAAGTGTCCCCAAGAAACCACAAGTTCTCCACCTCAGTTGTACTATATATATGGGCACTGAGACAAATAACATGATTTATCTGAAACCACTTATGGCTTCAAATGATGGCAGAGGTGGGACATGAAACAAAGGCGAGATACAGACCACCCAAAAAGGGTGGTCTCCCGCCACCCTGGTTTGCTGCGTGAGGGAGCCGCAGCAGACAAACCACGTGTCTCCCTCGTGCAGCAAAAAGAACCCACAAAAAGCAGGTTCTTTCTGCAGCGCGGCTGTGATGCTGCAAGGCGCCAATGGCGCACTTGTGGCGTCACAAAGGTGCCGGGATGTGCGGACGCTAGGTGTCCATCACGTCAAAATGGTGGTGCCTGTATGTACAGGTTGCTGCCATTTTGACGCCCTCGTCACATGTGAGGGGAGAGTCGCGTCTGGAAGTGCCACCCCTTGCACATAACGACGGCACCCCGTAGGGCCCATCTGTCCAGCGCCAAAGACATCCTTTTCCCCACCTTGGTCTCTTCGGACTAAATCCAACTGTTATTCCTATCTAAAGAAGACCCAAATGCTGAATGATAATCTTGCACTTGTGTAAGACCCAGGGATTCACAGGGTCAACTCTAGTTAAAAGCAGCAGCTGGATTTAGTTCTTCACCCAGCAAAGGGGCAGCATGTGCATCTCAAAATGTTGCTGGATTTTAGTTTCCACCACTCTTCACCACTGACTATTTCAGGTTAAGTGTGCTGGGACTTATAGTCCAACTGCATCTAGAGGGCCACACTTTACCAATCCCTGTCTTAATATATGCTGGCCATAAAAGCAGACAGTCTTTTTCATCTACCCAGCCCATAAATTGATAACTGGCCATTTCAGAATATCTTTTAATTGGGTTATTCTCCCCCCCCCCCCTCTATATATATAGTATACCCCAATTAAAAGATATTCTGGAATGGCCAGTTATCAATTATATATATATAATTGTTATTATGTTTTGGCTGTCTTTTAAACTTTCTTAAATTAAAAAAATGTTTTTATTACAGTTGTTTATTTAATTGCTTTTAAACTTTCCATTTCTCCTTTTTTGTGTTACAGATGTTATTTCCTTCCCCTTTCTGCAGCACCAAAACCCCCTCCCCCAACTTACTGTACAGCATCTGAACCCCCTCCACTTTGTAGGAAGCAGGCTGAATCAGAGAAGCATCTGCCTACATTAGTCCAGCCAGCGCAGATGATTACATCTGTGCTGAAAGTTCTGGAGGACCCTAGTAGATTTTAGCCCTGCTATAATATTTTTTTTTCTGACTACAATAACTTAATCAAATCCTGTCTTATCCCACTCACTCCTGAGTCACAGAATTACTTTAGGAGAGGATATCAGAGTAAGGGGCTATACGGATCACCCCTTTGGACCTACATCACCCCAGATGTAGGTCATGGCAACTGCATGCTGAGGTCTCTGGAAGGAGCAAAAAGAAGCCCCCAAAAGGCTGGGAGCATCTGGACACCAAGCCCTCACCGAACCTACTACCAGCACAAGTGCCGGTCTGTAGAGCCCCCAAGTCCTGGGATATGATACATGTCTCAGACTAGCATAGATTGCAATGCAGAACTACTATCCTATGTTGTATTGCAACTATACATCACAACTACTGTTTCTAGTTACTTTTTGAAAGCAATCTTCTGTGTTTCACACTGTCAGTTGCTTTAGACTCCTTTGGAAGAAAGACTGCATAGAGTAAGAATGGTCTAATTGGGGAAGGGCTGGGAGCCATCAGATGGCACCATTTTCTCCAAACTGAAAGTGATGTCTGAAAAAAAAAAAGGTTTTCTATTTTGTTTATACTTCTGGCTGAGATGTTAGGAAAAAAAGGGCTGACCGATTGAGGTTTTCCTAGAGGTAGATGTCTTAATGAGCTGGATAGCTTGGATTAACTGAAATGCTGCAAAATAGTACTCCATATGTTGACAATTTTTAGGAAATCGAATTCGTTTACTTGCAAATATAAAGTTGTCTATTTGCTTTCTCCATGAAATAAAATATAAACTGGGAGAGGAGAGAGGAATCGTTTGGAACAAAAACAAAAACTTGGGTAGAAGGTTTATTTTTAAGTGAGAGCTGGTATGTTTTCCAGAGTTTCAATTTAGATTTCATCCAATCTGTGAGTGGTTTATAATTCCGTGGGAGCAGCTTTTGTAATTAATATACCTAAGTAAGTGAAACCCAATGGACAAAGATGTAGGCTAGTCAAACATTGCCATTTCAATTGCTTATCTAAGGGGGTATTAAGACAAAGTAGTTTGGATTTTTGTAAGTTGACTCTGAAGCCTGCTTTTACATCAAAGCAGTGGAGAACATGTTTTAGTGCGGGAAATGAGGTGTCCATTTCTTGAAGAAATACAAGAACATCATCTGCATAAAGGTTTAATTTATGCTCTTAAACCTTGCTGGCAGAAGAGACTGGAGGAGGCAAGGGAAACTGAGGCCTGAAGGTTCCCAGAGACCAGTATCCATCATCCACCGGCCCCACCTTTCTGCTCTGCTTTAGAAACCTTGCAAGCAGAAGAGAC
>NC_056522.1:247665440-247666461 GCF_019175285.1 Sceloporus undulatus | reverse complement strand
TGAAGGAGGCAAGGGAAGCTGAGGCCTGAAGGTTCCCAGAGACAAGCACCCATCATCCACCGGGCTTGCCCTTCTGCTCTGCTCTAAAAACCTTGCAGGCAGAAGAGAATGAAGGAGGCAAGGGAAGCTGAGGCCTGAAAGCTCCCAGAGACCAGCACCCATCATCCACCGGGCTTGCCCTTCTGCTCTGCTCTAAAAACCTTGCAGGCAGAAGAGAATGAAGGAGGCAAGGGAAGCTGAGGCCTGAAGGTTCCCAGAGACAAGCACCCATCATCCACCGGCCCCGCCCTTCTGCTCTGCTTTAAAAACCTTCCAGGCAGAAGAGACTGTCAGGAAGCAAGAGAGAGGAAAGCACCTCTGGTTTATTTTATTTTATTTTTATTTTTGTTTAATGTTTAATGATGATTGCATTTTAGATAAGGGATGAGGGATGGAATTTTAGTTGTATATATTATGTTTTGTTTTTGAAAATTGTTTATGTATTTTATATAACTGTTTATGTAATTTTGTTTAATGATGGTTGTATTTTTGTTAAAGGATGAGGGATCAAATTTTTGTTTGTATATGTTATGTACTGTTAGGTATTTTATTTATTTGCTTGTGTCAGTGGCTGCCCCTAGACTCTGGAACTCCCTGCCCAGGGAGATAAGAACGGCTCCCTCCTTGATGGCTTTCCGACGGCAGGTGAAGACCTATCTGTTCAAACAGGCATTTAAGTAATCACTATAAGAACAGACAGGAATGTTGGACTAGTTTAATCATTCTGTTTAATGCATGTCATTTATCTATTTATTTTTAAAATGTTTTAATTGTACTTTCTGTTTGTTTGTTTGTTTGTTTTTTAATTGCTGTAAAGCCGCTCTGAGTCCGTCCTGGGAAAAGAGCGGGATATAAATAAATAAATAAATAAAATAAAATAAAATAAAATAAATCTTTTATGCATTTTATGTGTTTTGTAATTTTGTAATTGTAGTTTTGTAAACCGCTTTGATCTTTTTGGAAAAGCGGTATATAAATAAAT
>NC_056522.1:247652083-247665430 GCF_019175285.1 Sceloporus undulatus | reverse complement strand
TTATTATTATTATTATTATTATTATTATTATTATTATTATTATTATTATTATTATTATGCTCCTGCATGCTATGGAGCCAACCATGGATTATTTTAGGATTATTCTTAATAGAGTCAGCAAGGGGCTCTACTGCTAAGGCAAATAACACTGGTGACAGAGGACACCCTTGTTTGGTGCCTCTGCAAAGATCTATCCTTGGAAATTCTTCCGGTTTATATAAATTGTTGCTGTTGATCCTATATAAAGGTTTCTGACTACAGCTGTGAACTGTGAACCAAAATTCATACCTTCCAGAACCCTAAAAAGACAAGGCCTTTCTAATCTATCAAATGCCTTGAGGGCATCCAAAGATAACAATGAGAGTTGAGAATATGAGTGATTAGCATCATATATGATGTTCAACGTCTTCCTGATTGCATCAGCTAATCTTCGGTCTGGCATAAAACCAACCTGACTGTCCTGAATATAGTCGGTTATAAAGGTGTTAATCCTGTGAACTAGAATAGACGAAAGAAGCTTGGCATCTTGATTAATAGATGAGATGGGTCTGAAATCCTTTACCATGGGATTATCTGCAGATGTTTTAGGAAGTGGAATGATTCTTGAGAGTTTCCAGCTAGGTGGTGGTAAAGAGTAATTCATTAAATAGTTCTACAAGGTGAGGGCACAGGTCCTCAGAATGAATTTTATAGAACTCCCCCGTGAGCCCATCTGGGCCTGGTGATTTGCCCATTTTTAAATTTGCAATTGTGGATTTCACATCTTGTTCCGATATTGGATTATTAAGCATTTCTCTATGTGCAGTGCTTTATGTTTTAAGGTTCAGTGACCTAATGAAGTCCTGCATGACTGTTTCTTTGGGTAATTCAGAGCTATATAGAGCAGTATAAATTTTTGGGAATTCCTCTGATATCGCCTTTAGTTTGGTCACAATCTTGCCCTCTTGTGTAGAAATGCTATGTATGGTTTTATTTTCTGCCCCCTTTTTTTGGCAAATTTAGCTAGAAGTTTAGAGTTCTTATTACTATATTCATAATAATGGGCCTTTGTAAAGTAAAGAGCTGAATGTATACACCTTAGATCAAACTCCTCCAATTCAGCTCTTTTTTTGGATAGCTGAACAAAGGTGTCTGGATTTTGAAATGCTTTATAAGACTGTGTAAGGGCTGAAATTTCAAATAAAAGAGTAGTTCTTTTAGCATCCCTAATTTTCTTCTGTATTTCCCCTTCCTGAATCAGATGACCCTTCAAAACTGCTTTGAGGGTATCCCAAAGCATTGCTTCTGTGGTTTCTTCTGTCTTATTTTCCACATAGAAGAATTGGATGGGCTCCTGAATTCGTTCACAAAATTGGGTATTTAGGAGTAGCTTGAGACTAAAATGCCAAATTTTTGTTGGGTGTGAATCTACATTTAATGTCCAGTTTAGGGTAATTGGTGCATGATCCAAGTAAAGTATTGGCTCAATTGTGGTTTCATCTATCTGAGGCATGTGAGATTTATTCACAAAGAAATAATCAATTCTGGAATAATACTGATGGTTTGGGGAATAATAGGTATAATTCCATTCCAATGGGTGTAAAGTGTGCCAGGGATCGATTAGACCCATACTATTGAGGTGCTTTAAAGGTAAATGGGGAGGATTCCATTTCTTATTACTGGAGTGGCATGAGCAGTCGAGGAATAGATTTAGAATGAAAATGCCTTTTTTTAAGGACTAATAAAATGTTCCAAAAAGTAGCACAAGGCATACTGTTATGCCAACTATTGTGATTTAGCAGAGACAGTCCTGATTAATCCTCTATCATCCCACCTTTTCATCTAAAAATATCCTAGATTTTTTCTCTTCCTATCACATTTCCCCTTTGTCCTCAGTTTATTTCAGTTGCTTCAAACTGAGTTCAAAACTCAACTCAGCCAGGGGTAGAATCTTACACTCCCCAGTAGGTTTAGGCAAAAGCAGACTGCTGAACCTTCCCGTAGCTTGTGTGTTCTTTCCCATTAATAACTTTTGTCATCTTGACCTCTGATGTTGTTTGTCATGTGTCCTGCTTTTCATCTGTAAAATATTGGAGGGTACACAAAGGTAGAAAAATCTATTGTGTTTTCCAGAATGTTTCATCAGGCAAAATGATACTCAAATTAAGGAATGGGAAAGACCAATCATTAACAACAACAACAATGGCTCTGTTATGTTAAACATTGCATGCCTATTGGTTAGGATCACAAAATGAAAAAGAGGTTGATTCTATCCTTCCATCAGAACTTGAGGAATTCCCCCTCCCACTCTTTGACTACAGCTTCCAAGATCTTCAAGCCAGCTGAGGGACTCTCAGAACTGTCGTCCAAAAAAGGCCTTTTCCAAGCTCTGCATTAAATCAAGAGAAGACAGCACAGCTTAAATGAGAACAGTCTTTGGGTCCTTCTCTCATCTTAAAATCTACTTCTTCCCTGCCTAGCAAAGTGCACAATGGCCTTTTTCAAAGTCTTGTGTCTTTTGCTGGTGAGAAAATCTTGCCTTCACCTGGATTTCCGCTGTCAGCTTATTTATACATGTCCTACTGAGACACAATCTTCCTTCCTTTTAAGATGAAACTGTGATTGGCTGTGAATTCAATGCAAGAGGTTTAGGTAATACTAGTGTCTCTACAATCACTTTGCAGCTCTTTATTTCCCCACTCCATGGGGAATGCCTTGTCAAGACCACATGTAAACAGTGTTAACTCTGCTAGGAGGGAAAGCTAAAGAGAAGAGAGTGCTCTCAAGTGTGTATTTCCCATTTTAATAAAGTCTGGTTTAGGGAGGGATGCAAGAAGCACATTAAACAATGCACAAGTATGTGCAACACCCCCCTTGGGCTTCAGGCCTGATGACTCCTCATAAATCCATGGGAGCTGATCTCCACTCCAATCTGGATAGAGCAGCATGGATCTGTCAAAAAATAAGAACTTTTGCAAAAGATTAATTATTTGCACAGACAGGGTCCATGCTGAGACTCTTTAAAGGATTCATTTTCTATTATTAAGCTCTGAAAGAAGGTTTCAGTGTTCCTGTTAACCCTCCTCCCTACCAAGGCCAGAGCATTTTTTCTCCAGAAACAAGACAAAGAAAGCTACATAGAGCAAAATAGCTTTCAATGCTTTCCTTGCCCCCATCCTCAGTAAAACCAGTCCTTTCAAAATCTATTGCCTACAGCTTGTCCAGGAGCTACTTTTCTAGGGGGAAGTAACTTTCTCCACATGACAGTTCTTGTAGAAAATTAGGAGGTTTCCCAGGAGACACAATATTATACTCCCTCATGGATAACGATGATGTTATTTATATCCCACCTTTGTCCCGATATAGGGACTCAAGGCAACTAACAAAATTTAAAACAGTCACCTAGTTAGAATTTTCTCCCAAACAGCGAGGTTTTTTAGGTTTCTGTTTCAATAGTCCTTGTCAATTTGAAACTCTTTATGTAAACTAGCTAAGCATAGGGCAATATTTGAGGGGAAAAAAATCTACAAATCATTGGCTAACATGGTGTGTGTGTGTGTGTGCATGTGTTGAGAAAGCCTGATGAAAAGAATCCTGGACTGATGAGAATCTTTACCATTCAGGATGCAATCCATGCAAAATTCACAGAGTTGTTTTATGTATAAGGAAGCATTTTCAACACAGGAAATAAGTGTTTCTGTACAGAAAACAATGGTTCCATGTAACAAAAGATCCAGTTACTTAAGACAATACGGGTGGTGAAACTCTGCCCCTCTTTGCTATGTATCACTCCCGGAGTAGCCAAACCGCATGGGAATGATATGCAGCCCTATGATGCCGCTTCCTGTGCATAATGGGCAGATGCTATGCGTCGCGTACATCATCATGGCAGTCCATATGGATGGGAGGCCGGCATGATGGTGGTGGCAGCACGTTCTAGAGTTCCAGAGTGTGCGGTTGCTGCACACTCCGGAACCATAGAATCAGCACCACCATGCCACTTCCTGCCCATAGTCAGGAGGATGCTGTTGGGTTGCAACAGGGATACAAAACTTGTAGCCCTTGGCTACTCCCTGTGCAGCCCTTGGAAGCATCAGGAACACACTTTTCCCCCACAAGCTCCCCCTTCCAGCAGATTGTAGTGATCAGGAAAGGTTTCAACCTCCCCAGCCATGCATATTGTCATTCACACTGACAAGAGCTCAGTAACATTACTTTTTAAAACTAAATTCAATATGGACAGTTCCTGGGAGTGAAAATCCAAAGAGTAATTTTTCTGATGGCACTGATGGAAAATAGATCTAACTAAACTTATTAGTAACGTGGTGGGAAGGAGAAGCTTTGCATTTAATAACCTGTCCCTTTGAAATGTTTTCAGTGAGGTGTAAGCTGCAGGGTGCAGTTGATTCACTCCAGAACAAGACTTTGAACAATACTTGCTTTTAAGAGAAAGATTCTAATATGATATATATTCCCATAGAGTTCCATCATAGACATAAAGGTGAATTGAACAATACTTGCTTTTAAGAGAAAGATTCTAATATGATATATATTCCCATAGAGTTCCATCATAGACATAAAGGTGAATTGTGGCACAATGTCTTCTAGGAGCTGAAAATAGAAGATACACACCAGAGCTAGACCACCCTTTCAACTGTGATGGCTGTGACTCCCCATCACCATCACATCCCAACAAAATGCCACTATTTGTGTTGGTTGAGAAAGGAAGTCTGCAGAACCAGGTCTTAGGCCCTGGATGACTAAAGAAAAGGGATGTAAATCTTTGCCATTGTCACATTCAGGAACCAAAAAATGTCCAAGGCTACCCCCACCTCCACCCATGGGTGAATTATAAATGGTGTGTGTTGATTGATTTTTCACATTTGTGATTTTTTGTGAAAATTTCATTTTTGCAAGAAAATATTGGGAGTTTATTTTTAATTTTTTGCATAAAAACAAGCATGTTTGTATATAAATATAAAATATTCTCATGCAATTTACCCAATGCCTTTTTTTTTTTTTTTGGTTGTGCATAAAATACCCACCAGAAATGAGCAGAAATGGGTAGACAAATAATGGTGCTGGTCTTTTCACTTTTCCTTAAGGATAGATGACACCCTTTCTCAGGAAGGATGTAGGGACTAAAGTGCTAAGACACCCTTTCTCAGGAGACCATCTATCCTCCTTTTCACACTGGAGAGATTCACAGTATGATAGAGAACAGAAAGGCTGCTCCAAAGTATGTACTCACCTCCCAACCCACTCTTAAGGCAATCCTCAGAGGGCGAGAGGACAGAGAGTTGCTCTAGGAAGAGCAAGGCTACCAGAGGAATCCAGAGTGCTAGTGCTTTAATATTATTTCCATAATTGTGGGACAAAATGTGGAAAACCTGTTTCCTTCCTTATCCTGTTTTAATCCCTTTCAGCATTCCAGTTCTTAATATGCTGCTCTCTCATCAGGGAGAAAGTGGCATTCATGGACAGCATGCAAATATCTCTCCCCATAGCTCAATGTTTCCTACATGGCAGGGGATTGGACTAGGTGGTTCTTGTGACTGTTTCTGATTCTGTCATTCTGATTCTACACTGGTTGGTTTTTCCTATTATGAAAACCAGTGGGTAGCCAGTTGTGCTCTGAAGTATTACTCAGCAGTGGTGCTTAGTGGGTGGCCTCAAGGAAGGTCCTATCTCTTGGCCTCATCTCCCTTGAGGATGTGGAAGGCTGACGCAAGAAGATAAGGCTATATTGTAACCAGCTGCTATCATCCCTTGGAGAGAAAAACGTAGCAGTAATAGTCTCAAAGCCAGAAAGTAAAAGAATCTGATGTGTGTTTGTGTCTGTCTTTCACACATAGCTCCCACAATAACTGTGTGCAGAGTTGTCCTGTGGATCAATATTTGTTCATTCCAAATACTCTCTTCCCCTCAACACACACACACACACAAACTTTCAGGCCCCCAAACTGTGCACAAGGTAAAGTGTCAGCCCATGGACTTTCATCTTCAATTGACTCTGGATTCTGGATAAGAACAGAATGGAACAGTGAACAGCAGAAATGGACCATGACACCTTGGGTTCTTTGAATATGAAAAGGAAATGGGAGGTGGGGGTGGAGATCTGATAAGACCTAAATGTATTCAAACAAGGTACCTCATGCAGCCTTCATCAACATGAAACCGATCTGATTTGCACTACAGTTTTCATCATCCCTGACATTGGCTATGATGACTGGGGCATGGAATCCAAAATTTCTGAAGGACACCATGTTGTGAAAGGTGTCTTTCTGCGTCACAGGACATTTTTGCTGAGAATCCAGAAATGCATCTCTGTGTGCATCCCTTGCTATAAAGGGTAGTGGGCAACTTCCAAAAGCCTGGGGCTACAATAGCCCTCGCCAGACCTTGGAGGACTGCATGTCCTTTATCACTTTTCTTCCTGAACACAGACCCTTTAAAAAAAGAAAATCCCCCCATTACCTCAAGGGGATTCTCAAGGGATATTTTGAGATTAACAAAATATCTGTCTTTTTCATAGAGGTGGAAGACCCTTGGGGGCTCAGAACAGATTTGTGGGGCCATGCTTTCTTGCCCATGCTCTAATAGCAGGTAAGCACTATTTGTCGAGAAAGCAGTTGAGTGGAGCTCAGATTGAGGTGCTGACACTCTGCTTATAAATCAGTCCTGCTAGGCAAACCAAACTCTCTTCCTCAACCAGGCTCCATATCAAGGCATTCGTCTCTGTGAATCAAAGAGTAGCAGACATTAGGGAGCATCCAATGGAATCCACAGAAGAAACTGGAGATGAGTTTCAAAGTGCTCAAAGGGTGAAAATGGATGCAGTGAATGTTTTGAAAACCAGAAATGTCCAAACTTTGATTCTAAGTAGTCCCTGAAAAAGGTCGTACATGTATGCACAATACTCCGAACAGTACTCTAAAGTTTAATACACTGGTGCCTCGGGATACGAAATGATCGGGTTACGAAATTTCCGGGATACGAAAAAGTTGGATTGGAAAAAACTGTTTCGGGTTACGAAATATTTTTCGGGTTACGAAATTCATTTCGGCGCGAAATTCAAATGCTGCAAAGTGCAGCTATAGGCTTTCCAGTGCTAACGGAAAGCCTTTTCGGGTTACGAAATTTTCGGGTTACGAAAGGAATGGCGGAACGAATTAATTTCGTAACCCGAGGTAGCAGTGTATTAAAGTTATTAATTAAATAATATTAATAAAACAACCATCTTTTGAGCATCTTGAGACATGTCTCTAGTTTGTTCTGTGGATTCAAATGTGGAAAGCATTCTGTTTGAACAGAGCTTGGAAAAGTTACGTTTTGGACAACAACTTTCAGAATCCTCAGGAATACATGGCTAATTATGGAAACTATTAGCCAGGATTGCTAATTAGTTATGTGAACTATGCAGATCCTCTCCCCCAGCTTTATAATTGAGCTATGCCAAATTTTTCTAGTTTATGTGCTGCCAAAGCAGGTACATCCCAATTCCCCCCCTCAAATCCCATTTTTTATGATTGTGTATCTGATTCAGATCTAATGATACCGAGAAATCTAAGAAAAGGGGAAAATGATCATTTTGGATCCTATGAGAAGAAGATCGTATGCTATCTCTGCCGCTCATATAAATTATATTTGGGATATATGCTCCAAATAAAATATTTAGAACAATGTATTTATTTAAGCTGTTTGACTTTCCTAGCATGAATAAATTCAAGAGTTTTCAAGGTCACCTGTGGGCACCAGATGAAATAATGAACTGAAGTCATCTGAAGGTCCCTTGCTCTGCCTGTGATTCAATCATTTATACCAGCCCTAGGACAAGTTGGGTATTGCTGGAACTTCATCACCTCCTTCACAGTTAGCAAAAGCCTGCTAGCTGTATCTTCATTGACATCATGTTGAAGCCTCACCCATGACTTATACCCTGTCCAGGCATTCCAAAACCATGGCCTAAGGCAATTCTGACTTGAGGTCGAGCTTGTCTGCACGTTCCAAACTACTGGGGAGAACAGGACATTTCCTGATTAATGCTGAAAGACAAGGTTGAGGTTTATTGGCAAATGGAGAATAGAATTATAGAATCATGGAATTATACAGTTTGAATGGGCCTGCATTGAAAAGGGGATTGGTCTCAATAGGCCACCAAGTCCAATCCCCTTTTCAATGCAGGATCTCCAGCTAACTCATACCCAGCAGTTTTGCCTGGTTTTACTAGGAAGAGAGAATGAGCAAGAAAGAAGCTTGCTCACTTGAGTAAAAATTGTTCTGTTCCCCCCCTTTCTACCCCAAGAGCCATGATAATAGCCATTCTCAGGGTAAAGAGGAAGGGACAACTATGTAAACAAATATCCAGACCTTACCTAAGTTGCTTCTGCACCAGGTAACTTCTGCCATTATTTAGAACAGTGGTTCTCAACCTTCCTAATGCTGTGACCGTTTAATACAGTTCCTCATGTTGTGGTGACCCAGAACCATAAAATTATTATCATCTCAGTTCCTAAGACCATCAGAAATATGTGTTTTCTGATGATCTTAGTAAACCCCTGTGAAAGAGTCGTTCAACCCCCTGAAACGGGTTGTGACCCACAGGTTCAGAACCACTGATTTAGAACATTATTTTAGAACTGCCAGAACAGTAAGGGATATATAATTGAAGGAATGCTTTTCTGATGTTTTAGTAGTTACCTACAAGCATACAGCAATCTCTGTAACAGACATACATGTGAGTGTATGCAAAAGTGATATGGACTGGAAACCTAACACCTCAGACATTCACTATGCCATCCAATAACTCATAAGAATTACACCAGTGGTGTCCAAAGTATGACCTTTGGGAAATATGGGCTCTAAAGCTATTTTTGTGACCGCTGAAGCCCTCACTTCTCTGTGCCCCCACTATTTAGAGGGCAAAAGGTGTTTTCTCCCCACTCCAGGAAGTCTCCAAGAGTGGTAGGTTTGCATTTAAATAGGTTTCACACACCTCAGAGGCTTACCACAGCACTACAGTCAACACCTCTGGCCTGGGCACTTACTTCCAGTTTGTGTGTGTGTGTTTGCAATTTTTGCTTATTGGAAGGGGGGCTTCTTTAGCCTACAGTGGGTCCTGGGAGTGGAAAACTGGACTCTCCAAAGCTGCTCACCATGATCTAGACCTTGGTGTATACTGTGGAGATGGTATATATGTATAGGATGATGATTCTAGTTTAACTGCTATGGCTATGTCCTGTGGAATTCTACAGTTTGTAGTTTGGTGAAGGACTTAAAATTCTCTGGCTGGGAATTCTAAATGCTTTCCCTAAATTGTAAAATGAAGAATTCAGTATGATGCTGCCATGGCAATTAAAATGGAATCATAATGTGAAAGGTTGCAGGAGTGAACAAAGCCATGTCAGAGGTAAATGCAGGATGTAAAGAGCAGAGTTGTCTTTGTTTTGTTTTGGTTGGTTGGTTTTTGAAAGGAAATATGTCAAAGAACTCACAGAAAAGCCAAATCACAACCTACATAAGAATGCAAACAAAAACAAAACACAAAAATCTTTTCCAATTTTTAAAATACTATTTACTTAAGAGGAAACACCTGATATTGGATTTCATATTGTTTTATTCCAAAAAGCCTCTGACTCATTTGAATTTCACTGTTAGAAACTGAAGTCAATAGGCTGATTTCTGTCACCAGGTTTTAAATTTGTCAAAGTTACTAAACATCGTTACAAAACAAAGCCAATTATTGTGACATTAAAATGTTTGAAGTCTGAGCTCAATGTATGCCTACTCAGAATGTTTAATAAATTTCTCCTCTGTAATTAAGTTGAGGCAATGGGATATAACCTCTTCAATCTACATAAAAGAAATAGCAATGGTCTAATTCTCAACCTTAAATATAATTAAAAATTTGCTTCCATGCTACCAAAGAACACATTCACATATTGCATCATTTAAGAGAAAATTTTATTAGACCAACCAAAATCTCATTTAAAAAAAAAGCTTTCAAGATGTTGCAATCTTTTCATTGGGAAGGCAGCCATGCTGAGTAAGGTGGACAGGAGATATATTGCTCACAATTGTACAGGAATGAAACCTAAAAGTCTTACAGCATTGGCTAAAGCAGGGGTAAGGGAGTTGTGGTACTCTCTCTATATATATATATGGAGTACCACAACTCCCTTACCCCTGCTTTAGCCAGTGCTGTAAGACTTTTAGGTTTCATTCCTGTACAATTGTGAGCAAAAATGTATTAGAAGCATATACATTTCCCCCCGTAATGGGTTAGTCTAACAAAGGTATTATACTAATATGGGTTTTTATTTTTATTTTTTCATGACCAAGCCACTGTTTTACAGCAGCTCCATTCCTTTCTGGAGGGCCAAACCTAGAAACCTGTGCTTGGGGATTTCTACTTCTGGGCACAATTCGAACTGCTGGCTATAAAGCCCAGTATCATGCTGTTTGACACCACTTTAACTGTCATGGCTCAATGCTATGGAAATCTGGGATTTATAGTTGTTGTTTTTTTTTTTTTTTGAAATATTTAGCCTTTGGTGTCACAACAAATTACAAATCCCAGGATTCCATAGGATGGAGTCATAACTGTCAAACTGCATTACTTCTGCATGGCATATGTGGCCTCAGATCCAGATGGGGGGACATAGGAGAACAGGTACAGGATAGGTACATCTGGTAGGAACATGGGACAGGGCCTTCTCAATAGAACTCCCAGGCTCTGGAAGACCCTTTTCAGAAAGACTAAACTTGCACTTTCTCAATTCCCTTTATTTGGGCAGGCAAAGAACTTTTTTTTTTGGCAGACATTTGAGGACTGATTGCTGTGGGGAAAATAGGTCCAGTATAATGTACTGGATTGTCTATTTATTTATTTCTTTTTAATGATTTATGGTTTAAACTGGTTTTAATTTTTCTGATAGACAAATTGTGTTTTTCATTTTTGTATGCTACAAATTTTTAGCTGTGTTTACTTCAACAGGTGTAAACTGCACTGAGTCCCAAAAAGTGGGGAAAAGACAAAAGAAGGAGGAGGAGGAATCGATTTAAATAGTCAACTGCTGTCCCTGGAGGTTTAAAGGAAGACTGTTCACACATGCACCCTTTGTCTGAAGAGGCTGAGGGCCACCGTCTGGCTGGTCATCCACTGCTCTAGAGCCACATTCTGCCCACCCCTGTTCTGAAAAAATGGCCTTTCCATTGGATTTGACACACCATTCAATGGACAATTGTTTGACATCCCAACTGAAGGAGGCGCTCTCTGGATCTTCCCCATCTCAGCCACTGATATGCCTCACACCGACTCTGTTCTCCCATGCAGCTACAAAATCCCACCAAGCTTTCTTCACACATTGTCACAATTCAGCAGCACGGGAGCATGCAGCATGTCAGGACTTGGCAGGATGCAAGCTGTGAGAAAAAGATTGTGTGTGGTCCTTTCTAATTGATACTTGCGAATAATAATGATAATAGAAACCTACAGAGCAGGAGTTTGATTGACACAGCCTGACTAAAAATCACAAAGAACTGGAGTAGGCATCCCCAATTTCATATCCTCCTAATTGTGTGCATTCAAAATGCTGACTCAACTACATGTGTGAGTGTGTGTGTTTGTGCATGGGAGGGGGTAACCCCTCTGCATGCATGTACATGTGCACACATACAGACAAATATTCCACAGGTGCTAACAAGTGCACTCTAGCAAGTGGCCCCAGACCAACAACACAGCTGGCAGCTGAGCAAGGGAATAGGGAGGCACCTGCAAAAAGAACAACATTCAAAGCCTTTGCTTGTTCAAAATAATCACCTAAGAATACAGACAGGTCTCAGCTCATAAGCAAAGCAAACAGCTGCCTTAATGTGGCCTGTTTGGAAGGATTTATAAATAGGGCTGTCTTAATGACACCCATAGCAATTCTCCAAATTAAAGAGAGAGAGAGAGAGAGAGAGAGAGAGAGAGCAACATTGCCACTCGTGTTATTAGTGTTACTATTACTTCTTATAGCACTTTGTGGGTGCTCAGTGCTTTGCAATTCCATTCTTAGTACTGACGTTCGATCCTTCTTGTTCAAGGTTGCCAGGATTTCTTATCTTATACCAGGACATCAGATCACAGTTGATTCTCTTCATCTGGGAAATTACAAAATCCTGATTTTTAAAACTCTGATTTCATACCCTCTGTGCTTCTTCTCAAAAAGTGAAGACATGACGCATTTGCTTCCTCATGCCTTCGGATCCTGATTTTTTTTAGTCCCCATGTTATTGTATTTCACCATTTACTTTCTGAAGGTTGATGGTGGCATAGAAATTGAGTCTTGGAGTTCATAGTGAACTAATGAGCAGGAAACCAGTCATTATCCAAGACCTATGCTGCTGTCACTGTGCATTTAGTTGTCCACTCTGCACTCAACATTCCTATTACCATCAGTGTGTAAGTCCAGAGCAAGTGCAACACATCTTCTAAGATGTAATTATCATAAGCTAGCATCTTGTTAGTAACCTCTACTGTCAAGATCCTGGTCCATGCCCTAGTGATCTCACGACTTGATTACTGTAACGTCCTCCTGGCTGGGCTTCCTCTTTCTCACCGCTGTCCTTTAATTTCTGTCCAGCATTCAGCTGCACACATTATCACATCCGCCCACCGCTCTGACTACATCTCTCCTGTGTTGGTATCCCTTCACTGGCTCCCACTCCCTTTCCGCATTCAGTACAAGCTCCTGCTGTCGACGTTTAAAGCCCTCCATGGGCTGGCCCCTCCTTACTTATCAGACCTTCTTTCTCCTCACCTTCCCACCAGGGCCCTGCATTCTGGTACTCAAGGTCTGCTGTCCCAGCCCAGGATTTCCTCTGCCCCATCTCGGATTCGCCCCTTTTCACTCGCTGCCCCTCACTCCTGGAACCTTCTTCCCCCACAAGCAAGAGCCATCACTTCTTTAACCAGCTTCAAAACGGAGTTGAAGACCATCCTGTTCAGAGAAGCCTTCCCAGGCATTGCATAATTGTCACTTGCTATTTGTTCTTTTGTTACCTGTTTTATTGAATCGTTCCCTGTATTGTTATGTATTTTATATGTATTATCCTACTAGAGAGGCAGGCTAGCTCCAACAGGCCTCCCTGGAAGATGATTAACCATCCACTAAGAACCCAAGCCCTCCCTCCAGTCCATCTCCCCTGATCCAGGCCTCAGAGGTAGAGAAGAACTGCTGGCCCTCATCCCCTTCCCCACCACCACTCCCTTCTCCTTCTGTGTCATTTATTTCTAGATTGTAAGCCCGAGGGCAGGGAACCGTCCAATTAAAAAGATTGTATGTACAGTGCTGTGTAAATTTACAGTGCTTTATAAATAAAGGT
>NC_056522.1:247608420-247652073 GCF_019175285.1 Sceloporus undulatus | reverse complement strand
TAATAATAATAATAATAATAATAATAATAATAATAATAATAATAATAATATGTACACACATTAGTGCAGCTTATACACATTGGATGGCATGTAGCAAGATACTATTCCCTTGCCCTTGTGCTCCATATCAAATCCTCCCCCATCCCATGACTATCAAGCTTCTGGAAGGACTGCTGTTTCTTACTGGTGGGAAAGGGATGGAGTGGGAAACCAACTCAGACAGTACAGATACAGCTGCTCTGGGCTTCTGGGGGCGGGGGGGGGGGGGAAAGGAGCATGCACTCATTTCTTCCCCCTTCCCTCAACAAACTGGTCCTGCTATTTCACAGCCTCAATTGTTTATCCCCTCTCTCCCTGCCCCATTGGATTGGGGCTTATGGGAGACGTAGTTCAGTAACATGTGAAAAGTACCACATTGAGAAGGCTGCCTTAAAACATTCTGTTGACAGCTACATGCCAATAAGTCTCCTGTCTCAAGTTATGCTATTGTCCTAAATCTAGACAAATTCATTTGCATATTATTCAAATCATGTGCAGAACCTCAGCAATGGATGATTTGTTTATCATTCACTTTATATTTGCTCTCAAAATGCTAGGGAAGGATCAGACAAACCACCTTTTCCCCTGGTCCTTTTCCTGATCCTGGGATTTCCTTAGCTTTCTTAAAGACAATAGCAAGGCCTCTCTCTGCAGAAATGCAGCAAGGTGCACTGCTGGGTCTCATTGGCGGGTTACAAACTGCCATAAAATACATATTGACTACGTATTAGGGTTAGGAAGGGGCGGTGCTTCCGCACCCCCCTAACCCTAGTACATAGTCAATACGTATAATATGGTGGCGGCCGGTCCACTAGGCCGCCGCCATATTGACATAGCGGACACTGTGAGTCCACACGTCACGCGGCGCTTATGAAGTCGCGAGTGCACCATTGGTGCCTCGCAGCATCATAACCGCACCGCAGGAAGAAGCTCCATTTTGGAGCTTCTTTTTTGCTCTGCAAGGGAGTCGCGCGGTTTGGCTGCTGCGGCTCCCTCGCGGAGCAAACAGCAGCGCCGGCAGACCGCCCCAAAGCGGTGGTCTGTAACGCTCCATTGTCTCTTACTCTGCTTTTTCAGCACAGCAGCAAAGGGCTGCACCTGGACAGTGAATGTGTAAGCAGAACCTCTAAGTATGGTGAGGACCTTTTTCCTCCTCCCACATCTTGAATCCGTCTGTTGAGCAGTAAACAAAACAAAACAAAACTCTCCCTTGGCTTTGGTTAAAAGAAAATGGAAAGACCTCAGAGTCAGATGAAGTCACACAGCAACCTGAAGTAAGTAAACTGCTGTCCTGTGCACACATACTTGGGAACAGTACAGCCTCCTCAACACAAGGTCTGAAACAGTGACTCTAAAATTTTATGCAGGGGTGGACAAGGTGCAGTCCTCCAGATGTTGTTGGACTGCAGCTCCAATCAGCCCTAGCTAGCATAGCCATTGTTGAGGAATGTCAGAAGTAGTAGTCTAACAACTCTTTAAAGTCTGTGCTTTGCTCATCGCTGAACTACTCTATCATTGCAGATGATGCAGTACATGCTGAGTTTATACAGGAAACCAACTAACCAGAAACAGTACAAGAACTCATATTTCTGCATTGTGTCTGGCATGGTGAGTACCACCATGTGAATATCTCTGTCTATGAGGCTTGTTTGGTAAAGAGCTGAAGGATGGTGGAATACATTCTCTCAGAGGATAATGTGTTCTCCATTAATGGAAGGTTTTAAGCAGAGGTCAGATGCCCATCACTTGAAGGTGTTTTAAGAATGAATTTCGTAGCAGGTTCCCATTCTGTGGGATTCTTGTTCTCAGAGCCATCTCTCTATGATACCATTGTGTCCTGAACAATATGAAGTTGAGTCACAAAGCTTCATACATTTATCCTCTGGAAGGACTGCTGTTCCTTACTGGTGGGAAAGGGATGGAGCGGGTGCACTACACATGCAACACCTTCTGAAATTCCTTCTTCTATTCAACCATAAAAGGTGCATGAGTCCTCTCATGTATTTCACTTAGTAACACTACATACTACATGACTTTCAGTTTTGATCATTTAAAATATTGGAACTGTTGATAACTCTAGTTATTTCAAAGTTGGATGAACTTTGTAGAAACAGTTGTCCTTTCTCAAGGAATCAAACCTAGAATCCTAGAGTTGGAAGAGACCACAAGGGCCATCCAGCCCAATCCCCTGCCATGCAGGAACTCTCAATCAAAGCATACCCAAGAAATGGCCATCCAGCCTCTGTTTAAAGACCTCCAAGGAGGAAGACGCCACCAGTCACCTAGGAAGTATGTTCCACTGTCAAACAGCCCTTACTGTCAGGAAGTTCCTCCTAATATTGAGGTGGAATCTCTTTTCCTGTAGCTTACAGCCAAGTTACAGATGAATAGGTGCCAGGAGCTTTATGCAAGAGCAGGATTTACAGTTTCTTTGTTTGTATGACATCTGTGCTCGTCCATCCACACACACCCTGCCATTTTTGTGGACAATTTTTGCAAAGATGACTTACAGAAGAGAGACTGCTTTTTCTGAGACAACTTCAACATTTTGGAAGGGTAGGTACAGCAGGTTTATTTTGATATCCATGTACAAAAGTATACAGGTTGGATGACCATATAGAATCCTTCCTTTCAAACAAAAGCTAGAGGTGCCAATCACAAAATAACACTCTGTCTTCCCCTCCCCAGTCCCTGGCTGTTACCTTATATTTGGAGCTTGGAGCAACAGAATCACCTGTGGAGTATTTTTTTTTCTTTTGAAATGAATAGGACATTTGCCTGATGCAACTTTCTCATTATGATATATGTATAGTGATATATCCAACATCCCTTGTTGGTCATGATGTAGTCAGAAATAGGTTAGATCTCAAAGGAACTGGCTTTATGCATTGACAAATGCATTGACTATAATTCATTTGCATTACAAAAATAATTTAGTCTGTACCACTTTAACTGCCATGGCTTGATGCTATGGAATTCTGGGATTGGTAGTTTCTTGTGCCACCAGAGCTCTCTGACAAAGAAAGCTACATACCCCACAATGCTATGCAGCTCTGAATCCCATAGCATTGAGCCATGGCAGTTAAAATGGTGCTAAACTGCTTTAATTCTGCAGTGCAGATGCAGCCTTTGTTTCCAACAGTGGAAAAATGGTTTACTGCTGTGCCTTGCTTTTGTGTCCCAAATGCCTCATGGCCCACATGGAATATGGCCTTTAACTGCATCAGTTCTGTATCTACCTGTATGTTAATTTCAGCTTTAATAAAGGAAAGATGACCCTCTGTGACCTGCCCTCCTCACCTTTCTCCCCTTAGAGTGACTTTTCCCATCCATCCCTGATAAAGGAGCCTATGAACTCTGAAAATTTGTGTAATCTATTTTGTGTGTTTTGGTGGCCTACTAAAAGTATTGCCACAGTGCGTTGGGAAGAAGATGATTTGTTTTGGAATTTACTGCAGTGGTATGAGATGATGATCATTGCATAAGGTCCCTTCCATGCACGTTTAAAGTACATAGGAGCTCTGCTTTATGTGAAGCTAGGCAAGCCTAAAGAAATATGTGTCTAATGTGAAGAAATACAAAGCTAAAATTTTGTGGCATCTCTGGTTGTTTGCTGTCATTTGAATCTCTTCTGTGTGCCTTGGACTTCTTTGGAAGATCTTTAAGGGGAAGATTGTCAGAGAGTTTCCTGCCATTGGCTCCTGAGGGTGAAAGAGAACCATAAAAGGTAATAGCCAAGGAGTTATTGGCAGAAATGTCTGACACTCACCTCTGAGTTGGGAAGCAGAAAGACAGCTGACTCCCATTAGCAGGTCATGAATTTCAAGACACACTTCTTGAAAATAGCTCCCTTTAACTCTTCAGAGCCAGAGATTATTATCAGCAGACACAATGCAATCATACGCCAATTTTTATTTTTATTTTGGTCACTTTTCAGGTACCAAGTTTTACCTCTCTACTTGCTTTTGGGTTCCTCAGGTATATAATCCTCAGGATGTTTATATCTTGAATGATTGCTTTGCCTGGTTGTGGAATTAGCTAGATGTACTTTCCATTGGTTGTGTCTAGCAAAATGGTTTTGAGCTTTTTTCATGAAACATGCACTCAGGTACTATCCTTCACACCTTATGGCTATACCTTATTTTAACATATTCTGTGGGAGTGGGGGTGGGGGTTCACTTGGTTGATGACACAGCAGCCCAACAACTTCTTCACAGGTCTGTCTTGTCAAGAACATGTTACATGGATGCATCAGTGTCTTGTTATTAGGTGCCCTTGACTCCATATTAATGATAATCCTATGACAGTGCTTCCCTGGTAAGATTTATTTAGAAGATGTTTACTATTGCCCTCCTGCATGGCAGAGACACTGTGGCTCACCCAAGGTCATCCAGTCTATCTCCATGGCTAAGCAGGGACTTGAACCCTAGTCTCTCAAAGTCTAGTCCAACACTCAAACCACGATGGCTCTCTGTACTGGCATCTTCTTGGATATAATTCAAAGTGCTGGTTTTCACTCGAATCAGGAACCAAAACCAGTAGTCACCCAGAGGTTGCTGAGCTCTTACTCCCATCATGGCTGGCCATGAATTACATTGATCAGACAGGGACGTAGCCAGGATTTTGGGAAGGGTTTTTTTTTCCAGACTAAGTGCCACCATGATAAGGGGGATTTGGTGCAGCAGTGCACACCATTCATTGTATCTAACGGAAGGGGGGGTCCAGACCCCACAGACACCCCCCCCCCCGGCTACATCCCTGGACCAGAGCTGAAGTTTAACAAGAGGAGTATCACAGAGTTCTATATGGCTATCATCTGTTATTAGACTGTAGGTGCTCCTTTCTCCATTATGTTTCACTATCTTTAAGGGTCGAACATACTGTGAAATGGTGGCATATGGACAGCATTCTAAGAAGAAAGCTAAAGATACTGTCTGAATGTCATATTCAGACATCAAGGGCATACAGAAGAGAGAGATTCTGGATTTCATCCAGTTATGGAACTCTGTCTTCTTTGAGAGCACTAGAACCCAGAGATAAAGGAACATAACTATACAGGATTGCTTTAGGGGAAAGAATTAAATTGTTGAAAGAGCTTAAACTGCCTTTATTTTGAATATTTATGTGGTTTGAGGAATTCTAGTATGTTTATTATGTGTCTAATGTTCACAATTTCCCTTAAAACAATGGATGTCCATCATCACTGTACCCCCTTTTAGGGAAGGCGACTGAGCTTCCAGTTAAAAGGGAACAGATTTGAACTGTTGACCTGCATGGTGGTCATGAGCTCAGGGAAGCAATTTTCAGTCATACTGTCGAGATGCATTACCTAATATAATAATATAATATAATAACAGTGAACAAATGCAAACCATTTGGTCAGAAATAGGGAGCCCCCACACCCGATGTTCATTTATCTTCTTTAGGGGAAGTGTATCATCTCTCAGTATAGCTTTGCTAGGCAAATGCAGTGGGATAAAATTAACTCACAAGAATAATGAACGACAGTGATTAGCAATTGGCTTGCAAAATGCATTGAGAACATGGCCCAGGGCCATCCTTTTGAACTGTATTCCTGCCTGGATATCAGATAATGACAAGCACTGGCAGGTTGAAGGCTCTGCCATTATGATTAAGATGTGTGTACTGATATTGGAAGAAAGGTGGTTTTCATTTCTTTGGCTTGATCTTGTTATCTGAACACAGTGTGGAGATGTGTGTGGCAGGATCAACATGAGCTAATTCCTGGAAACCAACCAATCGTGTCATTACATTTTGCAAAGCAGGTTGAACTTCAGAACTTCCTGCTGGCCTTTATTACAGGGACACTTTGATGTCCCAGGTTGTGGTCTTCAGAGGAAACAGAAAAGGAATTATTAATTGGGTTGCTCTTTCCCATTGGAAATGCAACCCCCTCCACCCCCTCTTGGAAGGAATATACTTTCAAGTGGGTTTTCTCGATCATCTGACACCACAGGAAGATACAAGGCAAAAAAGAAAGAGAAGAGCAATCAGTGACATATTAGTTTAATTTTTACAGATATTGATTATTCCATAATGTGCATAGGACATATATGTACAGAAAAGAGTGGGCACTTTTTTCAACTTGCTCCTGTAATTGTAGGTTTATGAAAAGCTTGATCTTCAGCATTGAGCAGCTGTTCTCTTTGACATTAAAAATGCTCTCTGTGTTACATCTCAAAATGAAAGCTACTTTTAAAGCAAAGATACAGGACCTGATTGAAAATTTGGTCATAGCTACTGTAGCACAAGATGCATGTTAGCAGATTCTCTGATGATATACATGGGAGCGACTCACTCTGCGTTTGTAAATTACAGTAACAAGAACATAAGAATAGAGACATTTGATCACACCAAAGGCCAATTGAGTCCAAAGTTCTGCTCAGAAAGGGAGCAAGCAGATACTTATGGGAAGCCTGCAACCAGGGCATGACTGTAATAGAATCTTTGTTGTTGTTAACTGCTGTCAAGTCAACTTCACCTTATAGTGACATTATGAATGAGGGATCTCCAAGGGTATATCTACACTGTAGAAATAATGCACTTTGACACCACTTTAACTGCCATGGCTCTGTCCTACAGAATCCTGGGACTTCACTATTTTCTACTAGTATTATGGTGTCATCTGCATATATTAAATTGTTGATGTTCCTTTCTTTGAATTTCATGCCTCTTTCCTCCAAGTGTAACTTTATTCCACTCTTTTCCCTACTTTTTCATTCCTACCACCTGTGATGAACAAGAACTCTTCTTTCTGTATGACTAATTTCCTCCTGGATTTCAGCACTGAATCTTTCAATTTCTTCTTCTGCTGTCTCTGTAGTTGGAATATATTCTTGAATTGTGGTTATACTGATGAGTTTTCCCTGACTCTTTAGTGATATAATTTGCTCAGCCTTTGCAGTATGTAGTTTGACTGCTTTTGCTATGTATCTCCTCACTATAAATGTCACCCCATTTCTTTTTATCTTTTCTTTTCCTAAGGAAATCACTGTATTATTATCTCATTCAGAATGTCTCATTACTTTCCAATTTAGCTTGCTCACCTCAAGTATTGCCATGTTTATACATTCAATTTCTTATTTTACTATGTCTCGCTTCCCCTAATCCATGGTTCTCACATTCCATGTTCTCATAATATATGATATGCAGCTTTGGACTTCCTTTTCACTTCTGACTACATCCTTTCAGCTTCAGTTATTTGTGTCATTAGCCACAGCATTATTCCTAGTTGTTTTCTGTTCTACTCCAGTAGCTTGTTGAGTGCCTTCCAACCTGGATGTGTCATCTTCTAGCACTATCTTTCCTTTTTGAATATCTCATCATAGGGTTTTCATGGTAAAAGACATTCAAACATGGTTTATTGTGTCTTCCTCTATGCAGTACTAACAAGTGTTAACTATGGCACCACTGTCATTGAGAGATCCTCTGCCATTGTCACCTTCCACTATTTCTGCCAGCCAGTAGCTGTTTGGTATATTTAGTCTGGCTCTTCTGCAGAAGCCTGACATGGGAGACCCCACCAGCAATACTGCTGCCATTTGGATAGCCTCTT
The DNA here is from genome assembly GCF_019175285.1 of Sceloporus undulatus. Lineage (NCBI taxonomy): Eukaryota > Metazoa > Chordata > Lepidosauria > Squamata > Phrynosomatidae > Sceloporus > Sceloporus undulatus. Next base: position 247,644,458 of record NC_056522.1, on the reverse strand, counting down.
CCCTCACTGGCGCTTGCTATCCCACCACCATGGAAAAGTAGTCCCATTGGTGGCGTAGTAGCGCCTTACTGTTTCCTTTTTCCATCATGGGCATTGAAAAGTATATTTCATTTCTTCCTTGCAGCCATTGATAGCCTTGCTCTTTATAAATTTCCAAATTGTGCTGCTGTTTGACAAAGTACATCTCCCTGTTTGCCTTAGTTCTCACACAACTCATCTTCATTTGGTGACCTCAGAGTTATTTATTTGAAATGGCCCACTTTTGCATACCATGTATTATGCTGTACAACCATATCCCCCACCCTTTTCTCAACTTTAGGCTAGCCACAAATATTTCAACCTTTCCTCATATGGGAGTTGTTCTAATCCCTTGATAATTTTGTTTTCCCTTTTCTCCACTTCCTCCAGCTCTACCATAATCTTTTTACACAGAGATGAAATTCTTAAATACAAAGGTAATCAATTTATATCTGTTACCCATGTTCACCTGTGCATCTGTACCTAGGTGGAAAATATTTTGTGATTATTAGTGTATGTGTTTTTAAAAAGTAATCTTCAAATTAGCCCTGCCTAGAATGGGAAGCAAGTCACATTCTCTCCTGTCCATCTTTCACATAATGCCATGCATATAAGCAACCAGACAGTCTTTAAAAACAGATTAGCAGTTCAACCCAGAACATAAAAATTGGATGGAAGTCTCCCCATGAAAGCCTAGACACTGCCACAGTTGCTAGGGATTTCAGCCAGGAAACTGATACATACCCATTATTCTCTTGAACAGTTTCACTCAGTTTAACATGAGTGACTTATCCTTTGGCTGCTGTGTGGAATGATAGAGCTGATCAAATTAATGCAATATCTATCTACATTACTGAGATCACATAAAGACATTTTGATTTCCATCAGTTGTCTTCTCTTTCTGCATAGCATATGCTTCTGGACAAGATGTATTTTTTATTATCTATCTGTTTTGCTTAGCTACATATGTAACATAAGCCTATGCATTCAGAAGCACGGCCCATTGTGTTCTTTGGGGCTTATCCCCAGTTAAGTGCATATAAGGCCACAACCTTAAAGAGGCCCATATTGTTCATTTCTTGAAGTGAAAAAAGACTCAATAGAGTAAGCAGTGTGGGTGGTGGGATGGCCACAGAATTCTCATAGAATTGGTAGAATCAACATTAAGTCCAGATTTTAAAGAAATACATATGGCTATCTCATAATGGCTAGTCTAAAATCTCTAAATAAAGATATCTATTCAGAAACAATCCCCATAAGTTCAATGGCATTTACTCTTAGGTAAGCATCTATAGGCCTGCAACCTGAGTACTGAAAACTCTTGATTTCCATCAAAGTTCCTTAGGTGACTTCCCTTTGCATTACACTGTAAGTTAAAATTGTATTGCTACTCTCCCTTGAGCTAAGCAGAACCCAGAAAAAATTCCACAAAAGGAATGTCATGACCCTACAAAGCAACATGTAGTAGCATGAAAGTTCTTTACACAAAGAAAGAATTCTTTGGCTGCACAATGTAGAAGGTAGGAGGGGATCAGAGTGGTTGAGAAAGCAGGCTATGTGAGAACATCCACTCCTAGGACAGATGCAGGTCAGGCCAAGGCGTATTTTCTGAGTCTATAGGAATTTCAGTGTCATGACAGTTAGCAGTAGGGTTAGGGTTACAGACACACACACTTTACACACACACACACACACACACAAGGAGGAGGACTGGTAACATGTTCTTTCCCACTACATTACATTGGCTAGGACCAAAAAAACAACCGAAAGGAGAGAGACTGAGCAAACCTTTGGCAGTTGGCCTGGTATAGTGGCAGTGTTGAGAGAACTGCAGAAACAGTGATTGGCTTTGACAGAGAGAATATCACACTTCAGACTTCCTGACAGGTGTGGAAGGAAACCGTTAAAAAGTTTCATTACTGAATAGGCAAAGTAGCACCTGCCCCTATAATTGCAAATACTTCCCAGAGGACAGCAAGGCTTAGGCAGGAAGGAAAAGCCAAAGTTATTGGACAAGGCAACATGAACAGGTCTAGGGTGAGATATACATCACTTATTCATGCCCAGAGGCAAAGAAGGCCAGATCTATTCTTGTACCCCTAGAAGGCATGCAGAAGAAGGAATTTCACGATTTCTCACCCTTACACAATAAGGAACAACCTTCCCAAATTCTTTCTTCTACACAACTTTTAAAAGAGCATGACTCCTTCCTTGTCTGTAACTGGCCCAAGTATTTGTATCAAAGGAGGCTGTAATTCTCTGCAGACCAGAAAGAAGTGTTCAAATGGTGCAAAACACAATCTCTTTTCACCTGAATGATCCTCTTTCTCACTAGTTCACTGGTGAGCTCAGGAAAAAGGGAAGTCAAGCTTGCAGAAAGCTCTCCTAATTAATGGCAAGACAAGAGTGCCTGATGCATTTCACATAGTGAGTAGCCTGAGGTGCTATTGATGTGCCTATTCTTTGAAATAATTTACATCAAGTAAGAGTTTTTCATTGCTTTATCCTGCAGTGCACAGATGGAGCCCTTTCTGCCATTCTTGTTCGCTTCTTTAGTAGCACTTTCTGTAAAAGTCGGTTATAGGGATAGATATGCACATCTATAAAGCTGGCACCTGCAGAATTCTTCCCTTTCCTACTTTCATATTTGGTCGATGTGTAGTTGTGTGTGTGTGTGTGTGTGTGTGTGTGTGTGTGTTTAACGGGTCTGAATCCATCCATCTTTAGCTTATCTCTTCCAAGTTTATTTCTTTTTTGTCATGGTTGGGTGCACATTGTTTTATACAGCCAAGGAAGTGGGGGGGGGGGAATCTTTTGTTGAGTGAGTTCTGGCATATTTTCTGAGTCTATAGGAATTTCAGTGTCTTGACAGTTAGAAGTAGGGTTAGGGTTACACACACACATTCACACACAAGGAGGAGGAGGAGGAGGAGGAGGATTGGTAACATGTTCTTTCCCACTACATTACATTGGCTAGGACCAAAAAACAAAGCTAAGCCAAAACACCAACTGAAAACCTACTCCTGTGGATTTATTTATAAAAAGCTAAGTACCTGTTGGGACAATTTTTGTCCCAGCTCTTCTTATCTGTAAACAAACAAAGATGGCACATGGCTGAAATTCAGTGAAAGTTCATATGAAAATGTCATAAAATGCCTACTTGATAGGTCTAGTTCTGTGTGATGTCTGCCACAATACATGATACTGTAGGATCAAAATGTCCCATATAGATCATCTTTTGGACTTTTACAACTGGAGGCAACAGGAAATCGATATGTCTGGCATGCCTTTTTATTCTAAGATAAAATAAAAGTAAACCAGGAATTTAATAACCATGCCACAAGAAAAGCACTAATCAGGTATGGCATAAGTATAAAATGCATGTTAATAGGAATATCCCATTATGGGCTTCACCCATGGAAGCGTTCTACCGGACAGAGACTATATTGGATGAGCCTTGGCTAAGATATTCAGTTATACTGATTGTAGACCAAAAAGACAATATTAAAAAAAAGTTGAATGAAGAACTAGTGGAAGAAGGCCATAATATGAATTGGTTTAAATATCAGCAAATTAAAGAAAGATATAAAATGGATAAAAAGATACACAGATTTTCAAAAAAAGAATCAGACTTGGAAAAGATCTTACTAAGAGAAGAAGATAAGTTAATATCTAGTCTATACAAAATGCTGTTGAAGCTGTAAGCTGGTAACAGAAAACGAACAGATAAAAGAGTGCATGATAAAATGGGCTCAGGAAATTGGTGAGAACATACCATTGAATGACTGGGAATTGAATTCGCAAAAATGATTAAAACACACACTAGCAATAGGTTTGGAAAAAAAATATTACAAAATACAATACGGGTGGTACCTGACCCCTGAAAGATTAAATAAAATGTATAAAAATACCAGCAACAGGTGCTGGAAGTGTAAGAGAGAGAAGGGAACCATGTAACATATGTGGTGGCAGTGTGCAAAAGCCAAAAAATTCTGTTCAAAAATACACAAGGAAATAACAGAAATTCTACAAATTAAATTGAATAAAAACCCTAAAATCTTCATACAATGTATGGTAGAAGAGTAACTGGAAAAAAGATATGGAAAACTTCTCTTTTACATAACAGCAGCAAGTATGTGGAAGGAAGAAGAGATTCCAGATATAAATAAATGGAGATGGAAGATCTTAGATTACAGAGAAAAAGATAAACTAACGCAACTACTTAGGAATGCACCTACAGAAAGGTTTGAGAAAGGAATGGGGCAGATTCAATGAATATTTACAGACAATGTGGCTTTAGTCTATATATTTACCTATTAGTTTATTTCATAGTCTATATATAGTAGAATGAAAAAGTAACATCAAGAAGTAGGAAAGGCAGCAGTATGTAAGGAAAGTAATAGAAGCAAAAAAAAAGAGTGGGGAGGGAGGAAGAAGGCATAAAGGATTTCCTGGCTATAAACAACATGTAAACAACATCTACAAAAAAAGGATTTAATTGAGATGATAGAGATATGGAATATTTGAGAACATGATAGTAATGTATGGAAGTGGGGGGGGGGGGAATTAGAAAACAAAAGGGACATAAGACTCTAAAAATATGACCCTGGAATTGAGTATGGAAGTATATGTATGTGTATGCTATGTCTAGATTTATCTATGGTATGGTCATGTCAGGTAGTATAATATTGTATTTTATATTGAAAATAAATACAGTCGGCCCTTCTTATACATGGATTTTTTATACACGGATTCAGCATCATAGTTTCAAAATGTTCAAAAAAAGTATAAATTTCAAATATCAAACCTTGATTTTCCATTTTTTATAAAGGGCACCATTTTTCTTTGCCATTATTTTTAATGGGACTTGAGCATACACGGATTTTCTTATACACAGGGGATCTTGGAACCAAACCCCAGCATATAACAAGAGTCCACAGTATAGAACAGGAAAAAATGTCCCATATAGATAGTGAGAGTTAAGTAGTGTTTTGCATATATCTGAAATGTGCACATACATGTACAGTCAACCCTCCATATTTGTGGTTTTGACTTTTGTGACATTTAGAGTCCATTCAACTAGAGATTCTCAGAGAGGTGTTCTCTCAGTTTTTTTTTAATCTGTGTTTTTTTCCACTTTAACTGGGGTTCTTCATTCCTAATCCTAACTTAAACTGTGCAGGTTTTAAACATACACACTTTTGAGGAACAGGTCTGCAGCTGCCCAAGATTGTGCAAATCAGTGGTGGCTGGTGGCTCCCATGTCAGTGGGGCATGAATCAGTTCTAAATTTTTGCTAGCTTTTCAAGGTTGCTCTCAAAGGTGATGAGCCTATTTAAAAAATCATTCAGCACTTTGGGCAATTCCTTCAAAGCCTAGATCAAAACCTAGAGAAGATTCATTGTTCAACTGACATGGGAGCAAGAAGCCACAACTTATGCAGATTCCAGAGCATTAATTGTATGAAACCTGTAGATTGTTAGGAAAGTGCAGACTGGGGAAAGTCCACAATAAAATACTGCTGGGATAGTTTTCTTGATAAAAAGACAATAGAAATAGTCAAAGAGCTCCCTTAACTTGTATCAAATTTTGATCAACACAGAGATTGCAGTCAAGAAATCAGAAGAAGACTAGGAATGGGAAGGGCAGCTATGAATGAACTAGATAAGATCCTAAAGAGTACAGATATGCAACTGAATTTTAAAGTTAGAATTGTCCAAGCCATTGTATTCCCCACTACCTTGTATGGATGTGAAAGATGGACAGTGAGGAAAATGGATAAGAAGGAAATCAATTTATTTGAGATGTGGTGCTGGAGAAAAATTCTGAGGATACCGTGAATGGCCAAGAAGGCAAATGAATTGCTCCTATAATAGATTAAGTCTGAACTAATCTGAGGTTGTGGTACTTTGACCACATCATGAGATGGCATAACCCTTTAGAAAATAAAATAACACTGGGCAAGTGGAGGTCAGTAGAAAGAGAGGAAGACAGCATATCAGATCAAAGGACTCAATCAAGGAGGTAATGGGTCTGAATCTACAGGACATGAGCAGAGGGATCAAGGACAGGGGTCTTGGTGATGTGTCATCCACAGGGTCACCATGAGTTGAGGTTGACTCAAGGGCAGTTAGCAACAACAAAGTTTTTTTGCACATCCCTTGTGCAGATCTGTGCTGTGAAAGCTACAGACTCTGCTGAAATTTCTAAACAGAAAAACAACACAGTCATATTATCTATAACACAGAGAGAGATACATTCCTTGAGTCAGCATGGCCATGAAGGGGGTGGAATTCAGCTGCTTGTATGTCTAGGCATTCTAGAAACCCAGGCTTATAAATTTATTTATCTATTTGTTTATTTATTTATGATTTTGTAATCCACAGTATTCATCAGGATATTCAGATAGTGTATGAAATTAATGGTACACTATGTTAACACACACACTTGCATGATTACCCTAAATGATCCAGGACAAGAAGGATCCTTGTATCTGTTTTAAAATTATGTTGCCCAGTTGGAGGCAACTGTCAAAACAAGGGAGAAAGTGTCACATTACTGACTCAGATAAACCATTCCACAGGCAATTATGGCAAGTTTTTAACATATAAATAGGCACACTGTAATTCATCTGGGCTGAGCATTGCACATTGTTGCTCTCCTGCTCTCTTAATCATTTCCCTTTGGGTATATATTCTCAGATCTCTAATAATTTTCTTATTAAAAGTATATCAGAATCTCAAAGTGATGCCGAGGATGGAAAGAGAAGATGAAAAACCTCCCTCCATAATCCAAATCTACTATATATACCATAATAATAAATTGTTCATTTATTAACCGCTTTTCCAATGATCAAAGCGGTGTACAGAAATTGTTAAAAATAGACAATAAGAACAGTAAAAACCACATCTTAAAGTACATAATTAAAATGGATTAAATGCAAGCAAAATTTAAAAACATCCAATGACATTATTAAAAACAAGAATCATAGATACTATACATCGATAGGGGAATATATTCTTAAACGGAATTAGGAGGGAAGGCTTGAAAGAAGAGATGAGTTTTTAAAGCCTTCTTAAAGGCTTCCACTGATCCAATAAGGCGGATCCCTTCAGGTAAGGTATTCCATAGAGAGGGCGCCACGGCCGAAAAGGCCCTTTGTTGAGTGGACGCCAATCTCACCTTAGGTTGGTTAAGAGACAGTTTTCCAGAAATTCTGAGTGTGCGGGGAGGATTATGCAGGGAGAGGCATTCCCTAAAGTAAAGCCATTTAGGGCTTTAAAGGTAATAACCAACACTTTGTACTGGGACCGGAAACGAATTGGCAGCCAGCGTAGAGATTTTAAAATAGATGTTATATGATCAGTCTAGAAATTTAAATTAAAAAATTAATCTCAAAAACTTGAGTTAGCGCATTCATGGGTCAACATAAATACAGTACTGTAGTTTAACTCATATATATATATATATATATATATGAACCACATCCTTCTCTAAGTTGAGAAACAAAAGGCGAGAGCTTAGTCTGTCCCAGGGGAACCTAAAAGAAACACAAACCCCCTTTACTCTCTACAATGTGGCACCATTTCTGACCTTTTTGAATGCTTAGGTGGGAAAATGGTGGCAGTAGCTCCCTCCTCATCTATCCAGCCTTTAGGGTGAGCACAAATGGTTATGTCTGCTGGAATTTTGTATGTCCTTTGGCATTATTTCCTTTGTTTTGTCCTTTATAGCCTTTGTTACATGTCCCTAGGTTTTATCCTTGACTTATCCACAGTTCATATCAACTCCATAATTTTGGCCCCAAAGTTTGCCCTCAACCTATATCTGAGATAGACTTACACACACACACACACACACACACACACACACACACACACACACATTGTTCCACTGTCTATTGATCTTTGAATGTTAATTTTTTGAAGGCTTCCTTGACATCATGACGTGATCTCCAGCAGCTCAAGGATCAGATATGGAAATTTCCTCTTTGTTATTGCTCAGTGCTAAAAATATTACAGCATATAGCAAAAATTGCATAGAAAAATAGCCAATGAACAAAGAAATTCATTGCCATCTCCTTTACTTTCCCTCTCAAAACAGCCAATACATGATAGTGGTTTTCATTTTAAAAGCAGATGCTACATGTAAATATACACAAAAAGTCCTAGTGTTTGTTTATCCCTTTCATCTAATGTCTAGCATTCTCAAGTAGAGATGGAAAGAATATTTGGAGGGGGGGGAATAGGAAAAAATGGTTGAAAAACCTTTTTTTTTAAAGTGTTGAGAGCCTGATGAGAAGAATCCTGGACTCATGGGAATCTTTGCAGTTCAGGACTTATTCTCCATAAAATTTGTACATGGTTGTTCTGCACACAAAACAGTATGTTCTGTGGTCAGCATAATGTTTTCTGTAAGAAAAATGCTATTTCAGTGCAGAGATATTACTTCCTGCACAGAAAATCTTTTCTGTGCACTAAAAACAAAAATTCTAATTGGGAATTTGTTCTGTGTAAAATTGCACATGATTCACTTGAAAAGAAAACAACATTTTCTGTACAGGAGTTAACATTTCTGTATTGAAATTTTATTTTCCACACAGAATATTCTGTTTCATGTGCAGAAAATACTGTTTTCTGTGCAATTTGGTGCAGAATAAGTCCTGAACTGTGAATAGCTTTCACAGACTGCTGGGTTTTAGAAGACTTTCTTGCAGAAGGAAGAAAACTGTTGAAATTACTCATTGCTACCTTCAAGAATACACTTCTTAAAGAATTATATCCCTATTTTTAATACCACCTTGGCTTTCAGTTGTCTTTGCTTTGAACACCTTATTTTCCCAGTTATATAGACACATAGCAAGACAATCATGACTTTCTTTTCTGTTTATTTTTTAAGATACTTTAAAAATAAGGAAAACACATTTTATGTCACTATTTCTGTTGGCACATCTTAAATATTGGGGGGGGGGATGCAAAGACTAAATCCAATTGCTAATCCCAACTAGAGCATATCCATTCAAGTAATGGAATTTATTTAAATTTTGCCTTATTATTCAGCACTTGACTCAGGTAGGACTGGTAACTATATTTACACCTGGACACTAATTGTGGACACCTTCGGAAGAAAGGCCATTTGATTCTAATAAATTACTTACTAGTTTGTATCTGACTCTTCAGTAATGTCTGAGTGATTCTAGTACTGAACAAGTTATGTTTCCAAGCTCTGATTTCACATAATGTGGCACACTATCTTGCAGTGACTCCATCTTTAAACAGGGAATGAGGCGAATGAACCTTTACATCCCTAATGTTATGCAGAGTACCCTTAAAGTTTGAGGAGTTTTAATTTTTAACTCTTTCCTTTTACCACTTCCAGAAACTGGCCAGGGTCAGCATGAACTTTACATCAGTTTTTGCTGTCTTCTTGATGAATGGGAAGCAACATGCTATTAAAATATATGATTTAGCAGATTAATGTAGTGCCTGAGGTATCCTGCATATCTCAGCATAGGATCATAGTTTTTTCCTGTGGAAATACACTATACTGAGCAATTTATCAGCATCTACTGTAGAACCATTAAGCCTTCCCATCATAGCCATTCTGGGCCTGTTGGAGACCGAGGGTCCGAAAAGACAGGCCAAAATAAAGCTGCTTTGGGCTACTTTGGAAGTGTGCTGTTTAAATGATGCATGCATCCTAAGAGGCTGGAAGCCACTCCAAAGCCATGCTTCAGTACTAAGAACTGGAGTGAAGCTTTGGTGCAGCTTGTGGCCTCTTAAGATGCATGTGTCAGTTAAACAGCATACCTCCAAAGTAACCCGAAGGAGCTTTATTTTGGTCTGTCTGTTCGGGCTCTGAAAGGAGGAATTGCACAAGGAGCTGGTTATGTTCCTATAGCCAGACACAAAGCATTATATAATCTGCTGAGGTTCCCCAGGGTTCTCCAGAGTTCTCCACAGTTGAAATAATCATTTTGTGTCTGGCTATGGGTGATGTAGTCAGATGCGTCTGTAATCCCCCCCTTTCATTCATGAAATGGTCATGGTGCTGTCAGTGGCTTTATAGTAGGTTCAGATGGGGCAGTGTTGCTATCCTTGGAGCTAGGAATAAATAATATCAATCTCCACAGCAACCAAAAACAGACACATGCAAGCATAGGATTATCTTATACCACTAACAAGATGCTAGTGTGTTTGTAACTTTCACACACACAATGAATAAATAAAACAGTCACAGTGAGAAAAAATGTACTTTCTTTAAAAGGCTGTTGAAATCCATCACAGAATCTGCTTGTTATGGGTTTCTCCAGCTCCTAATGGGAAAGGTCTTTATGATGGTGGGCTGCCTTGTGCCCAAGAATCCTTGGGCATGAATGATTTGCTACTCTCAATTGAAAGATACCCTCAATATCTCTTAATTGAGATTTTTATACAGTGGGAAATATAGCATTACCTTTGAAAGTAATGAATGATGATGAAAGAGATGCAGATGAAAGAGAAGGGGAAAGCAGCACATTTTTGCATATGCAAATACATACAAGAGGCTTTGTATCAGCATGCCTTATAGAAAAGTCTGTATTATTTTTGCTTCTTATTTTCCACCCCAAATTCACTGCATGAAAAACAAAATCTAGAAATGAAACAGACAAGAGCATCCCCCAATTTACTGAAACGTTTGTGGGGCAGATTATTTCTGATTTGTATATCACTAACTTTCACATGCAGAAAGAACTACAAATGTACTAAAATGAAATTAAATGGTCTCTCTGTGTGTGCTTTAATGGAGGTGATTTAGAGGCAAAACAGCCAGCCTAAGGGAGTGGCTTGCTGCACAACAAAATGCAGGCATCTTACTAACATCTCTAATTTTTCTCCTATTTAGTATGTAATATCTTGCCTGATGAAAAAGCCAGTGGAGCTTTGAAAACTTGCAACAAGTATATTGTGCATTTCGGTTGGCCAATAAAAGTATCACTGTTTGATGGATTTTCCTTTAACTGCCAGTTAAATTAGACTGCCTCCTTGATTATTCTCTCTCCCCCCTTTCTTTCTTTCTTTCTCTCTCTCTCTCTCTCTCTCTCTCTCTCTCTCCACAACACACCACCTGAGACCTTTGCCCCCCTCCCTTGATCCCCACCCACCTTGGGAACCTCTGGAATTCATCTGGGCAGAACATTCGGATATCCGCCCCTGTTTTGTACCTTGTCCAAGCCATTTGTACAGCCCTAGAAACCTGTGAGTGTTCATAACTATGGGATAAATGACTTGCCCAAAGCCAGAAATTAAGCTGAATGTTTATTTGCAAAAATTCATTGGCAAGCTTTAACAGAAAGAGCCAATAAATTAGTGGGCAATTCCGAGAAAACTCCTCTTCCCTTCCACAGTAAATATCCCTTCTCCTGTTTTTAAATGTATTAGATGAGTTAAAAATTATGGCTCTTACTAGGCCAAGATATCTTGTAGATTTGTGTGCAAGCTCTGTGGCATTTTGAAAGCCTGTGCAGACTTTCCAATAGAGTTTAGTTCCGCAAAAGGTATCACTTTACCAAAGTTTAGCCAGATAATATTGGGAACGGTATTGAAAATCCTTCTGTCCCAAAATAATTTCACACAGACTGTATGCAAAGTCTGTGTTGAGTCAAAGCCCTAAAGATCTAAGTGGTCCTTATAATGGCAGGTGGTGAAAGGGTGGGTAAAAAGTGCTTAAGGGTTAGATGGTGAAGCGTGAGAGAAGAAATTGTGACACTAGTACTGATTTATTAGAAATATTTATGAATTGCCTCACCAGTCACTGAATGCACTCAAGAAAGCACTTTGTACACTCTCATTCCTTGAAAATACTGTTTTACATGAGTATGTACTAGGCCTGCCAGGTCACGAGCATCCCTGGCCCTGAGATTTAAGGATCCAAACCAGAAACATAAAAGTGGATAATGGCAAGCAAGCCTCAGTGGATTCATAAGGCTGGATCCGGTGATGCCATTAAGCATGATACTATAAAGCTCCAAACACAGTGGCTAAGAACATATCAGTCAAATAAGAAACAGAAAATTAAAGAAATAAGAACTGATTTTGTAGCTTGGAAATAAAGTTTTCCAGGCTCTATGCTGAAGCAAAGGCAGGTTTACAGTTGAACATTAAGAAAACAAAAATGATGACCACAGATGATTTTCCTTTGACGTAGATGATAAACACATTCAAACAGTTCAAGATTTTTCATACCTTGGCTGAGTCATTAATCAGAATGGAGACTACAGTCAGGAAATCAGAAGACTAGCACTTGGAAGGGCAGCTATGAAGGAAGTAGACAAGATCATGAAATATAAAGATACAGTACAACATTGAATATGAAAGTTAGGACTGTCCATCTCATCATAATTCCTCTTCCTATGTAAGATTGTGAAAGCTGGACAATGAAGAACGTTGATATGAAGAAATTCGAAATGTGATGCTGGGGAAGAGTGCTAGACACTATGGAGGGCTAACAAGACAAATGAGCCCTAGAGCAATCAGGCCTGAACTCTCCCTAGAAGCCAAGATAACTAAACTGAGACTGTTGTACTTTTGGCCATATTATGAGAAGACATGACTCATTAGAATAGACAATAATATTTGGTCAGGCAGAAGGAAGTAGGAAAAGAGGAAGACCATACTTCGGGTGGATAGACTCTCTCAAGGATGTCACAGCTGCCCTGAGTCTGTCAGACCCAAGCAGGGCTGTTGATGACAGGGTGACTTGGTGGTCTCTCATTCATAGAGTTACCATAAGTTGTAGTTCTTGGTGACAGTTAGCAAGAACAATGCTGAACCAAAAGGAAAAAAAAAATGCAACAAAAACATACACAATTTTTCTTTTTCTATTTTCAAAACCTTTGCAAGTACTCTTTTAACAACACAGGAGGACATTAGTCCAGCCAGTGAAAGTTTCCCAAGCTCTGTTTTGAACAGTCAAATCCAAACTTTCCCCAGCTTTTAACAACTTCAAAATGCTGATAATTCAACATATCTAAGACATTATTGAAAGATTTCCCATGGGTGGAAGCAAGGCAGCTCTCTCAACCTGAGGGCATGAGCAATGGTGTTACTTGGGAGGTGTGTGTGTGAGGGGTGCAGACAGCACTGGGTGACACCACAGAAGAGGGTTGACACCGGTCAGCCCCCCCTCCACACACACACTTTGGTGCCATCACCTCATTCTCCTCAACAGAACAGTATCATGAGGAGAATGACATGGCAGCACTGAGGGAACTGAGTGCCCCTCCACCTTTGCCTTTGTGCAGCATGGGGAGAGTGTGCTCAGTGCCTCTCTGCCACATGCTGCTGTACACATGACTAGAACAGCATGCAGAGGGGGTGGATGGGCTTGCTCACTCCCTGCTGCACATCACTCTACACATGAGTAGAATGGCGCATGGCAGGGAGGGAGTGTACGCAGCCCTCCCTGCACTGTTCTACTCACAGGCAGAGGAAGGTGAATGGCTCCTTTTTGGCCCTGCTTCCTGGAAGACCCACACAAATGTGCCCCCCCCAACACACCAGGTGACACCTCTGGTGGCAACACCACTAGGCCTGAGTTTCCTCCAAGTTGGGTGGGAAAGAAACCAAAGGTGCTGGGTCAGAGTGACCAACAAGCTGAGTTGCTAGACTGGGAGTAGTGGTGAGAGGAATTTTGTACCACAGTCATCAGCAGAAGCAGAAATAAGGGCACCACCAGGGATGTAGCTAGGATTTTAGGAAGGGGGGGGGGGTCCAGACTAAGTGCCACCATTATAATAGGGCTTGAGTGCGGCGGCGCAGCAGCACACACCATTCATTTTTCTAATGGAAGGGGGGGTCCGCACCCCCAGAACCCACCCACCCCCCCGGCTACGTCCCTGGCACCACAGTCAACACTCTGCAAGTACATTCTTGCTTATCAATTGTTAACATTAGTAGGGGTTAGCCAGAGAACTCTCACTTGAGTAAGCAGGTCACAGTTGATATTCATGTAAAGGCCATGTTTTTGTTATGTTTCTGAACCAACTGTTCTGCACATGCATGCACACACCGGGGAGGGGGGCATGTTTGACTATTCAGGTGGAGAGAAATTTTAAAAAATCAACTTTTGAAAAATGGTGCTTTACAAAAATATTTGTGGATCCCTCAAATCTTCATAGACTTTTGATTTCTGACCATTGTCCTAAAATTTTTACCCTGGGGAAAAATATCTGTTTAAAAATCTTGCTAATCCAGGACCCTCCCTAGATTGAAACTATTGTGCCTTTCCGTAAGAATTCTTCAGGTATTTCACCCACATTGTTTTTGTTGTTGTTGCTGCTGCTGCTCTTGGTATCATTGTTCTTGTTTTTGTTATATGCCTTTAATTCTATTCTAATTTATGTTGACTCTATCATAGGCTTTTCTTGGAGAAATTTATTCAGAAGGCCTTGGCCCTAGCCTTCTTCTAAGGCTGAGAGAGTGTGACCTGTCCATAGGCATTCAGTGGAGTTCCATGGCTGAATTCAGACCCTGTTCTTCCAGAGTCCTAGTCAAACTACTACATCATGCTGACTCTCCATTTCATCTGCAAAGGAACCCTCAAATTATTTTCCAGTTCTTGTTCTCTTCTTAGCTCAGAAACCAATTTTGGCCCAGAGTCTCTTCCAGTATTGGCAACATTGGTGAGTGTGTGAAGTTGAAACTAATCTTTGAACAACAGTTCTTCAAACACATGAAAAAGAGAGATGGACAGTTACACACTTGCTTCTCACGCTATGCCTACATAGCAGAAATTTTGTTTTATACCTCTGCCAGTTATATCTTCCCCTGCCAGTCTTAAACACCAGCTGTCATTTTATTTTATTATCATTATTATTTTAAATTCATAAGATGTTCGACAGCTTCCTTGGCTTTTGCACACATTTACAGATGAGAGAAAAACAGGACGTGAATGTGGGGTGGGGGGGAGAAGTAAGCATGTGAGGAAATTAATGCCCTGGTGAAGAAATTACAGCATCCAACTGCAATTCCCTTGCTCACATTTTTCTTAGAAAGCAGTTCAATTCCATCTGGCCACAGGCTAGCTGCCAAATACAGCTTTAGAATAAGTGAGACTTTCAATTTAAGCAACTGAACAGAGAGAAAACGGCCCGAAAGGCTACTGCACCCATGGAGATACGAGGCAAAGGGTGGGGTGCTCAAAGCCTTCATTGTTTGAACCATGGTCCACAATCACCTGGTGGATCATTAATCTTGCTAGGGCTGATTATCTTGGGGACTTAGCAAGGTTATAAGTATGTGAATGAGGATTAGTTGGAGGATCATCTGTCAGATCACATGAAATATGGAAATTATTATACCTTTTGATGGAGAATTTATCCTGTATCCACAGAGGCCTACTCTAATCTTGGTGCAATATTTATTTGTAAAACACTTATACAGACAACATGGAACAGTTAGCAGATATTAAGCATTGTCTGCATTCTAACCATTATTTCAAGACCAAAGCAAAATAAGATAAAATAAAATAAAAATCAGATAGTACTTCTTTATGCAGTATAAAGCTAAAGAATGTCTGTAACTGTCATGGAGTATACCCAACACAGCTAGTACTGAAATATGATGGGACATGAAGTCTAATAACACAGGAGAACCCTATCCCTTGAATCAGTAATTCAGTACCAAAAGGATCCCATATTGATGCTATTGTGGTATAGGTGCTGACACAATTTGTTGTTTTTATGTTTCTTCAAGACAGCTCTGATATAAGGCAACCCATATAATAGAATTTATTTGGCAAGATTTATTCAGAGAATGGTTGTCATTGCTTTCATCGAAGGCTGAGTGGGGATTTGATCCTGAATTACCCTCAATCCTAGTCCAACAGTTAAACCACTATGCTCTGCTAACTCCTCTAATTACACAAATACCAACATCATTACTACAGCTGTATTTACCCTTTTTTGTTTGTGTCCAAACGATTCTCAGCTTAAAGACATGGCACATAAGGAAGACAATTACATACATCAGTAGAGTTTTAATTACTTGCACCAAACTGCCAACCATTACATTGTTGTTATTATTTCTCATGCAGATGCAGGGCTCAGTGGTAGAGATGATGATGCTATTTGGTATTCAGTGTCTGTGGAGTTCTTGGAAACCAGAATGGAAAACATTTTTTTCCATTCCTCATTTTATGTTTTCCAGTAATCGTTCTTGGATGCAGAAGGGTACTGGTGTCAGTGATGATGATGAATCACTGGTATGATATCACTAGGAACTTCACAAAAGGCCTAGAAAACACCACGGGTCAAGAGCTTGCAAAATATTTGTTTGTTTGTTTGTTTGTTTGTTTTTTTATCACACTTTTCTCCTTGCACAGTGCCCAAGGCACCTTCAAATTCAAGAAGCAGCAGCAGGAGAAGCATGCAACACTCTAGATAGCAAAAGCAATAACAATACCAAGTACATTTCTATATTGCTTGTCAGTAAACTAGCACCCACTAAGCAGTTTACAATGTGTAAACCAATTGCCCCCAACAAGCTGGGTACTCATTTTACCAGCCTACGATAGGATAGAAGGCTGAGTTGACCTTGGAGCCCTCTAGGATCAAACTTACAACATTCTGGCTGCAGGACCAACATTTAACCACTGTGCCACCAGAGCTCCATAGATGTTATGGAACTACCATCTCCTGGCAGTTCTAGCCAGCATAGACAAAAATGGGGAATACTACAGTTCAGCAACATCTGGGGAGCAATGACATCATTCTCAATCTGTTACAAAGAAATGCAGAATAAATATTCTGTACAGCACTAATTTCTACCCTGCATACCATCCAACACAGGTCCCAGAGTTGCTTAAATACCATCAATGAAAACAACAGCAACATACTGTTTGTTTTGTGCTGGTGCTCATGTCAGAGGTTAAAATGGGGAGGAGATGTGGGTGTGCATTCAAGAATGCCCAGTGCCCCAACTCTCTTGTCCCCTCAATCCTTCTCAGTGATGTCTCATAGGAGTTCCTACACCTGCTTCATTTGAATGAAGCCTCTGCATGATGAAGAAGCCAATAAAGCCAGTTTTCTATTTGTGATGAGGCTTCCATTAACTTTCAAGTGAGAAGAAATAGAAGTTCCTATCAGACCATCTACTGCAGGGGTAGGCAACCTGCGGCCCGGCAAGGCCTTGGGACCGGCCCCCGCCCTGTCCTGCCGCCGATTGCAGCCGGAGCCTTTGGCCTCTCACACAAGGGCGTGGGGCCTTTGGCCTATCAGTAGGAGGCGGGCAAGGGGGGCAATTCTCTATAGAAGCCTCAGAAATATGCATTTATATTAACATTTTTTTAAAAATCAGCAAATTTTTTCGCATGTCCTCCATTTTTATAAAAAAGTGCCCTCCATTTGAAAATTTTGTCCTGCATTTGTCCCAGTTTATTTATTTCTTTCATTTTTTTAAAAAAATATTTAATTATTTATTTTTTGGCTTCGGCCCCCCAGTTGTCTGAGGGACAGCAACCCGGCCCCCAGCTCAAAAAGGTTGCCTACCCCTGATCTACTGTATGTCAAGACTGGAAAATGAAGAATTGATTCATAAATCTTAGATGGCAGTTAGATGGCAGTTACCCTTGGTAAACAGGGTAGGATTGCTCTGTCCACTTCTAATAAGTCCATTTTCCTCAGATGATCCAACAGATAAGTTCCTAGGTCTCCATTATATATTCCTGTCTTTACACTCTCACATTTTTATAGCTAGGGGAATGCAAATATCACTTTATTTCATTAGCCTCCCAATACAAGATAAAGGAATTTAAACCTATAAGAAGAGTTCAGAGAATAATGGCATTGTTAGATAAGTGATCACTAAACTAGAGATGCCACCGATTGATTTGGAATCCATGACTTTTCATTGAAAAGATGCTCTCTATCAATGATCATTGCAGATCATGCTCCTTGAGTAAGGAGACTGAAAGGATACAGTTGCACAGAAAAATATCTCGATGGCCTGATGCTTTCAAACCATTTCTGATTACAAATTCTACAGTGATTGATTTCTATAGTGAACTACTTATTGCTGTACTTATGGTGGATCTGTAGAATCTAAAATAAGCCACTAGTGACTAATTTTGACCCAACGAGGCATTTGAAAAATGAGTGAAATGTACATAATGGTAGGAATGGGGGGGGGGGGGGGGAGAAGAGATGTAGATTAGCAACAATCTGCACTGAAGAGGTTGTAAAAATGAGACCCCACACATTGGGACAGCCTTTCCCAACCTGACAGAAACAATGTTGGACCCCCACCATTCAAAAGCAGCAGTGCTATTATGGGCTTTGTAGTCAATGTGGAAAAAACATCCAGGTTGTAGGAAGCCTACTTTAAAATGCCCATTTGAAGGAGGCAATAAGAGAATGTACTTCTCTAAGATCAACACTGTGACATTCTCCATGCCATTTTCTGCAATCTCATAGTCTGACTGCAAACTAACATTTTGATTGAAGAGTTAATTAACAGTAACTTAACAAATTAAACAGTTTTTATTATTAGTGTTTCTGGCAATAGTTTCCCAATATATAACATTTAAAATTATCATATTAATTTTCAAATCTAATGTTCCAAAACTGTGATACGGTCCCAAAGACAATTGATCTGTGAGTTCTTTCTGCTTAGGCAAGAAGGAAATATAGTAGCCCAAGCTTTCCTGCTCTCTGAGGCAAAAATAAAATACAGTTGGCCCTCCTTATACACGGATGTTTTATACACAGATTCAAGCATCCACAGCTTGAAAATATTCAAAAAAAAGTATACATTTTAAGTATCAAACCTTGATTTTCCCATTTTATATAAGGGACACCATTTTGCTATGCCATTGTATTTAATGGGACTTGAGCATACACAGATTTTGTTCTTCACAGGGGTTCCTGGAACCAAACCCCAGTGGATAACAAGGGTCCACTGTAATCATGACCACCCCACTCCCATCACCTTCTTCTTGCTGGAAGTTATGTTATATTAAAATGGACACAAACTGTTCTGGGGTGTATGGGCAAACAGGGGGGGAATAAAGGTAGTGTGGACTGTGGTGTCATTAGACCAATTAAAATTATATCTGTTTCAGAGCTAAAATAGAAACAGATCTCTATTGGCTCATAAGATTGTATGCATGGGATGGGAATGATTTGTGGCATAAATATGGGAGGATGCCCATGTTCCAAGTTTGTACTGGGCTTGAAAATAATGATACTTGGACCTTTCTTAGAAGTGCTGGATCATTCTAGAGCTTTTCCATATGACCCTATGATAGCATAACAGATGTTCAGTTGTTCCTCATTTGTTGCACAAATTCCAGACATCTGCTTTCAAGGAAGCACTTCTGTTCCAGGGCTCATTGTTTCCCCCAGCAATCAAATTGCATTGCATTGTTGCTGAAATCTTTGTTTGCATTATGATACACAGTGCTATGCAGAATGCAAAAGCATCTATTGGACACTGCCCATTACATTGTTGGTGTTAGTGTTAATGTTAAGTGACACAGCAACACAGCTACCTTTCCAGCAGGCATGATTCTGTGGTCCTGACACCAGAGCTCACCTTACAAAGAGGAGACTGATGATCTAGCAGTTTTTAGAAATTCCCTTGAGATTCAGTTTGCCTGTCTGCAGTGATAAAATGGATTGGCTTTCCCCACAAAGGGCTAAAAGGTCAGGATGTCTGGAAGGTGCTATCTGTGATATGATGCAAGTGAGTGGCTGAGTAAAGAGCCAAACTAGTGTATGTTAGTAATAGTAGTGTTATATGTTCTTAAACGCTAAAACAAACAAATATACATACATACACTTGCCCAGCTGCAGATAGCCATCCCGAAAATGAGACACAAAAGGTGATTCCATTTATGTAAAAGGATTCATGTTCTCATTTCTTTCTTTTTTTAAAAAAAATAATCTTTATTGAATTTTCTACTAAAAAAAACATACAAAAGTATATTTAGCATAATTGTAGCGTAAATTAATACATGTCTTCTTCCAATCCCGACTCGTCTTCCCTGAAAGTCTTTCGGAGGCCTTCTCTTGACCAATATTAGTTTACTAAACACCCAAATTACCCAATGCGAAGTCCCACAGTCGTTAATAAACTTTATAGTAACTTTCAAATCAGAAATACAATAATAAAATATACAATAGTTCCATAACATGATACAATTACACCACGTTCCAACTGGAGGAACTACTAAAACATTTGAAATTATTAAGAGTATAAAGTTATCTAAAGCTGACTAGATTGAGGACATCACTGCAGCTTTGTCCGCAGTCCTCAGAATGATAACAGTGAGTGCAAGGTAAGTATCCATACTCCGGAGTCATGCTGGTCTAGAGGAGGAGGGTAAAGGAAAAATAATAATTTGTAAGAATAAACCATTTATTCCAAACCCCATTTTCTCTCCTCCCAGTGACTATAATGAATAATTTATAGCTCTAACAGGGCAATGTTTAATTTCCATTCTTTTTCCCACTGTATCAAAACCTTCCTCCACTCCTCTTTCCTCTTTTCATTGCTCCGGTTTTGAATTTTACAAGATATAACATCGATTTCTCTATATTCGTTGATTCTCATCATCCAGCTATCCCATGAGGGTACTCCTGGAGATTTCCATAGTCTCGCTATTTCGATTCTGGCAGCAGTAACCAGATATAGAACTAGCCGCCAATTTTGAGCTTCATCTTTTGGGTCTAAAACTGATGTGATGTTTAAAAGAAACAGCTTAGGATTAGGATTTAATGGAATTTGAATGCCTAATATTTGCTGTGAAGATTTGTGTACAAGGGACCAAAATTTTTGTATCTCCACACAATTCCACCACATGTGAAACAGTGTGCCTTTCTCAGCATGACATCTCCAGCATTTTCCATCAGAGGTATTTGACATTTTCCTCAATTTCCATGGGGTGATGTACCATCTATTCATTATTTTAAAATGATTTTCAATTAGGTTTTGCCCCACAGTGAATTTTGCTGTCCTTTTCCATGCAACCTCCCATTCCTCTAATTTTATGTTGTTTTTCAAATCCTTAGCCCATTTTAGCATGTAGTCTTTGACTACATATTTTTCCAGCGAACGTTCTAATAGTAGTTTGTAAAGTTTAGCTATTTGTTTCCTCCCTTTGTGCCAAATTATCTCGTCTAGTTCATTAAATGAGTTTTCAATCCCTAGGGATTGAAAACATGTTCTCATTTCAAGGTGAGGCAAAAGTAAATTTTAATCAAAAGGACATTTTTGATTCACACGTATTTTTTTGTGTGTGTGGTATTGATATCTGTATATACTACTTGTATATACCGATCTTCTCTTACTTGTTCCCAGTCTCTACTTTTATTATTTTAATCTTTTCTAATTTTAGGCCCACAAAAACCACAGGGACCTAGCTGTTTGATGCTAAAATAGATGGTGGAGTATTAAAAGCTTCAGCCTTGCAGTTCTTCTGCAGTGCTGAGGGGGGAACAGAGAAGTGTTTGGCAAGCCTGCTGAAAACTCTTAGTGGCAGACTTGAAAGAGAAGGATGTTCTGCTAATCAGGAAGAGATTAAAATGAATAGAATTTGGCTTCCAGAGTCAGAATCTTTCCTTGTCCTCTGATTGAGACACACTCTTTTCACATGAAAGGCTTGCTTCTATCAATTTTGAACCAGATTGCACATTCATTTTTGAAAATGGTCTATGTCACTTTCTGTCCCACAGGCCCAAATATTTCAAATGTTCAAAAGCACTCAGGAGTTTATCAGACAATGGAAATTGAAAGTATAATCCAATGGCAATCTGAACGCAATCATGGGGTTTAATGTTATTGTGTGATAACGCACTACATGCAAATTTGGGCAATGGGAAGTCAGTCCGAATGCAATCATGTGGTTTCATGTTACTGCATGATAGACTGCCACATGCAAATTCGGGCAATGGCATGCTATTTTCAGGCAATGGAAAGCCAGTTCGAATGCAATGCGTATTCACATAATTGCACTAAACTAGCGACTTTAAGTGAATGCGTTCTGGACCCACTTTCTTTTCATTCGAATTTAAGAGAAATTCCTCCCGTTTGATAAATTCCCCAGTGTCATATGTGAAAATTTCCATAGATCTTGCAGATTCGTGACTGAGGGGTGAAACAGACAGCCCCTTTGTAGTGGTTTAGATGACACACGCCCCCAAGCCGGCAGGAAGCCACCATAAATAATAATAATAAATAAAATTTTTATTTATATACCGCTATTCCAAGGATCACAGCAGTGCAAGCCAGCAGGAAGCCCCCATGAAGACGCTCGCACAACCACACAGCAGGCAGCGCTCTGGCAGTACACTGTTTCTATGCTGCACACCGCAGGAGTGCTGCAAAGCCGTGGCAGCAGCAGAAAAGCTGGCTTTCTGCTGGCTCAAAAAGGAGTGGCTTACTGCCACTTCTTTTTGGGATGGCAAAAAGTCAGATTGGGGGTGCAGCATAATCTTGCCGCAGCCCTAAACCAGCAATCAAAGGGGTGGTGTCAAGCTTCCTCTGCAGGGCCATCTGTTTTGGTCCTGAGTCTCCGAAAATGTTTGATTCACAAGCCATGGAAACTAAACTGGAAGAAAACACAGTGATGTGGCTTACTTCAGGTAAACACAGATGGACTTTCTACTCAGTGGTTGAAACATTGGCTAGATAAGGTCTGCAGACATTGGTGAAATGTCTAATGCAAAACAATGAACCCAACTAACTTGAGTTCAAACCTATAGGTAGAAGTGAAAAAAGGTGTTGCTTACAATTCAGTCAGGACCAATGAAGGATTTCTCTTGTGTTAAAAAAAACAGACAAATGTGACTTGTAAAATGCTCTATGGAACATTTGCAAAATTTGGATTCAGTTTATCGTTGTTGTTATTTGCTGTCAAGTCACCTTCAACCCTATGAATGAGACACTTCCAAGCGCCATGGTCATGAAAACACCTCGCTGTGTCTTCTTTAATTGAGTCAACGGAATGCCATACAAACAAGCTGCTTACAAAATTAGTGAAATGTTCCATTTCAGGAGTCAGTACTGATAGTCAACCCAAAGTCCAGCTCTCTCTGTATTTGCACTGTATTCTAATAATTTTGATATCACCTTTAAGGAATAGAACAGCAAGGAAAAAAATGGAAACAAGAGACAAGCTGGTTGGCTAGGGAAGAACATGCTGCATTTTGCTCCCAGATCAATTGCCATCATTTAGGATCTGATAAAATAGTGTGGTTTAGTAGTTTTGGCATTGGACTGAGACTCTGGAGAACAGGGTTCAAACCCTGCTCTGCCATGGAAGCCCATTGGGTGATTCTGGGCAAGACATACTCATTCAGCCTAACTCTTTCAGCCTCAGAGGAAGGTAAAAGCAAGCCCTCTCTCAACAAAGCTTGCCAAGAAAACCCAGTGGTGAGAGTAATTTTAGGATTGCCATAAATTGGAAATGACTTGAAGGCACATAACAACAATCACATCAGATATACCTTCAGGGTAAGCATGCAGTTAAGGTAGCCCATCGTTCATATGGGACTACTTATGCACATGGTTATGTGTGTGTTCACCATATCATTTTATGTCTGTTCACACAACCTCAGTGGCAGTGATGGGGGATTGTTCCCACCATGCATACACATATTTGCATTTCTCTGTTTGCCCCCATTCTGTATGCCAGCCAGCACTCCCATTGGATTAGGAACATTTCTGGGCAGTTACCTCAGCCTTCTCGTGTGCTACCTGCGTCCTGTCTAATTTTCTGCCTCATTTTCTAAATTCTGGCAGGTTACAAACCGCCATAAAATACGTATTCACTACGTATTAGGGTTAGGAAGGGGCACCCCCCTAACCCTAGTACGTAGTCAATACGTATAATATGGCGGTGGCTGTTCCACACGGCCGCCACCATATTGACATAGCAGACGCTGTGTGTCCACACATCGCGCGGTGCTTATGATGTCGCGAGTGCGCCATTGGCACCTTGCGGCATCATAACAGCGTCACAGGAAGAAGCTCCATTTTGGAGCTTCTTTTTTGCTCCGCGAGGGAGTCGCGCAGTTTGGCTGCTGCGGCTCCCTCGCAGAGCAAACAGCAGTGCCAGCAAACCGCCGCAACCCGGCGGTCTGTAACGCTCCCCTGTTCCCATGGAAGTGGGTATAGGATTGATGGCAAATGATGCAAATCTACCCAGAAGTAAGTCCCCCTGAATGCTCTTGGGAAAGTTTTTTAAAAAAATAGTGCTTACCCCATGAGACCCTTGTCATCTTTCACAAAATAAAATAAAATAAAATAAAAATAAAAATCTAAAGGCAAGTAAATATTAAAACATCAAAGC
Organism: Sceloporus undulatus; assembly: GCF_019175285.1. Lineage (NCBI taxonomy): Eukaryota > Metazoa > Chordata > Lepidosauria > Squamata > Phrynosomatidae > Sceloporus > Sceloporus undulatus. The sequence goes on along the minus strand of NC_056522.1, from coordinate 247,620,110 downwards.
TTGAACACTTCACATACATCCAGAGTGCAAAGAGGTAAAAAGAAAAGAAATGTGCAGACCTTCTAGCCATTTGTAGGCAAATAGGAGCATGAGAGGCACATAACCGGTGAACCTGTGCCACCTACCCACCAGCCACTCACCACTCATCAACCTGACTCAACCCTCCACCCCTAATTTCACCTCTATCCCAATTTGGAGGTCAAACTACACATTTTAACATACTTTCCCCCAAAAAAACAGAGGCGTAAACTGAACGTTTTTTTTTTAATCGCTTAAAGCCACCAGGCATCAAAAAGAAGTGTTTTCACATTGGAAGGAGAATACCATTATGTGTTTCAATAGGATTGAGCTCAAGGCAAGGACACACTATTTAGCCTGTGTAGATTCAGCCACAATGTGTGAAAACTGTGGCTAACAGATGCTTTCTTTCCTTTAAGGGAGACAGGAAGAATAAGCAGGGCAGTTGCATAACTCAGTGGTAAAACATGTTTTGCCTACATAAAGCATCAAGTTCAATCTCTGGCACCACCACTTAAAAGTATCTTGGATTACACAGTTGGGAAAAATACCTCCCTGAATCTGTGGGGAGCCACTGTCCATTGGAAAAGAAAAACAATACTGGGTTAGGTGAGTCAGTGGTCTGATTGTGTAAGGCCTTGTCTTAAATCATTTGAAAAAAAATAATGTGTGTGCACATTATGGGAGAGGGGTACTTTTGTAATCAGTTATGTAAGTAATCAGTTATGTAATGACTTAGTGGCAAGTAGCAAAAATCCCTGAGTGGCAGATAAGGCAAGGGGTGGCAAAGCAGCTGTCCTTAGTAGTTGGGCACACAGGGCTAGCAACAGTTGAGTTCAGGTTTGGGCAAACGTGCTGGTGTTCATGGACAATGTCCAGTGTTAGTACAGGCGCTGTTGGCAGAATGTACTGAGCATTCCCAATTTTTACTGCATTCTGTCTCCATTGCCTCATGTTTCCCATTTCAAGAGTGTTGGGGTTCTCTTCCCCAGTATCAGTCACATTTCAGCAGTGACCTCTACTTGTCTTGTACCTCTCTGGGTGACACCACACATTAGTTGCCACTAATGGTTGCCTAGAAAATTGTACCACTACATAACAGACCATATTTCAAAAGCATTGGGGTGCAAGTAGTGAAGATGCTGAAGAAATGACTTAAATCAGCAACACTTGTTCGCACTCTAAATGGTAGGGAAACAGAAAAGATGGCAAGTGTGAAACCTACAGGTGTAGGTTCTTCATTGTAGAGTTCAAGTTAATACCACCTACCTGATGTCTACTTGGTATGCAGCATTCAGAGACATCTACCTGCCCTGAAAGAGTTTGACAATCCCAGGGATGGGTGAAAGCAGTATGAACATCTGCAACCATCCCCTTAGCCACCATCCATATAAATGAATATGTTGCCAGGTTTTCTTGAAAAGCTTTTGGATGCCAGGCTCATCTCTGGAAAACATGTTTTCCAATCAAATCTGATTTTTATTTGATTTTATGATCTGCGATGTGCCTGCAAGCCAGGTGAAGCACAGCTAATTCATTATGAAACCACCCCAAAATAATCTGGCTTTGATTGCTAGAGGTTTGACAGATGGAAGATGGATGAGGCTTGATGAGCTCTGCTATTGTCTCCCTTTCTTTCAAGACTGATGGGAGGGTGACCTGATGTGCCCAGGAGGCAACACGGGTCTGGCTGCTGGGGCAAAAGATGCATCTGGAAGTTATTTGCTGGGGTTCTTTAATTCTTGCAACACTTCATGAATCTATGAATAGGTTCAATCTACTGTGAATTCCTTTCATCACTCCCTCTTCTTCCCTCTCCCCTCCGACCCCATCTACTCACCTATGGACCAGCATTCCCCCAACTGTACACTGTCTTTGGAAAAGAAAGGAACGATTTTCTCAGATGGATTTTGTTCTCTTTGCAAAATTTGGCCTATTATTTATTAACATAATTTTTCCATCATATCTTTTGAAATTAGCTGCATTTACAATGCAATAGATAGATAGATAGATAGATAGATAGATAGATAGATAGATAGATACTGTAGATATATAGATGATGCAACAGTTAGCAACATTCCATAACTTGCAAGCTAAACAATAAGGCCCACAAATACTACTCCAAAAAACAAAACAAAACAAAAACAGTAACAAAAAAGTAGCCAAAAGTGGAAGAATTTGTTTTTCTTAAGTGCATTGCATTTTCCTAGCAAGTCACTGGGAGCCAAAGAGCTTTTTAAGATCATGGGAGAGACCTATCTTCAATTATTCAGAGGGACTTTTTAAAGTGAATTATCCTCCATACCAAGTGCTTTTTGAATATCCAATTAGATTGGTTTGAACGTCCAGTTAGATTTCTAAAATGTCTGCATTGTGGGGAGTACTGATTCAATTTATCCCCTTTTATTCACAGAATTAAGGGCTTTGAAAATATATTTTCTTTTTGCAGAAGAGCTTTTCCTTTTTTAAAAAAAGACAAAAGGAAAGTATATTCTATTAGAATATAATATACTTTGATAATTTTTGTCATTAACACATATGGATGGGGTACAACGATTACCATGCAAACAAGATATCAAACATTTCCAGAGTTAGGACTTTAAAAATTGTTTTCAGTGTGAAAGATGTTTCACAACAACTATTTTTCTTAGCATGATGCCTGAGGCAGAACAACAAAAAGCACCCCCTCCCTTTCTAAGTCAAGATATGTAGCCAGCCAACTTATTTCACGAGATGATTCTATTCTATGGGCCCATAGAGACAGGCCAAAATAAAGCTACTTCAGGAAACTTTGGAGGTATGCTGTTTAAATGATGCATGCATCCTAAGAAGCCAGAAGCCGCACCAAAGCCACACTCCAATCCTCAGGACTGGAGCACAGCTTTGGCGCTGCTTCTGGCCTCTTAAAATGAATGTGTCATTTAAACAGCATACCTCCAAAATGACCTGAAGCAGCTTTATTTTGGCCTGTCTGTATGGGCCCTATGTTTCTAAACCTTGTAGGAGCTGAAATATGGGCAAAATGTGGAGGCTGTCCTATGTGAAATTGTTCTTTGAGAAACAAATATTCCCCTATGTTTCACTCATAAGCAAAAGGAGAGTGACCAGTTCAGGTAGTGGTGGGGCCATTGCAAAAGCACAAAGTGAGGAAACAGCAGGCAAGAGAAAATAAGTGGTGTAACCAAAGGACTGCAAGATTCAAGGTAGGGATATACTATTAAGGAGGAAGGGAGGGGGAGAGAATGGAGAATGACAGGTGCAAGCAATGGAATGCAAGAGCAAGGTGTGTGGGATTAAGGGAGATTTTTTTGAGAGACACAGGTACCCCAAAATCTCATGGTAAAACACCTTCCTTGACTATCTCTCAGAATGCAATACTTAGAAAGAACTGGTTCTCAAGCTTACAATATAGAAGACATGAGTCACCCAAAAGCACTGTAAAAAAGATGGGGTGGGTACTGTTTTCTGTTTTGTTTTGTTTTGTTTTGTTTTTAAGTGCAAATTTTGCATAGAATAAACGCCAAAATGCAAATACACTACTCTATTTTGGAGAAGAAAATGCAGTGGGAAGAAAGTTGCTAAAATTATTTGTTACTTCCTTCAAGAAGAAAATCAATGCAGGCTTAAATCCTTATTTATGATTTCATGTGTCATCAGCTTCTTCTTCCCTAACCTAAGGCAAGATTGTTCCTCAAAAGCCCTTCTGGAGGAAAGGAACAAGGGGAAAGACACTACTGAGGGCCAGCTGTTTTCACCTCACCAAATTGTTCCTGTTTCTTCTCCCATTCTCTCAGAGCAACAGTCAGTCAGAAGCCCTCACAGTCTGATCTGGTATAAGACAACAGCTTCCTGTATTCTCATGTAGTGTTGTAAGTCACTAGTCCTCTTGAAAACACAATCATGCATACATACATGCTCACACATATGCAAGTTCTCTGTAACTTGTATTAATGTTTTTATCAGTTAGGAAATAAACCCATTTGCATGGTTGACAGGTGTCTCCACCTGGTATCTACCAACACAGAAACTGATGCCATGCCCAGATTCTTGGACATTGTTGCTTTTAGGAATCTGCAAGAGGGGGGGCAATTTTCAGTCTGCTTCAGGGCTGCATTGAAAGTTATTTAGTATTTACCAAAGGCTCTGGAAGCAGATGGAGATCTATGTGTAGAGGCTTCAAGCAATCACAGAGGGCAAAGGCCTTTTCATTCCTACCATGCTGTTGTCTGTCTGTCAAGGGTACATCTTGTATTGTATCCAGTCTTTACTAGATTCAGAGTAGATATGTTGAAACTGGTATATAAATTAGACATGACTAAATAACTTCTTCCATTGATTTCAGTGGATCTACTAAGTGCAGTTGCCTCCCCTTTTTCATGGGGGATCGGTTGCAGACACACACCCCCAATGAAAAAACATGCATATTCAAGCCCTATAGGCTTGCATGGAGGCGCACGCCCACAGGGGCATGCACCTCATTTTAACTCCCTCCATTCACCCTCTGCGGATAATGGAGGGATGTGAATCCCAAGTCTGCGAGAACGGAGGGAGGACTGTATAGCTATTTTTATTTCTATTTCTTTTTGTAATCTAACTGTGCCTTGATTTCTAGCATTATGAAGAGTGGAATATAAATAAACATTACTCATCATCATCATCATCATCATCATCATCATCATCCTTTATTTAATAAATAATAATTTATAAATGCAAGCCACAATTTTGTACTCTCTTATGCTGGGTGACATAAAATAAGTCACTCTTTCTCTGAACAAATTCTGCCAAGAAATCCTCATGATAGGTTTGTAGAGTCAGAAATGACTTGAAGACCCACAAGAACAACAATAATATTCACATGGTTGTGTGGTGGTTTGAGTGTTAGATTATAAGCATTGGTTCAACTTCCCAGTTGCCCACAGAAACTCTCTGGGTGACCTTAGACAAGTCACATTCTCTCAGCCTCCGAGAAAACCAAAGCCAACCCCCCTCTGAATAAATCTTGGCAAGAAAGCCCTGTGATAGAGTGAACATAAGTCAGAAATAAGTTGAAAGAAACAACAACGATAATATCTTCTTCGTGATGCCCTCTTTTTCCCGTCTCTCACTGCAAAGGCATAACACTGCCCCCACATCCTTGCCACATGTGTCCTATTTCCAATATATTCATCTGTAGAATGCAAATACAATAGCTCACCCACTAGTCTTTCTTAGCCACTCCACATGTTTTTGTAACCTGAATACATTTGGAAAACAAAGTGCATTTCTATCAGTTTGCATATTTTCTTGTGACTGAAAAATATGGCAATACATTTTGTGCAGAGAGGTGATTCTTCCAAATTCTAGCTGGCCTGTAGCAGACTCATATACACTTTGTAGCTTAATCTCAGAAATGGTAGACATAATCCACTCCCCATATGGGTTTTTTTTTAGAGTATACAAATCTAAAGCCTTGCAAGTTTGCAGCATTTATTGTGGTTTTATTCAGTGTCTTCTTTATCATAATCAGCCGGCTGTGTTAGAGAGATTTTTCCATTGTGCGGTTCTCTTACTATCTCTCTGTTTATATGCACATATAATTGGTATGCCACATGCTGCACAAAATATATTACACCAGTATTTAGAATATAGCTGGAATGTATTACAGTCCAGGGCCTCTGCCATGCTCTTTCAAATATATTATACAGAATGACACATAATATATTTTCAGGCTATTCTATTAATTTTAAAGTCTATATGGTGGTGTCTCGTATTTTAAACAGTGAGACAATAGGCCAATTCTTTTCTTTTCATTCTTTTCTTCTTTTCCTTTATTCTCTTTTTGGGGGGTTGTTGTTTAACAGAAATGTTTTATACTCTGTCAGATATATTTCTACCATGTGTGCAGTAAATTACATGAAATGCATAAGAGGCATATGAGTTAGGTCTGAGTTTTCTGGATCATTGTGTGAAAAGTTCCCTTTATTCCTTTCCTCTTCATCTTTATAATAATAATTGCTCTCTGTAACTGAACCTCCCTGAAAATGACCAATAGGTGGCAGTGTTTCTGGAAACCTAGAAATGGGACTTGTGTGATTCTGTAGCAGTCTTTATGATCTCAAGGATATATATCACACTGGTTTCTCACATACAGCCACCAGGTACTGGGAAAGGTCCATATTCTGGGGACACACAACAAATTTTTGCAATACAGAAGGCCCCATCTTCATCTCCCAGTAAGAACAGAACAGGCTTCTGAAACCTCGAACAGCTCTTGTCATTCATTGCTGACAACACTGAGCTAGAAGAGTCAACATCTGGCTCTCTATAAGGAGCTTCTTATGGACACTTGGCCAATGAAGTCAACTCAGCTGTGATGCAAATATAGTTGCCCCCACCCCCATTTGCAGGGGTTAGAGGAAACCCCTCTTGCAAAGTGGAAAAGATGTGAATATAAATAAATATACAATATGAATACTGTTTTTATTACTCAAGAGAACACTTCTTTAAGACTTTCTAAGTCTTTCAAGGCAACTCTATGGCCAACATCTGCTGGAGACTGATCATACAATTGCTCTGGAGGATCTAGAGATTCCTAGAGATAACTTATTAATCATCAAATTCACAAAAGAGAAACCAGCAAATGTAGGATACCGACTGTAATGAACCAAGGAGGGGCTATCATACAATACAATGGTTCCCAACCATGGGGCATGCCAGACATTATTGAACTTCACATGTAGAAGCCCCAGCCCCCATTATCAATGACCAGAAGTCTGAGAACAGGCACAACAACAAGTGAAACCTCCCTGGTTGCAAACCACTGATCTTAATCAGAAGAGGAGTTGCTATCCATAGTCATATGACACTGAATTCTGTGGCATCTGTCCTTATCCTGTCCTTCAGTCGTCTTTATCATGCAATAAGATTATCCAACGACATCACACTTATCCCATCCTTCTCCTGTCAGAGAAGTGGCATGGCCCCTTCACTGTGTATTAATGGAAACTCCTGTTCATACAATGATGAGGTCACTGACAGGAGAAGGACAAGATAAGTGCAAACACGATAATGACAGGGTAAGAATGGGAGTGATCCCTTCTTACCCTGTGTGATAATGTCCAGAGGCACACAAGTTGGAATGGAGATAGATGAAGAGAAATAAGGTAGAAATAAAAGGTCAAATGGTTTACAAACCAACAAAGAAAATCCAGCAAATGCTTCACTTAGCCAAGGACCAGAGAGACCCTCTCACAGCCGCAGGAGTTTACTGCATACCATGCAGCTGTGGACAAGTCTATATAGGGATCACCAAATGCAGTGTGCAAACAAGAATCAAGGAACACGAGAGACACTGCAGACTGGGCCAGCCAGAATAATCAGCAGTAGCAGAATATGTTACAAGCCATCCTGGGCATAAAATACTGTTTGAAAACACTGAAATTCTGGACCATGACAACCACTACCATGTCAGGATGCACAGGGAAGCCATTGAAATCTACAAACACCTGGACAATTTCAACAGGAAAGAGAAAACCCTTAAAGTAAACAAGGTTTGGCTACCAGTCCTGAAAAATAGCAAGAGGAAGACTCAAGAAATGCAAATGAGATATCGCCCAGCAGATATCTTCAGCATATAAAGGAGCAGGAGGATTTCCTGGACACAACAGAACTGACAATCCTGGACGAGTACCACACAGAGGAAGTTGCTGGAGCAGAGGAGGTCACTTCACCTACACAGGAGGCAGACAGCTGGAGGAATGTCACACAGAGAAGTAGGCCAAGAAGGGGCTGCCCGGGGAGCTTGCAGCTAGAGAATCGATTCGAAGCTCTTTCCCTTATCAAGGAGGATGAAGAAGAGCAGCATGGACAGACTTCAGGGACAGAGCAGGCAAGCCTGAGAGTCCCACCCAAGGGAACAGCCACTGCTAAACCTCGGAGGAGGCATGTGGTCGTAGTGGGGGACTCCTTGCTGAGGGGTACAGAAGCAGTGATTTGTAGACCTTACAAGATATCTCGAGAGGTGTGTTGTCTCCCAGGGCCAAAGATCCGTGATGTGACAGAGAGGCTGACAAGACTGGTCAAGCCTCGTGTGGTTTTGTGCGTCGGTGCCTTGTTTTGTGCCTCGTGTCCTATTCGCCTCCCCTCCGCTTTTTCTAGCCCTCCTGTGTGTTGGCCTGGGTGTCACTTGACGCTGCCCAGAACCCGCCGCCTCCCGCGACAGGGCTGGCCGCCCCTCTCAGCCCCTCCGCCGCCTACGAACGGGGCAACTGGATTGTTCGTCCACTGACAGGGTGAGAGGAAAGCAGGAGAAGAGCTGCAACGCCCAGCAGCCCGAACCAAAAAGACATAGAGGAAAACAAGAAAAAAGGCAAGGACCCAACAGTGGGAGGCAAAAAAAACTTGCACAAGAGCATCAATAATGGGATCCGTGGCTGCAATTGGGGGGGGGCTCGACACGAAGGCACAAGAGCATGGGAAAGAAGCAAGATGACGTGAACCCGAGGACACACAGCAAAGATGAGATAAGAGGCAGCACTGAAACCCGGGTGGGAGAGGCTCATGACTGAGATGGTGGAAATAGAGGAGTATAACCTTTTACGAAAAGAGGCCAACAAAGGAGGCGACATAGCACTAACCTGTCCGCGATATGTACAACCAGTGACGCGATCCAGGGACCGAGGGTACAGACAGCCAAAATAAAAGCCTGCTTTCAGTCCAGTGGAGATATGGTGTTTCCCAATGAGAGCAATGCGGCCTCAGATAAAGTCCAAAGCCCCCCCAGACACATGCGCCGTCCGGTAGGCTTGCGCATTGCTATTGGGTGGGGTTCTTTACTCTTAGGGACTTCCTGCCTCATTTAAACACCATATCTCCACTTGACTCGAAGCAGCTTTATTTGGCTGTCTGTCACAGGCCCAGTAACATCCAGCATAGAGTCGCCAGTGGAGGCATCTGGATAATAATCAAAGCAGGGAACAGACAGGAATTTACGGTGAGTCTACGAAAAGACAGCCCCAAGTCCAGACTGAGAAGGGATGATATCTTTCTAGGAAGCAATGACCACAACATCAGAACGGATAGTAGTAGTGATAGGCACTTGCAGCTACCCTGATAGTTTGCCCGGAAAGTCAAACTCCACAAAGACCTCAAGGCTAACAAACTCCTCACTTGCCGGGAAGACAATTTCATGGTCCAAAAGGTGTAAGAGGACAACCAAGGGGTCAGCTATTTTATATCTGATCCTACACAAGGATGACTTGGGTTAATGGGTGCAGTGTGGGATCATTAGGTGAAGTGACCATGTTCTCCTGGAGTTTGTAATACAAAGTGGAAAGGAGAAGCCAGGCATAGTCAGACACGCATCCCTAGACTTTAGGAGAGGGAGTTTCAGTAAACTTAGAGAAGTTTGAGGAGCTGATTCCATGGTCAGAAATACTAAAAAAAGGGAGTTCAAGGACGGATGGGAGTTTCTCAAAAGAGAGATACTGAAGGCACAATTAAAAAACAGTGTTCCAGTGAGAAAGAAAAATGAGAGGTTTCTCAGAAACCAGGATGGGATGACTAAGGCACTTTCAACCGGCTAAGTTTGAAGGTATGACGGAACATGAAAATGGAAAGGGGAATCACACAAAAGGATTCAAACAAATAGCCGGCATTGGTAGGGGTAAAGCTCAGAAAGCTAAAGTGCAGAATGAACGCCCGGCTTGCTAAGAGTTAAGAACAATAAAAGGGCTTTGGATATGTCCGCACAAAAGGAAGAAGAAGGAAACGGTAGGGCCACTGCGTGAGAAGATGCAAAATGCTAACGAGAAGACAAAGAAACGGCAGAATACTCAACACCTTCTTTGCCTCAGTCTTCTCAGAAAAGGCAAAGGGTGCTCAACCTGAGGATAATGGAGAAGAGGACAGAATAGAGAATTTGCAGCTCAGAATAGTAAGAGATATAGAGGCATACCTCATTAATCTAAATGAATTTAAGTCTCCGGGACCAGATGGACACTACATCCAAGGTACTAAAAGAACTGGCAAATGTAATATCAGAGCCTTGGCATCATATTTGACAACCCTGGAACAGGAGAAATCCCAGCAGACTGGAGAGGGCAAATGTCCCATCTCAAAAGGGGAAAAAAGAGGAGCCTACAATTATTGTCCAGTTAGTCGACATCAATACCAGGAAAGATTCTGGAGCAAATCATAAACAGAGAGTGTGTGAAATCTAGAAGGCAATGCCATAATCACAAAAAGTCACATGGGTTTCTGAGAAACCAGTCATGCCAGACAACCTGATCTCTTTCTTTGAAAAATTACCAGCTTGGTAGATGAAGGGAATGTTGTGGATCTAGTATATCTTGAATTCAGTAAGGCCTTTGACAAGGTTTCCCAGGACATTCTTGCAAACAAGCTTGTAAATGTGGGCTGACAAAGGAAACTGTTACAGGTAGCTGTATTGGTTGACCGGCCGAACCCAAAGGGTGCTCAACAATGGCACTTTTTCATCCTGGAGAAAGTGACCATGGGGGTCCCACAGGGCTCTGTCCTGGGCCCGGTGTTATTGCAACACTTTATCATGACTGGATGACAGAATTGGGGGCAAACTCATCAAATTTCAGATGACACCAAATTAGAGAGAAATAGCTAATACCCCATAGGACAGGATCAGATTCAAAATGACCTGAATAGACTAGAAAGCTTGCCAAAGCTAACAAAATGAAATTCAACAAAGAGAATGTAAGGTACTGCACTTAGGGCAGAAAATAAAATGCACAGATATAGGATGGGGACACACTGGCTGAATGAAACTACATGTGAAAGGGATCTGGGAGTCCAATTAGACCACAATTTGAACATGAGTGACATGCGATGCGGCAGCTAAAAAGCCAATGCAATTTTAGGCTACATCAATAAAGTATAGTGTCTAGATCAAGAGAAATAATAGTGCCACTGTTATTCTGCTCTGGTCAGGCCCCACCTGGAATACTGTGTCCAGTTCTGGGCGCCACAATTCAAAAAGGACATTGAGAACTGGAGCATGTCCGTGGGAGGGTGACTAAAATGGTGAAAGGTCTGGAATCCATGCCCTATGAGGAACGACTAAGGGAGCTGATGTTTAGCCTGGAGAAGAGAAGGTTAAGATGTATATGATAGCCCTGTTTAAACATTTGAAAGGATGTCCATACGAGGAGGGAGCAAGCTTGTTTTTCTGCTGCTCCAGAGAACAGGACCCCGGAACAATGGATGCAAGCTCAAGGAAAAGAGATTCCACCTCAGCATAGGAAGAACTTCCTGACAGTAAGTGCTGTTTGACAGTGGAACACACTCCCTCGGAGTGTAGTGGAGTCTCCTTCCTTGGAGGTCTTTAAGCAGGGTTAGATAGCACATCTGTCGGGAAGGCTTTGATTTGGATTTCCGGCATATCAGGGGGTTGGACTGGATGGCCCGTGCGTCTCTTCCAACTCTATATGTCTATGACTAATCAAGCAGAAACTAATACTCTTTTCAGACCCTCCCTCCCTGAGGCCTGCCATTAGCAATAGAACAATACACTGCAAATCACTCCTGCCTTTCCAGGTCACACAATATATACCCAACTCCTTTCAGACAAGCATTCTCTGAAGATGCCAGCCACATATGCAGGTGAAACAGAGGAAGAAACTCTTCTAGAACATGGCCACATAGCCCCCCCCCCCCAAAAA
>NC_056522.1:247582937-247607033 GCF_019175285.1 Sceloporus undulatus | reverse complement strand
AAAAAAAAAAAACCACAAAAAGCTGTAGATGCAAAATTGTTTTTCTGATCTTTAAATGTGAAGCATCTCATATAGCCATAGTCACTATTAATGGTAGGGAGGGAGAATGTGTCAAAGTATTGAATGTTCTTAAGGTTATTCTTACTTAGCTCTGTTAGCTTGCTTAAATGTCCTGTCACCTACCCTAATAAAGATACTGGCTTCTTTATGGCACTATGGTGGCATGTTTAGTAATCTAAGAATGTAAAGAATGTTTGAAGAAATCATAATTGTTGACAAATTTTGGCATCTTGATACTCAGAGAAACCATGTTTAGTGAAACTACACCTCCTTGAAAATTCATTCACCAAATATGTGAACAAGAGTATGAGGATTTAAAAAACTTTTCCATAATCTATGCAGACTGAGGGGAAGTGGGCCCAGAATATGACAAACCATGCCTGAATGGCTCCATAATTTGGTCCAGTCTTAGGACTTTATCACATGAGTCTTGAATTAGAGTGGAATTAGAGCAGAATAGTAGTATCCGTGGCATAACCTTATCTCACAACACTGTGTCTGTCCAGTAGCTAGTCTGTAGTCCATCTGCTGCTGAAGTGTTCCTTCTCATTGATGAGAAAACCGTCAATGCCTCCCAATCATGCTGCTTTTCCAATTAGATGTAAGTGTGATAAATTCCTGATGAAGTAGTTCTGATATGCAGGCAGAAACATGGGACTATATCATACTGCTTAAATAATTTGCTTTACCTCTTCCCAATTGAAGTCTAATTTGGACTTTAACCAATTCCTATCACAAAGATTTTGCTGCTGAAGCCGTCAGGTGAGTCTAGCCCAGCTGCAGCCTGGGTTCCAGGTGTGTTTCGGGAGCCTCATTTTGAAACTGGAAATTTTCCAACTTCAAAAAATGGCCGCTGAAGTGTGCCTAGGACCCAGGCTGCAGCCAGGCTCGACTCGCCCGGTGGCTTCGGCAGCAAAATACTTGCAATGGGACTTGGCTGCAATCCAAATTAGATTTCAGTTTGGAAGAGCTAAACTAGCTATTATTTAAGCGGTGCAGTAAGGTCCATGGTGTGAGTGGGCATGATTTTGCTCCTTTCCCCCTCTCTCCCTCCTCCTAGCTATTCCCAAGGAGTCTGTTTGTTTGTTTTTTAATTAATGGATTGCCATCATCGCACAATTGTGCTAAGAATAAAAATAAATACAGACTCAAAGAAATTCTGGAAAATGCATACATAGGTCAGGGAGACAGGGTTATGGAGGCTGGTGTGTGGAAGATAGAAGCCGGGACAGAAACAGCACCATGGAAATTTAGAAGAGCTGTACTATGACTATCCCCAGCCTGGCATGTTTGCATTTCCTAGACTAATGTGATTGTGGCACCTTACAAGCCTGGTGTGATAAAGTACCAGGGCACCCTGTGCCTCTGTTGTTATAATACCTGCAATATAGTATGCAGGAAAGTATGTAGAAGACACTTTTTTGGAGTGATGACTTGTGTTTACACAGGATTTACTTTGAGCAACCTGATTTCCCACACACACACACACACACATACACACACACACACACAGAGCTCAGTTTTTTGTTACGATAATATTTTTAAATAAAATAAAATAAAATCTTGCTTTTTTTTAGAACTGCACAGAGACAAATAAATGGCTTATTTGCTCTGATCACTGCTGAGAACAGGAAGAATGAACATTTATCTTCCTGGTGTGTTGACATGGAAGGTTCAGGTTCAAGTCATGTCAGGCTTGGACATGGAAAACCTAGTTCAAATGAGTTCAGCCATGGAACTCACTGGGTGGGTGGTCAGCCATTATATCTCCATCTCAGAGGACCAAAGAGAGGACACATGACATCAGCATTCTAATTGGATACTGGGGAATGCCAAAGAAATATTATTTAAACACTGTTGTGTTGATTTTTTATGCACATACATCTCTCTATTCTTCAAAGTTGATGTGAGCTCTGGTATAATTACTGTTTATATATGCCCAGTGCCTGGAAGAAAGAATGGCATGCCAGCTGGCTGGGGATGGTGGGAATTATAGTCCAAAATATCTGGAGGGAACCACCGTGGGTGGCAAAGACAAAGTTTTTGTTTACTTGCAGTCATGTGGATTTTGACGTCTGGCAAGCCCATGAATGAAAAATTTCCATTGAGCTCTAGTCATTAACAGCCCTGTCAGGTCTTTTCCTACAGCTTTCTCTTTTACCAAATAGGATCATATTTTTGATGAGTCATGCCATGTTATAATATGTCCCAAATACAACAAATTCATTTTAGTTGTTTTAGTTTCTAGTGAGCATTCAGTTCAATTTACTATCAGAGCCATTTATTTGTCCTTTTGGCATTCTGTGGTATTTGCAGAACACTTCTTCAGTGCCACATTTTACATGGAATGGTCTTCCTTTTGTCAGCTTTCTTCACTGCCCAGCTTTCACAACCATAGCTTTTTAAACATCTTCACACTTCCCTGTCAGTCACATGAATTATCAAGACATTGAAAAAACTGACTATGTATGCAGTAAGTTATAATTGATCCATGTGCTAAAATTGTTTTGCAGCCATGTAGATGTGAGGTGATGCAATTTATCATGGCTGCATTACATGTACAATACAGTATATTACAGTGAATGCTGGATGTTCACTTCACAGCTGTACTGTATGAATACTGCCAATCCCAGACAAATTTTGTGCTTATTTCAAAACTTACTCATAGACAGACTATGAAGATTGATATATGCAAATAACAGATAGACATCACTAGTAAATCTCAGAATGGTGGGAGATAGTAGGGGTCTGTGTGATTTTGGATATTTATCTGAGATTGTCAGCATTCACATGTGAATGGCAATGCTGGACTTTCACTGTGTGACATAACAAAATGAAATAGACAGGTGGGTGGGATTCTTTACACATTCATTCCTTTTATTCTGACTTTCTCACTCTAATTCAATTCCAAATCAACATTTATTTTAAACCCAGTAGGCTGAGATCATTCAGTCCAAAGCCTTGCATCCAGCTCCAGCCAATCAAGTTTCTCTCTGAATGTGGCTACAGCCTTGACCGCACCTATTCAAACTAGATTTGAATGAAATGCTCCTTTCAGAGGTCTTCTCAGTCTGGGAGTATCACCACATTTTATAGCCATCCCCTTTTTTTGCTTTGAGGTAATGGCAATGAAGCTGACAAATGACTTCCGTTGCTTGACTGGTCGAAGGGCTACAACTCAACCACCCCATCCCCTGAATTTGCATATCAAATGATGAGATCATGAGAACTTTTGCGGTGTAATCTGCCCGTACATAAAAGTGATTCCACCTCCTCCAACCTTGGGAAACACCACCCTTTAATAGTCATTCTGGAATAAGGCAAAAAAAAAAAAAAAAAAAGGGGGGGGGGGGGGGAAGGGAGACAAACATACTGACGGGGGGGGGGAGGTGGAGAAGTTCAGTGCTTTCTGAGTTACTTGGCAGGACAAGAGGAAAAGAAAGTAAGAAATCATCCCCCAGTCCAGACTCCTGATTGTGTGTTTGGGTGGTCTGATGGAAACGGAAAAAGTCCTTAACATACCTTTTCTCTTTACTCCCCCAACCTTCCAAAGGGTCATGGAGGGGACACTATGTGAAACAGTGGACCCTCAATGCAAAACCAGCTGTGCAGGAGATGGACAACAAGGGGAGGAGACCTCCCTTTAATCAACTGACCTCTGCCTGAGCAGCCGGATCGATGGGGAAAGAGTCATTGTTGTTCATTTCTCTCCTTCAGTCCCTTGATCCTGTCCTCAAAAGGCTTTTGTGGCCTGAGAGCGCAGTACACATTCTAGGTTAACAGTATGACTGTGGATTTGGTTTAAATATATGGATATTGACACAAAGGGCATTTTTGTCCACTCTAAAGCTGATGTTGCTCTGGTGCTGGGGATTAGTTTCCGATTATCTTCTCCTCCTTCAATTTTAAACTTGATTTGTTCTCTGTAGTGGATCGATTCAAGTTCATATGTCTCTCTCACCTTCCCAGTCCACTTTAGGCAGCATATTGGAGTAGGCTGTGGCTTACAAACACACACACATACACAATGCTAATCTCCCTGGTGATCTCATACCTTGCTTCTTTTGTGTTATGCAATCAGTGTGTCACACAGTACTCTGACCTTTTATATTTTACTGTTGGAAGCTACTGTGATGGGGGAAAGATTTCCAGAAGAGGTTAATGAAATAAAGTTGCTTAACTTTCTCCCCATCCTCCTTTTCCACATCAAATCTGGATTTTGAAGTATCTGCTTCTTCTCACAACCAATCATGCATCTTGAACCCTGAAAGCCAGGAAATTCCTGGAGGGCAGCACAAGAATACAACAGCAAAGATAGCAGGAATTGTGAGGAAGGTGCTGGGAAAATGCAAATACAGTGGATACTCCACATTCACAGGACCCCCATGAAGTGGAAAAACCACAAATAAAAAAAAACCCTATGTTTTTACCCAAGACAACACCTCTGTAGAAATCTCTAGGTCATCCAGCGGACCTCTATGATTAACATATATGAGAATTTGACTATAGAATCATGCTGGAAGACCTACAAATGCCTAGAGACGTGTTTTCTCTAGGAATCTCTTGGTCCTCCAGCACAATTCTATGGTCAACTCCCTGCAGAATTTCTCTGCTATTCCTTTATTGTTGTTGTTGTTAACTGCCTTTGTGTCAATCTCGACCCATGGTGCCTCTGCTGATGAGATATCTCTAGGCCTCACTATCCTCTACTGATCTGCCCAGCTCTTGCAAACTCATATTTGTGGTCCCTTTAATGAAGTCCATCCATCTAGCATGTGGCCTTCCTGTCTTTCTATTTCCTTCTACAATTTCCTAACATTATTGTTTTTTCCAAGGATTCATGTCTTCTCATGATGTGTCCAAAGTACAACAGTCTAAGTTTTGTCATCTTGGCTTCTAGGGACATTTCTGGCTTGAACTGCTCCAAGACCCATTTGTTTGTCCTTTTGGCTGTCCATGGAATCCTCAGCACTCTTCTTCAGCACCATTTGCAGTATTTTGAGCAAAATTTTGCTTGCATGTGAGATTAGTGCTATGGTTCTGTAGTTGCTGCAGCCTCTTGTGTCTCCTTTTTTTGTGGATGGGGATGTATACTGATCTTTTCCATTCAGTTGGCCATCATTTTGTTTTCCTTATCTGTTGACATATGTTGGTTAGCAATAGAGTTGACTCTGTCAATATGGATTGCAACAGTTCTATTGGAATATCATCTGTTCCTGAAGACTTGTTTTCTGCCATTTCTTTTATAGCAGCTTCCACCTCATTTTTTAGAATTTTGGGTTCATCTTCGTTTCATGTGTCCTTCATGTTGTTGTCTCTTTTATATAACGCGTCTGTGTATTGCTTCCAATGTCTTTTTATTCCTTCCTGGTCTTGAATTACATTATTTTTATTGTCATAGAGCATCCCAGTACTTGGTTTGAACTTTGATTTCTTGAATGTTGTGGAATAGGTCTCTCATTCTTCCCTTTTTGTTGTTGTCTTCTTCTCTGTACTGATCGTTGTAGTAATTTTACTTATCTTTGCATACTAGCCATTGTACTGTTACATTCATGGTTTTTATTTTTTCCCTATCTCCTTTTTGTTTTGTTTCTTTCCTTTCCTTTATTGCGTGTAGTGTTTTATCTGTCATCCATGGTTTCTTCACTGTCCTTTTCTGTGTTGGAAGTGTCTTTGTGCATTCCTCATATCCCTAGCTACAGACCAAAGCTTTTCCGGTTCACGATCAATTTTACTTAGTACTGCAAATGGAGAATAAGGATCTTATATTGTTAATGAATTTTTTGGAAATGTTGTTTAAATCATATTTTGGTATAATGAGTGGTTTTGTTCTCTTCTTGAGTTTCACTTTATTTTTGATATGAGTAATTTGTGATCTGTGCCACAATCAGCTCCTGATCTAGTCTTGGCCACCAGTAGGGAGCTTCACCATCTTTTACTTCCAATTACAGTGGTGCCTCGGGTTACGAAATTAATTCGTAATGCGGCCGCTTTCGTAACCCGAAAAGCCTTCGTAAGCCGAATTGCCATAGGCGCTAATGGGGAAAAGCCGCGATTCCGTGCGAAAAAGCCGAAAAAAGCACCAAAAGTTTTTTCGTAACCCGAAAAAACATTCGTAACCCGAAACAATAATTCCCTATGGGATTTTTTCGTATCCCGAAAATTTCATAACCTGGGTATTTCGTATCCTGAGGTACCACTGTATATAATCTATTTGGTTTTTGCGTTGGCCATATGGTAATGACTATGTCTATAACCTTTTCTCTGGTTATATGAAAAATGTGTTTGCAATAAATACAGTACGTTGTTCGCTTCACAAAAATCTATCAGACGCTTACCTGCTTCATTTCTTTTGCCTAATCCAAATCTGTCTACTGTTTTTATTCTTCTTTGCTTCCAACTTCTGTGCAATTCCTAGAGAGAAGATATTAGTCAAATCCGCCCAAGTCAAAGGCATAAATATGGAGGGCTAAATGTATGCCTTTGACACCCCCCACCCCCCAAACACACACTGTTAGGGTAGGCATCCAGTACTGAGAATGAGAGCTGTGGTATATAGATGGAATACTCCCTTATGTGTGTGTACTAACACCATTAATAATGGAATATCAAAGCTATGTTGGAGAGCATGTGGAGAAGGGATTGGAGCAATATGTAGCTAAGGTGTCTAAAGGTGCAAAGGTTTTGGGATGAAGTTCTTTCATGGATAAGTCATATAGTTGGGGATGGAGTCTATTAAAGAGGAGCATTACTGATGATATCTCTATTTGAAATGGAGAATAAGGATTTATCTCATAAAGTCCTCATATCACTTATGTTATGCACAACAAGAGTAGAAATTGTCAAAACATGGAAGAAATCAGAGAATTTGTCAATCCAGAATTGGCTAAACAGTTTATGGACTATAGCTCTATCAGAGATGTTAATCCATGAATTAAGGTTAGTACAGTGGACCCTTTATATATGTGGGGGATCCATGTGGTAACTACCAAATGACCAAGTTAAATTTTGTATCAATAATTAGATGAATAAGATGTAATGAAATGGAATAGAAATTGCAGGTATACAAGTTTTCACAAAGTGGTACTTCTATTGTATATTATGAATTAGGAAGGGGTGGAAAAGGGTGGGTTGTTTGTAACAAGGGGACAAATCATTGTAATACTTAGACTATGCTATTATTAAATGTCTTTTTTTAAGAATGCCATCAACACTATAGACATAGTGGCTGAAACACTATAGTGGCTGAATGGCCACAGGGATCAAGTATCATTTGGGAAGAATCAATGCCAAGATGTAGCACTGGGTCTTTCCCATTTATGTGCCATAATCCCATCCCACATATATACTCCTGACTCTTTAAAAATTGTTTCTCTTAGGGAGAATCACAAGATTCAGTTTGGACGTAAAGTTGACATTTTGGGAATTGGTCCAGTTTGGCTCATACTGATTTGGAGGCTTATCTCATGGCACTTGGAGGAACAGGAATGGAATGGCATGGGGTAAAACCATGTGTTGCTGCATGGAAGAATGCTGCCAATGCCACTGGGGTCCCCAAGCCATTCCCCAGCTGTTCCTGGCAGCCAATTTTGAAGAATGCTTCAAAATCATCCTTCAAATTCAGCTGCCATGGAATAGATGGGAAATGGCTTGGGGATTCCCATTGACATTGGCAACATTCTCCTGTGTGGTAACATGTTTTCCCCTGTTCCATTCCATTCCGTTCTGTTCCATTCCCATCTCTCCAAGTGCCGTGTGATAAGCTTACATGTTTGACTTGAGTTCCAAACCTAAACTGAGATTAGGCAATCTGAAGCTCTGTATCTACCATTGGCTATGACTGGAAATTTCAAAGAAGACTGTTACTTTTGTTCAGTTTGTCAGGATTAAATTAAATTAGTGGGCATGGTAGTACTTTAAAAGTGAGGGTTTATGCCTGACAAAATATAAGCTTAATGGAATACTGTGCCTTGGAGTGTGGTGGAATTTCCTTCTTTGGAGGCTTTTAAGAGGGGCTGGATGGCCATCTGTGGGGGGTGCTTTGATTGTGAGTTCTTACATGGCCGGGGTTGGACTGGATGGCCCTTGTGGTCTCTTCCAACTCTATGATTTTATGATTTTAGGTGCTAGGGTTTGGAGCTATATACTCTGTGTGTGTGTGTGTGTGTAAGTATGTCTATATGTATATATGTGTTTAAACAAACCTGGCAGTAACTTTTTTATTTCCTGAAAATATGCAGGTTTAACTGTGTTGGCCATTTAGCAAATTCAAACAAATTTAGCAAATTTGGTGGACTTTCGTTTGAATTTTTTTATTTCCTGGCAAATGTGCAATACATTTGCAGACAGACTTCCTTTTCCTAAGGGAAACAAGACTCCCAAGTTTCAGATGAACAGGTGAAGAGGATTTAAGCCCCCCTCCCCGACACACACACAAAAGCAGCCTTGATATAGGGAAAATAGAAAAGGAAGGTAGAAGGGAGAGAAGGAAGGAGAAAACAAGGACACCCTTATCTCTCTACATTTGTTGTAGACTATTCTTCTGGAAATGACAGATTTTGTACAGGATTACACAAAGGAGCCAAAGGACAGGTGCAGTATTTTATGTGCAACATGCCCACACATTTGAGAATGGAAAGTGATTTACTTCTGCTTCTAGCCTCCTGTTATTTATTTACAAGCTATATGAAAACAGCACACACCAGAAACATGTCTCCAAAACAGTATGTGCCTTCAATTTGCCTGTCAGCTAGTGGCAATTCCATGTGAATGTGTGCTGATGACTTATGGTGACCCCCATTCATTTCATAGGGTTCCCTTAGGCAAACAATCCTCAGAGGTGGCTTTGCTAGTTCCTTCCTCTGAAATAATGGCTACAGCTGCATCATTTCAAAAGAATCAGTGCCACGGGGTTTTGCCCATTCATATGCCACAATCCCATCCCATACATACACTCCTGATTCCTAAAAATGTTTCTTTTAGAACAGATGTAGCTACTAGAGACCTATGAGCCAGTTAAAGGCTTTTAAACTCACAACCAGCTTGACATTATTCTTCCAGTGCCATCCAACAGCCAGGTCAAAATCCTGTCTTTAAGCCTATGTCCCTGCTCTGTCTCACCTGTATTTAGATATCTTCACTAATTGTTACACTATCCTCTGTAAGCAAAATAGGTATGTGAACCAGAATCCATGTAAAGAGAACAGACTTCAATGGTTGACTGCTACTTTATCTGAGCCAGGAGAGGTAGCTAATACCCCAGAGGATCAGAATTCAAAATGCCTGTAACAGATTAGAGAGCTGGGCCAAAACTAATAAAATGAATTTCAACATGGAGAAAGGTAAGGTTATAGAGGAAAAAAATTGAAATGCACAGATTTCATGTGTGACACAGTGCATGTGAACAGAATGCAGTCTTATGACTAACATCTTCAATTTCATTCTCCTGTTTGCCTGATGAGTAAGCCAGTGTGACTTTGAAAGCTTGCAACATGTAATTGTGCAATTTAGTTGGTCCAATAAAGGTATCATTGTTTGGATGTTATTGGATTTGCTATATGGCCAACACAGCTACTCCTAGATGTTTTTTGAATTGTTCGAAGTACACGTGAAAGGGATCTAGGAGTCTTGGTAGACCACAAGCTGAACTTCAGTCAACAGTGTGGCATGGCAGCTTTAAAAAGCCAATGTAATTTTAGCCTGAATCAATAGAAATATAGTGTCTAGATTGAGGGGAGTAACAGTACCACTCTTGTTCTGCTTTGATCAGATCCTGCCTGGAATACAGTTCAGGGTGCCACAATTCAAAAAAGGATGTTGGTGCTGGAGCATGTCCAGAGGAGGGCAATCTAAATGGTGAAAGGTCTGGAAACCATACCCTATGAGGGGTTGCTGAGGGAGCTGGGTATGTTTAGCCTGGAGGTCATATTGAAGACGGACCAGAGACCCTTATGGTCTCTTCCAATTCTATATTCTGTTGTTCTATGACCCAGGTATAAGTAACCAGAAATTTGCCAATTGGGCATAGTTTTTGTGATTGTGAGCAAAATAACCATGCTAATGGAAGAAGGCATGCTATAAGTACAAACTCAAGCAAGGTTAGAATTTCATGGTCATCTAGATGTTTAGGTCATTATGGTGGGCTGGGTTAATGGGCTGGAACTTGAACTACCATCATCCCTAGCCAGCATAACCAATGGTGAGGACTGTTGGGAGTTGTAGATGAACAATATCTGGAGGGCTGCATGGTTCCCAATCCATTGCTGTGCAATGATCCTCAGTTGGCTTTCCCCTGTCTTCTCCCACTAGCCACTACACACCTGTGTCAGGGAGAGAGTAGTTGAGTGCAGCTCAGACCCCAGTGATTCTTATGTGCTTGAATCCTGCCCTTAGAGCTTCCACAGGCTTGACTCCCTAAGTAAACCATGCCTCGTTCTTATTTGAGGCAGAAGGGTGGAGGAGAGAGATTATTTTTCTGTTGCTTCTCTTGTTACTTACAGAACAATGTCCTTTCTTACAAAATATAAATCACAAAAGCACCCAGAAATATAGTAGCAACAAGGAAAGAAAATTCCAAGCCACTGAATCTATTACCTGGGCTGTAGTCCAACATGGTTGTTGTCAATCAACCAAAGCACCGAGTTATGTTAAATCTATGTTAATCTGACCAAGTATTCTACAGGAAAAGGTTGCTTCCTGATTTCTGCTAAGGGCTTGAGCCTCATTAAAAGGAGAAGGAAATGGCACGTAGAGAATGCAGCCTCCCACATACTCATCTCAAAAGGAACTGAAAAGGACCCATCTAGTAAGCTGCTGATTTCATAGAAGGTGTGTGTCTGCCCCAGTTTATATACATGGCTGCATTTTAGTGAGTTGACTGCCTCTTTGGATTCCAAAATAACTAAGTATTCGGTGCTTTTGATATTGCCTACAACTAATATTGCATTGGGTTGCCTCTCCCAGCCCTAACTCTTGTTCTTCTTGGCAGAAATGCTGTCCTCTTCTCCCACAATAAAAAAGTTTTGCTGACCCTCCCCAGTCCTTCTTCCATTATATTCCCCACAAGTGTCCTGAGATAGGGCTGGACTGAGACATTTGGCCATTTGAAGCAAAAGACTAGATGCCATTCTCTCCATTCCATGTAGAGAAGCCAATTTGGTTCCTCTGCACCTGAGAACAGTCAGCTAGTTAATGGAGACAGTTCTGTGTGTCACAGAAAGTTCTGTTCTCTGAAAGAGAGGAATGGGTCTGTAATCTGAGGCACTTGCCTCACTAAGCCTAATCAAAGGCCCAGCCCTGTCCTGAAAAGCACTGGTGATCTAGCTGCCAATTTCTTAAAAGTCCCTGCCCTTATGGAAGAATAATGTCATACAAAGCTAGCTTATTAGATAAAAGTAATGGAGAAAATGTAGTAATAATGTTTGAAGGTCTGATGAATACAGATGGGAATTTCACAAATGGATCAAGAATTGATAACAAACATTTTTATTTTTTCACATAAATAGTTAGGTAGCTTAATATATAAAAAAAGGGCGGTATGAATTAAAAAAGAAACCAGCGAGAAGGAAGTTAAGAATGAATGATACATAAAAAGAATGAATGGATAGAATAGGAAGAGATGAGTAGTTTAGATGGAGAAGAAAGTAGAAGAGAGTGAGTGTATGCATGAAAGAAAGGAACGGTAAAAAGAAGGCAGGAAAGTCAGGGTGAAGTAAGAAAACATAGGTAAGAATGGATAGTAAGAAGTGAGAAAAGGAAGGAGGGAAAGAAAGGTAGTAGAAGGAGACTGAAGGATAAGGAGATATTGGAAAGTGATTATACTTTTTTCTGTGAAGAAGAAAGGAAAGAAGGTTAGTAGCAAGATTTTTTATATCAAAGGTTGTTTTGATTTACATTCTGTTCGCATCAACTTAAAAGATTCAAGAGATTCTGTTTGGCTAAGAAGTTACATTGTTATTTATTCTTGCTCTAGTGACTTCCCTTTTTGACTATTTAGAGATACAGTATATGTATATATACAAGTAATATGTACACTTGTGTGTGTGTGTACACACAGAGATGTTTCTGCCTTTGTTTATTACTGATGTCATGTCAAGATATTGATATACATATGGAACCAAATGTAAAGGATTGATTGTAATTTTAAAATGTAATTTGTGATATATATATATATATATATATATATATATATATATATAGTGGCTTCCTATCAACCCTGTTGGGTTGCTGTAAATGTCTTGTCAAGATCAGAAAGTGACTTACACTTTGTTAACACTAGTATTGGTAGTAGCTCACCAGGGTTTAGGTATTTCCCATCACTTGCAATCTTTGGAGGAATTAGGAAACTTTATGGGAGCTTTATTTATGTAAATTATGTGCTCCATCACTGGGCTAATAGACCCAAGTATTTTGGTTACCCAAAAAGTTTTAGATAAAATGATTATTAAAATCCTAGGCTTCAGACAGAGATTGAAAAACTATTCATACTCTAGCCAAGTATTTCTTTAAAGGTATTTATAATATCCTCAAAATAGCTTACAGTTAAATTTGTGTAAAGTCCAGTCTATGAAACAAATACAATGCAAATACATAAAGTCATACAACTCAAATCAAGTAGGAAAATGAACCAGCAAGAAACACTAATAATCATCATCTTCTAGCCAGAAAGTCCCCAAGGTATGAAAATGTGTTTTCTTCAATTGCAGGCAAATCTGTCTTATCTCAGGCTTCAGATTCATCTTTCATTTCTTTAGTATAATAATCCATGACAATCACTGAGTCCAGATACTAGTTCTATACCCTCCAGCTGACATCATTTGGCAGGAACAGTGCTGATTAATCCAAGGTATCCAAATCAGAGTCTGAAAACATGAATACAACTCCCATAATTTCCCCAGACCAGTTCCATATTGACTGACAGATTCTGTGAGTTACAGCATAACCCCACACCATACCTCATTTTCCAAGTTTTGGTTCAAGTGTACCAAAATGCATCCAAAAACATTTCAGCACCAGACCCAATACTTCGGAATCAGTAGCTTGTGACTCTATCTATCTATCTATCTATCTATCTATCTATCTATCTATCTATCTATTATTCAGTCTTATTCTTTCAACTTGGAATCTGCTACATTTATTCTTTTCGTTACAGTCATAATTTAGGAACAGGGTGGGGAAGGCACTAGATGGTTTCCAAATGAAAACTCAACTATTCAATTGTTGTGCAGGGAACAATCCAACTAACATGGTTCTTTACTGGTGTTGTTTGTTGGCTTGTTTACTTTCTCCCTCGATTCAGCAGACACTCAATAACTATATATAATAAATAAAATTTTATTTCTATACCGCTGTTCCAAGGATCACAGCGGTGTACAACAAGGATAAAAACAGATAAAAACATCACAACCCCACACCCCAACAGTATTACAAAAATAACAATAAAAACAATTACAAACAACAACATCCATACAAGTGGCTGTGTAGAATGGAATACAGCAAAACATTGTGAAGGGGAAGAACTGTCATTCTCTGAACAGTGTACAGAAAATAGTAAAACAATTTAAAATGATAACACCCATTAAAAATAATTCAATAGGATACAACACAGCAACAGTAAAACACTATTTTTAAGAAAGAAAGAAAGTCTTTTTTTTACAAAAAAAATCATACTAAGAAACAAACAATGCAAATCTAATAATTCCTGAGAGCCCTAATTAAGCACAGCAAAATAATTCAATTATGTTGTAATAATATGATTGAGACTGTGGATGCTGTTGAAGATTCCTTTGCGTTTCCATTTTCCACCGCTGATACATGTACAGTCAGCTCTCTGTATCCATAGATTCCTTATCCATGGATTCAACTATCCATGGCTTTAAAATATTCAAAAAATACATACATTCTAAAAAGCCAACCTTGTTTTTTCCCATATCATAGGATGAGCACCATCTTATTATGGCTTTATTTACAGTGGTCCCTTGCCTTACACAGGGGATCTGTTCTAGACCCCTCTACGTTAAGCAAGTTCCACCTATGCTCAAGTCCCATTGAGGATATGGGGACTTGTGCACATGGCAGGAAATGGTGTGGGGCTTCCAGAATAAGCTGGAAGCTGCATAAAAGGTGACCACGTATGATGCGGGCACACTGTATAACGGGACTTGAGCATCCATGGATTTTGGTATCCACAGGGGGTTCTGAAACCAAACCCCAGCAAATACCAAGGGTCCACTGTACTGTTGAAGTGGGAAGCAATTTTCCAGTCAATTCTCCACACCCCAATTGAAATGGATTGCTTTTCTATCATATAATAGAAAGTCCTGTGAAGTCTGTGGTCCAAACACTTTTTGGTTATTGTCATCATGGCTTAGGGTAATTTGAAAAATCCAGACCATAGTTTAAGAACCACAGAGCTGAGAGGGTAGACTACAGCCTTCAGTAACCTCCAACAATGCATAGTGATGTGTTTTTTATAATCTTTATTGAAGTATCAATAAACCCATATTGTTTTTCTGTATCTTCCATGCATTGATCCCCAAGCATCTTTGCACATTTTATATGTGTGTGTGTGTGTGTGCGCGCGTGTGCGTATTGCAAAGGCAGGCCCACAAGGGGAGTGATCTCCACATCGAACAGGAGAAAACAGACAGGTAAGAGGAATGTATGGGAAAAGTTGTGGTGATCTGAATGGGCAAGTAAAGGGATATTTGAAAAAGGTGAGGGAGCTTTCAAAAAGTTTGGAAGATGCAGTGGCTTTTCAAGGAATGTTATGTAGGGATCCAATTCCTAGGCTATTTCATCCTCACTTGTGCAGATGAATGATTATGATAATCTTCTCTGCATGGTGGGAGAAAATTAACATCCCCCCCAGTATTTCCCCCCTATTTGAATGTCCTGAAGTGCTGCAGGGGAACTATTCTGGGTATAAAAACATGTAGGGCTTTTGTGACGTTTCCTGTGCAGAAAATAGATTTTACACACACACACACAAACACGGGGGAGGGGGGCTCATGTGTCTTTCTCTGCAGAATAATCCCTTTGTAACACTTCAGGATGTTTGAATCCTGTGAGAATTTGTGCAAGATTCATGCTAGTCTATTATCCTCTCTAATAGGGTTTCCTGACTGCCAGGAACACTGTTTTTCAACCTGGGAATAATAAGAAATATTCTTTCTATGTCTATTATGGAGCAGATGTGATGGTTGTGGTTGAATGTAAGGTTGCATGAAGCCAAAGGGGAGTGATGTAAATCTTTTATTTCATTCTAAGACACAAGAATGAAGAATTTCAAACTTGTTCTCACACTTGGTAAGATTGCACGATCTTCTGCAGAAATGTGATATTTTTCAAGAACTGTGGAATTGGCAGGAGGGAGTTTCCTTTTTGCAAAAACCCTAGGGTCTTGTGCAAAATACACTTTTCCCCTATGCCCAAATGTCATTTTATGCACCATTGCAGTGTGTTTTGCACAAATAAAAAACTGGTCAAATGAGGTTGTGATTTTGCACAAAAGTACAGTGATTCGGTGCAAAAATCATTGTTCTCTTCCAAAACATGGTGTTTTTCCAGAAAGTTTTCACAAAGAATCCTGAAACATGAAAACTCTTGGGACAGTTAAACAGTTATTGATGTCAAAAGTAAGAAAAAGTATATGTGTTCATTGCTTCTGAAAGGAAATCGTGTCACAGGCTAATAACATATTGGAAGAGGAAAGAGCTCTCTTCAGGTGGAGACCTTACACTAGGTAGCCTATCAACTGATATGGATCCAGATTTGCCTTTCAACTCAAGGGCCATGAATTGCATTCTTTCTCTCTGCTGTTGTTTACTATTGTCATGCTACTATTACAATTATAAGGCAATCCTCTAAGGACTGGAAGAGTGGTAAGTGAAGATGAAGATGCCACCGCAGACATAAAAACTCAATGGGCTTATTCTGGGGAACTGGAGCCCAGTGGATGAGATGGTCAGAACATATTTTCCCTCTTTTTCAGAGGGCTTGGGAATGGGAGGCTGAAGCCTCCCAGCACCCTTCAGGACACCCTCTTTTAGCAGTCTCCACTATCAAAACCCTGATGATAGAGGAGTGGACCTACTTATGGTCATGTGAAGGAGGGTTTAAGGATGAATCTTCTATTCCAAGGAATATTTGATACCCATACAAGCAAATTTGAGTGGGCTAATGCTATAAATGTATAACTACAAAACAGAATTAAGTATTGTGAAAGCTGGTAGAAAGATAAAAGAAAAAATGTACTATGCTACATTACATTTATAAGGTTTCAGGAAACGCATTCAGACATAGGACATAAGAAAATGAGCCAGTCAATCAGCCAACCACAACACACCCTAAACATGGATACAGAAACATCTAATGTTGGTTTCCATACATCAAGATATGCTGCTAACCATAATGAAGGCAAGACCATATGCGTTACTCCCTGTACCCAACAAACGCAAAGTAGAGACTTAACTTCCACAATGAAATGTAGAATAACAAACTACATTTTGAATGAATGCTTATTTAGAAAGATCAGGTATGCCATTGTGGGAAAAAGGCAGGCTAAGAAGGACAGGAAGCTAAAGCCCACCTAATTAACTAGCTATCCTCCTACCATACAACTGTTTTTTGCATGCATCAGTGCCTTTTACTTCTAATAGGAATTGCTTCTCAAGTGTCTCAGAGAAAGAGAAATCTGCAAAATCCTCTGGCCTTGCAAACATCACTCAGGCTGCAGAAATAATCCAGTTTTACAACACTTTAACTGACATGGCTTGATGCTATGGAATTCTGGGAACTGTAGTTTTGTGAGAGATATAGCCTCTTCGTTTCTGTGGTGCAACAAGAAACCACAGTTCCCAGAATTCCATTGGATTGAGCCATGGCAATTAAAGTGGTGTTAAAGTGGATGATTTCTACAGTGTAGATGAAGTCTTAGGGTCCATGGGGTGGTGGCAGCAGCAGTTTTTTTTAGAGCACTTTGAAATGTTTCACACATTTCAGTTACGTTGTTTCAGTAACAACAACATCCATATGAGGTAGGTCATATGAGATAGGTCACTGCAGCTAAAGGAGAAAACAAACTGGGGTGGGGGATTGTCCAAAGTTACATAGTGCATTCATAGTGCAGGAAATCTTGGGATCAGAGATTTCCTGGTTCACAGGCAAATTTCTGCACTACATGAGCTACACGTCTGTCAGATCTGGTCACCTTCCGTTGTTTTTGTTCTTTCAGAGGACGCTGACGTGCCAGCCCATTTCATTCTTTCCTTTTGGTGACGCAGGTTACATAGCATCAAGATCCAGGGTGTCTAGCCTGGTTCTCAGGCTCAGCTTCCCTGCTGCTTTACAAAGATTTGCTTAGAGTTACATTCTCTATGTTCGAAAGGGTTCCAGCAGTATCTTTTCTTTTAAATCCTGGGAATCAGCCTGTGGGACAGGGAGGCTGGGGAAGAAGAGCCAATACTCCTTGTGCTGTGAATTTGGTGATTAAAGGTCTGCAGAAAGATTAGAATGAGTGTGCAGCCCACACTTGCCCTGTGGGAATTGCATCCAGGAACACTTTCCAGTGCTCCCTTCATTGGGGATGTTTGAGTTTTCTATTAAATTGCCTTTGCTATATACTCATGTTGAAGTTCAGGCTCTTCTGCCAATAAACAGCCTCCACTGCAATTAAGAAGTCTGATAAAAATAAATTAAGGCAAAGAATGCATGAGATTCAGGAACTGGAATGACCTCGACTGCTGCCTTTGCAAGATTTCCTCCATCCATGTTTTCCTTGCTTGTGAACACTTTGCAAATTGCAAAGCTGAATTTTTATGCAGTAGGGAATTCCTGGGCTTTTCCCACACTAGACAGCTATAGAATTAGAAGTCGACTTTAACTACCATGGCAAAATCCCATGGGATCCTGGGATTTGCAGTTAGGATAGGGACATTTAAAATTCTCATCTAGAGAGCTTGAATGCCTCTCCAAATTACAAACCCCGGGATTTTCTAGTATGCAGCCATGGCATAGTGGAAACAGTGTTATAACTGGGTAGTGTGAAAGGGCCCTTAGAGTATTCTGCAATAATAATCAAAATCAAAGGAGAGGGTTGTGTGTTTGGAATGCAGGCCTGTTGAGGAAAAACTGGGTGAAGATAGAGGGTGATCCTCATGTAGTTTCTTTATTTTGTATATTTTCAAATATTTATTCTTTTGTTTCACAATCCAAAAGACATAGAGCTCTATCACACAGGAGGCAAGCATCATGAAAATATGATTAAAACATGGTAATAGCACAATCAGAGAGAAGATTGTCACATCCCCAAGCACTTCTTCCATTCATGTCCCATGCATAAACTGTAATAGATGCATCTTTGGGTGATAACGGGAGTTTCTGTTATTAAACAGATATGCGTCCATTATAGTTTACGCACAGGATATGAATGGGAGAAGCGTGCGGGAGTGTGATAATTTTCCTCCTGACTGTACTATTACCATGTTTTAACCATGTTTTCATGATGCTTGCCTCCCCCATGTGATAGCATCCATTGATATCTGAGGGAAGTTATAAACAAAACAAGGGGAGGCAGACACAGCATTCTACAATGCACCCACATTACTCTGCTTTCAGGAGCAATGGACATGGAAGACTTCTAGATTGGACTCTGGCCCCAATAGATCCTGCAACATTTGAAAGGACTTTCTCAGTATTCCTAACAGCAGTGCTTAGTAAGCAGGGCCAGCCAAAGGCATTTTTCTGCCTGAAACAACAGGTAAGATGGGGCCCTCACATTCCATCCATGGAAACTAATTATTTCAGGAAACTGAATCATTGGGATAGGGTAGCATTGTCAACTTCATTTGTGGGTGACAAACTGGCTTAGGAGACACAGCATTTACTGCCAGTAATGTACAGGTTTAAATCTAATACTCTGTGCCAACTCAAGTAGACCCACTGAATCAATGAAACTTGCACAACTATTGTTCCCATTGATTTAGTGGGTCCATTCCAGATGGGATCACTGTGATAGCTCTGTTCTCCAGCTTAGTGGAAAGGCTAAGGAGCTATCCCCATTCCCCTCTGCACACCAAGAAACAGCTACTGATTGAACTGATAGTTTCAGGCCAGTATCCTGTTAGTAACATAAACATGCATAAGTTGTGCTACATGTACAAAGTAAGTTATTCACCACAGCACAGCAGATGTATTCTGCTGAAAGTAGCTGAAGTGGAATTGTGCATACAGCAACACTGTGTCTTGCAGTTGTGCATTGCACAATGACACGTGGTCCCACTGACATGAATTGCATAATGTTGCTATTCTGCATGGAGTTGCATAGTTCTGGTATAGTGTATCTCCACATCTGAATATTTATGCTACACTAAGGGGATGTTCATTTGTAGCCATAGTCTATTAAGTGCAGGGGTTGGAATTGTACAGCCCTCTAGATTTGACTGAATAGCAAATCTCATCCTGCCTGGTGAGGAATGCTGGCAGCTGCAATGCTACATCTGGAAGTCCACATGATATCCACCTCTGGCTTAATGAGACAGCTGGCTGTTTTGGTAAGTTATTCAGGCAAGATACAATGGCTATGCTGGATGTTGGATCTAGAACTGGCCACATAACTTCAATAATCCTCTGAATCATTGCTTTCTATAGTATTCTGTTTATCACACATTCCACAACCAGGATTCCACAACTGAGAAGGCCCTTTGTTGCTTTGGGGGCAATGATGATAGGACATGAAGTGGTAAGTTTGCGTCTCCAAGTTTGAATGCTAGCATGAGGACATCATGAGGACCCAAGCATGTGGACATCAGAGATCAGCTGGAAAATCTGGGATGGCTCTGAATAGTGACATGCCATCTGCTGGTGTGTGTGATTCATGGCAGATGCTTAGTATATGTGGACAACTGACTCTGGGGTCTGCCAAAAGAGTAGCACAGCATGGTATGACATTTTCTGCATGCCATATTTTGCTGGACCAGAGGATTTTTTACATAAGACAGACAGACAAACAGAAAGGAAGGAAGAAGCCAGAATGGTCAACCGCCAATTCATTTTCTCATCTTCATCACCAGAAATAACACTGAAAGATACAAGCTAGCATTGCCAACAGCATGCCAAGCAAAATTATATCTGTCATCATTTCATCCGGAAAATCAAATTAAACAAATCTGTAGAAGGTGGGGCCTCCTTTCCTCCCAGTGCAATTGGGCTGTAGTTATTTATAGTTACTGAAATGTAAGGCAAATGGTGCTTCATTGATCGAATAAGCCCAGAACACTTTTAAAACAACAGCAACCAGGAATAAGATATATTTAGTTACTGTCTCGTGCTAAAATGGTCAGAGACAGGTGTTAATGTCTCAGGACAGTGTTCCTTGCAGGCCAGGTTTTGATTTATTTTTGGAGTTTGTCACCTTCCATCTATTCTTGATCCAGTTTATTTATTTATTTCCTTTCACTCTAAACTGCAGCAGAGGATCAAACTTGATGAAAAATCAAATGTTTATTCCTGTGATTAACCTCTTTTTCCTCTTTCAGTTGAATTTTCTCAAAGATACAGTGGTAGTTGTCAAATGCGTGGATGCACACTTGTCTGTTATCCAATGAAAAACAAAACATCTGGAGAATTGAGACTGTCTGCTGTCTTTTACTTTCAATATATTGCTCATCCACTAGATGTCTCTCTTAGCTGGCTAGAGTACTTTCAAAAAGAATTTGGCCCCAAGAGAGCAACTTGGATACACTTGGAAGTTGAATGGAAGTCCATTGACCTTGTTTTTAAATACATCTGACCTAAAAATGAATTTAACTTCTGGATCCATATCAAGGCAACTTCTAATATAAAAACAAAGCTAGATCCTAAGAATTGTTGAAGCAACCAATCTAGCCACTTCATAAGATGGTGGGTGCTTGTGCCATCAGCAAGCCACAAGCAATATGGGAGGCTGGCATTGGGAGGACAGTCTGCTGTCCTTGGGGAAAGACACATTGGGCAAGTGTTTCTGCTTAGCAGACAGATTATCGTCTCTTTAGATACTTTTTTATGGCATCAGTTTTCCCCATCCACCATGGGCACTGTGACTGGGAGATTCTTGTATTCTAAAAAAAGTAAAAGATCCTACAGTCTGAGAGAACTAGGCAGAAGGAGAAGAATTTAGGTGCATGGCAATGTTTGAGTCATAGGACATTTCCCCCCATTAGTGTCAGGATGACTGGGCTTGAACACTATGCCTTGATTTTGGTCACTTCTTATTTTATCCAAACTGGCTGTGCTTAATCCTTGTTGAGGTTTGCCAGTTCTTCTTGAACCTCATTTTTCTTCTCTGATCCTCCTGCCTCTGTCATCCATCAGGAAAGATTGTTTAGATCTCTAAATCTCAGCACTAGAATAATTTTTTTTTCCAAAAAAAGTCCTCTATGAGGGGAATGGTTCCAAACACCATATTTGACTCCCCTCACTAAAAAAAAAAAAAAAAGCGGGGGGAGAGGCTGTTCAAAGGAATATCATACACTTTCTATGGATGCATTTTTCCAAGGAAAATAGAGG
Source organism: Sceloporus undulatus (assembly GCF_019175285.1). Classification (NCBI taxonomy): domain Eukaryota; kingdom Metazoa; phylum Chordata; class Lepidosauria; order Squamata; family Phrynosomatidae; genus Sceloporus; species Sceloporus undulatus. The sequence continues at coordinate 247,585,430 of NC_056522.1, read as the reverse complement.
GGGAAAGTCAAGCCATCCCCAAGAATAACATCCGATTTCATGTTGCCAGTCCCTTTTATGTCTTTTGGAAACCAGTAAATTTTTATCCGACCTAGTTTCTGGGAAAGAAAAAAAAAAGCATAGGCAAGAGATCCACATATTTATAAACATTTGAAAGTAGGCAAAGGGCAAGCTTGCTCCAAACCAGCCGTGGCAAGGAATGGCTGTGTTGCCATCACAGAAAGAGTACTTAAAGTGCAGCTGGATCTTTCACATGAGAAGAAAATGTTGCTGATGTTGAAAATGTGTTCGTTTCAAGTCCTGTGTGACTTCACATGGAAAATATTGCACTGCTTAATTAACGGCAGTGAGGAGAGATGAGGCATTGCCTTGTAAAACAAGCAACCCAAACACTCAAATCCCTCTCCAAAAGGAAAATAAATAAGTTAATATAAAGGTCTGAGAGTTTTGAGAGGAAGTAATGGGGGGGGGGATAGGAAAAGAGCAGAAAAGGAAGCATATGTGATAGAGTAGCCTTTTTTAAAAAAAAAAAAATCCTTAAGAACAATCCATCTGGCTTGATCCTGCATGGCTGCCACCATGCTGCATGCATTAGAGCTCTTAGGCAAAACTGAACAGGAAAGTTCCAGTTGTAATTTTTCAGCATTTGAGAAAATATTACAGATGGAGTGTAATAACCAAATCTATATAAACATGCAACAAATAACACACTTCTATTTCACACCAAAGACCAATGCTATTTTTTTTTTTCAAAGCAGGTGAAGAAGAAAAAACATCAGCAAAAGGAAAAGGACGGACCAGAACTTAGAAAGGTTCCTTTTTTCAAATTACAGCTTCCAATGTGCCCTAGCCAGCAAGGCAAGCAACTTCAGAGAGATATCTAAAAAAGTAATATTACCAAGCTGTATGGAAAATGATTGTACCTTCCGGTCATGGCGGATGGCAATTTGTCTAATATGCTTTGGATTCCTCTATTGAAGCCTAGGTTTCTCTTAAACAGGGAATCAAGGGAACTGAGAATGATATGAACTTTCTTAGCATGCAGTCCTACTGTGTGCACCTTACAGGGGAACAAGCCCCACAGAACTCCATGAAGCCTTTATGGGGATCCAGAACAAGTTGAATTCCATCTTCATGAGCCATTCAGCTCCAGGGTAAGACTGGATTTCAGTCTAATGGCTTTCACACAGTCTATTATTGAATTAATGCACTAATACAGTGCTTCCATTGCCTCACATGAAATCAATAGGGGAAGGAAGAAAAAGTATTCTGATAATGCCTCACTCAAAATCCCTGAATAACCTCTCATGGTTGTTTCATGTAAACATTAAAAATCTTAAAAGTACACTACAGAATTCTGCAGAAACCAACAGAGTATATGCTTTGGGTCTTAGAATTATTCTTCCCATTCTACCTTCTGGAATAGGCCTTCCAGGTGGGAACAGAAGTGCCATATCATCATGCCTCCAATTCCAAAATAAGGATATGTCCATCCAAATGTATGTCATAGGTTCAAAACACATTGCAGAAATAATCCACTTTGAGGCCACTTTAATTGCTATTGCGCAGTGCTAGGGAATCCTGGGAACTGTAGTTTATTGTGGTCCCAGAGCTCTCTGACAGAGAAGGCTAAATGTCTCACAAAACTACAATTACAAATTCCCTAGCATTGAGCCAGGGCAGTTAAAGTGGTCTCAAAGTAGATTATTTCTGCAGTTTGTTTTGGACCATGGTCAGTGGTATCTAAAAAGAGTTTGGATTCCTAGATTTCAGGGTCTGAATCTGAGGGGCCATTCAGACTACCTTTTACGCCAATTCAGGAACTGGATTAAACATGGGAAGTTCATATTGGCCCTGATTCTTCCACAATCAAGATTGAGGCTTTCACACCCGTTCAGGGGCAAATGCCCCTTGGCAAGGGTCTTTTGAAAGCAGAGTTTTAGCTGTATCTTTTGAGAAAAACTGGGTCCCGGCAAATATCAACATTGCCCCGGTCATGTTCGGGTCAAGTTCAGGGGAGGGATTAGGTCAGGGGGAGGGCACAGAGCGGAACATGCCTCCCCTTCATCGAGGCGGAGGAGGAGGAGGAGGGAGCAGTACAAAGGGTCAAGTTCAGGGGAGGGATTAGGTCAGAGGAGGGCAGAGAGCAGAACATGCCTTCTCTCTCTCTCTCTCTCTCTCTCATAATTTTTTATTTTTGACAGACTATGTGAATAGTTCTACAGGTTGACACATACTGATAGAATGTGTGTGCTTGTGCTACATTTCCCTTTCATTTGTTTGCTCCCAGTATGGCACCTCACTTTGCAATAGGTTTTTTTTAAAAAAAAAATTGTGTGTGTAATATGCGAATGCTACAATGCGAATGTTACAAATGTTTCTCTTTCAATTTGGTAAACTGATACAGAATGCTACATATGTGTATTGTAAGGCATTCTGGGGTGGCAATCTGAGGGAAAGCCAAGGATGCAGAGATGGCATTCTGAGGTGAGG
>NC_056522.1:247555133-247582927 GCF_019175285.1 Sceloporus undulatus | reverse complement strand
AATAATAATAATAATAATAATAATAATAATAATAATAATAATAATAATAATAATAATAAGTCTATTTGAGGCATTCTGGGGTCGCAAGGAGGGAAAGCAAAGTAAGAGGATGGAGAGATGGCATTCTCAGGTGAGGATAGATGGCATTTTAGGGTGGCAATCGGAGGGAAAGCAAAGCAAGAGGATGCAAAGATGGCATTCTGGGGTGAGGAATTATTATTATTATTTCGACGGAAAGAGGATGGCATGGGGGGGAGGCAAGGGCTTCAGAGGTAGCATTGGACTGGAAGCAAAGGGGAGGCTAGAGGCTGGCATGTGGAAACCCATGAGTTTTCGGGAGCCACACTCTCTCAGCCTCAGGGGAAAGGCAATGGCAAATCTCCTCGGAACCAATCTTGCCAAGAAAATCCCAGGGTGACCCAAATAAACACAACAACACACACACACACCTGGAGGTTTTTAAATTTGACAAGTTTATAGTATATACGTACCATGCTGCCAGTATTTTTTTTAAAAAAGGAAGGGGGAAAGTATCGATTCCATTGGCCAATGGCTATAGGCAACATCACCTTTGACGAAAGCTGAAGTGATTTTGATTGACAGCAAAGGAGCCTTCATTTTAAACCAGTACCACAAATGTGAACTTCAGAGGGGTAAATTACCCCGATTGAGGTAAAATATAGTGAGCACTTGTTTCCGAGCAGATTTGAGAGGGGGGGGGGGACCTGTATCTGTCCAGTTCCATCCAGGGCAAATGGGCAAGTGGGAATGGGGCCACAGTTTCTAGAACTGGCCCTGATATTCTGGATCTCAGGGCAAGAACTGTGCCTTGGAAAAGATCAGATGTTTTCTTTACTGTATGCTATTAGTGCCTACTGCTGCAAGCTGCTTCAGAACTGATCCAGCTGGCTTAGTTCTTTCCTCTTTCTTCTCACACTCAACATTTCTCAAACTGTAGCTGACACTAGGGCTTAGTAAAAGGGAGCAGTTAGCATAGGGAAATACTGAACTGCCTCAGGATTCACTGACCATGGCCCTCTTCAGACTGGTCATTAAAGTCAGCCTGTGGGCGGAGTCAGGGTGTCATGTCCAGATGTCATACACTACTCCACATGGAGTGTGGCCATCATGGTACTCCTCTGGCACTGCATTCATATGATGCACCACCAAAGGAGCACCACCAAGCCATGGCAGTGTGGCTATGATGCCCTTTCCAGGGTGCAAAAAGGAGCTGCTTTTTACGGCTCCTTTTTGCACCCTAGAAAGGCTGGATTGGGGCCATAGCATGCAGTTGCCATGGCCCCAATCTGGCTAGGAAAGTGGCATCGTCATGATTTCTACTTTTTGGATTTTCTTCTCTCGTTAATTTTCCCAGTCCTATTCCACCATGTTTATCCTACCCTGAATGAAACTATGATCTGAGATGCACATGGATTGTACCATTGTTAGCCAAAATAATAAATAAATAAATAAAATTGATAAAAATATTATTTCTTCTTTAGTACTACTTGAGGAGTTGATTCTTTTTGCTTTCAATTCTTGATTTCATTTCTCTCCATGAGCAAATGATCTAGGGAGGCATGGCTTCTGATGAGTCACTGACTTGCTTGATGGCAGGACTAGCAACCACTATCTCTATATAACTGCTCTCTCAGTCTTTGGAGCTCAGTCTCTGAGGAGAGAGGAGAAGGTGAGCTGTGTTTTGGGGTTATCCTTGACTCATTGGCTGTGTTTTTTTAAGGCTTGCAGGGTGTGCGGTTGGTTGGTTTTTGGCCATGTGCTCTCCATGTGCACATGATGTAAGGGGCAGGGATTCTGCTGAGTGACTGACTTGCTTGTAGGTAGAACTAGCAGCCACTAGTCTTTGGAGCTTAGTCTCTGAGGGCTAGTGGCAATTGTCCTGTAGCATATGCAGTTATATCAGTAACAATTATTACAGTCTGAAAAGAATGGAGAAAAATTACTGGAGGGATGCGTGCAGAAGAATCTGTCACTATCTGCTGCAATGTGTGTGCAATGTTTGCTTTCTTGTCAGAAATCCTCACCGATTACACTTGCAGGAAATCAAACTTGTGGCTCTCTTGGAATAGACAATCAACACACTTCAATTACATACTGAGATTCTTCAATATATCAGAAATCATGAGAACTCCCTCATAAAAAAATTATCCTTTTAGAAACAACTGCCAATGAAAATAAAGGCTGTAACACCAAGGGAGTGACCTGGAGGACAGTCATTGTTAGAAGCAGACCATGCACAAGGGATTCAGAACCACTTCATCTAAGAAATCACTTCCTATATCTCTGTGAGGATAAAGGGAGAAGGGTCACAAACAAGAGACCAGCAGAAGAGACAAATCATACCAGAGAAGGAGCCAACCTAACCACCAACTGCAGCAAGAAGAAATGAAAGGTGCTGGTGACAAAAGATTCATTGCTGAGGGGTATAGAGGGAAGTGTGTAACTGCAAAGAATGTATTGGTGGGTGAATCCCACCATGCTTGGAATGTCAAGAGGGCTTTACACTGAACTCTTGGGGGATTGTAGAGGATAGCTTAAACCCCTGTCCAAAAGCAAGTTCTAAACACAAGGATGTGAATTCTAGAGGAAAAGCTGAGGGCGATAATGGGAGCCACAGTAAAAGTCACAATAGCATAAAAGAGGAGATGTCTATACATCAGTGCACAGAGTCTGGGAAACAAACAAGAAAAGCTTGATGTCCTAGTGCAGGAATGTAAATGTAACTTTATAGGTATAAAAGAGACTTTGTGGGATGACTCCCATGACTGGAATACAACAACTGAGGTATATAATTTGGTTTCAAAAAGTATAGATGGGGAAGAAAAAGAGGAGTAGCATTATACGTCAAAGGCAAATTCATTTGTACAGAAATTCTCATAAGTAGTTGAACTAGACCTGTGGAGAGCATTTGTGTAAAACCAAATGGAGAAAGAAATAAACACAACATTGTGGTAGGGGTTTATTACAGACCATGAAACCAAGAAAAGGTAGTGGATGATGCTTTTCTGAAACAAATCTCATAAATCCCCAAGAAGAAAGAACTGGTAGTTATGGGGGACTTCAATTATCCTGATATCTTCAGGGAAACTAGCTCTGCTAAGCATAGGATCTCCAACAAATTCCTAATGTGCCTTGCAGATAATTTCCTCTATCAAAAGGTGGAGGAAGGAACAAGGGGATCAGCTTGATCTTAGCAAATAAGCAGGAGTTGGCTCCTTGGTTTGTAGTAAACTCCTACCACAATGTTGTGTTTATTTCTTTCTCCATTTATTTTTACACAAATTCTCTCCATTGGTCAGTTTAACCTCTGGAATCAAAGCAGTGAGCACTTGGGGGAAGTGACCATGTAATGCGAAAATTTATGATTGAAGGAAAGGCCAAAGAAGAGTATAGTCAAACACCAAACCTGGATTTCAGGGAAGCTGATTTTCTTAAGGTCATGGAAATACTAGGCAGAATCACATGGCTAGAGATGCTAAAGGGAAAAGATACCCAGAATGGGTGGGACTTCATGAAGAAGAAACTGCTGAAAGCACAATCACAAACAATTACATGAAAAATGGAAAACATCTGAAAAAACCAGTGGGGCTGCACAGTAAATGCGTGGAGGAAGTGAAAAGAAAAAAGACCATGTACAAAGAATAGAAGGAAGGATGAATCACCAAGATGTGTAGCCCAAGCTTGTGGGAATAATGTGAGGAAAGGTAAAGCTCAAAATTAACTGAGACTAGCTAGAGGAACAGGAAGCAACAAGAAGGGCTTTTCCTATATGTGTAAAGCAAGAGAGTGACAAAGGAAATGGTGGGAACACTACTCAGCAAGGTTGGTGAAATGCTAACAGATCACAATGAAAAAGAACACACATACACACACACACACACACACACACCACTCTCCAAAAAAAGAGGACTATGTGCTTCCAGCATCTACAGAGAACCTGGTAAGTAATCCAGGTTGCAAAACAAGATTGATAAGGCGTTAGTTTAAATAAGTTCAGATCTGCAGAGCCAGATGAACTGCATCTCAGAGTATTGAAGGAACTTGCTTACATACTTGGAGAACTACCTGCCATCATTTCATTAAAAATATTGGCAAATGGGTGAAGTGCCAGAGCAATGGAGATGAGCAAACATTGCTGCTTTTTTTCTAAATAAATAAATGGCAAAAAAGAGTACCCAGGAAATTACAAGCCACTCAGCTTGACCTCAATACCAGAAAAAATGTCAGAATGGATTATATAGAAGTCCATCTGCAAATATCTTAATGACAATGGAGTGATTAGTAGGAGCCAGGATGGGTTTGTCAAGAAGAAATCCTGCCAAACTAACATGTTATCATTTATTTAATTGTCTCAGTTTAGAAGATTGTGGGAATGCTGTAGATGTAATTTATCTAGATTTCAGCAAAGCATTTGATAAAGTCGCCCATTATATTTTGATTAACAAATAAACTAAATATGGATTAGATGGAAACACCATCAGATGGATCCATAATTAGTGGGAAAACCATCTCATCAATGATTGTGCTTCAAATTGGAAGGAGGTCTCAAATGGAGTGCCATAGGGTACTATCTTGGGACCAATGCTCTGTGTGTGTGTGTGTGTGTGTGTGTGTGTGTATGGTTGTGTTCTTGCTCTAACTTTATTTACAATCTTCTTCAGCATGATGCTCCAAAGGGCTACGGCAGATCTCAAAGAAGAAGACGGCATTTATATACGCTACCAAACTGATGGTAGCCTGTTTAACTTAAGCCGCCTGAGGGCCTGCACTAAGACTCTAAACTATCTAGTCCGTGAGCTGCTTTTTGCTGACAATGCTGCCCTCGTTGCCCATACGGAAGCAGCTCTGCATAGCCTCACATCTTGTTTGGCAACAGCTGCAGAGCTCTTTGGGCTGGAAGTCAGTCTGAAGAAAACGGAAATTCTCTACCAGCCGGCACCACAGGAAGAACACTACCATCCCCACATCACTGTAGGCACATCTGTGCTTAAGTCTGTCCAGCAGTTCACCTACCTGGGAAGCATCATCTCCTCAGATGCCAAGATTGATAAAGAGATTGATCACAGACTGGCAAAGGCATATAGCGCATTCGGAAGGCTTCACAAAAGAGTCTGGAGTAACAAACACTTGAGACAAAGCACAAAAATCAGTGTGTATAGAGCCATTGTACTGTCTATTCTCCTCTATGGGTCTGAAACATGGGTCACCTATCGCCAACACCTATGACTCCTTGAACGCTTTCATCAGTGCTGTTTACGCACAATTCTAAATATACACTGGACTGACTATGTGACAAATGTTGCTGTCCTCGAGCAAGCAGAGATCACCAGCATTGAGGCCATGCTATTGAGGACACAGCTGCGCTGGGCAGGACACATTTCTAGGATGAAGGACCATCGCCTCCCCAAAATAGTATTATATGGTGAACTCGCCACGGGTCAGCATAAGAGGGGCGTCCCAAAGAAGAGATACAAGGACTCCCTGAAACAACATCTCAGGCTTGGCCAGATAGATCACCAACAATGGTCCTCCCTGGCCTCGCATCGGGAGGCATGGAGACGCACTATCCATGACACTGCAGCCTTCTTCGAAAGCTCACGCCAAACAAGCCTCGAAGAGAAACGACAACGCAGAAAGAACAGCAACCTGGAAACGTCACCTGTAACAATCTTTCTTCCTATATGATGAGGCAACAAACTTTCAAATCTCTGGCCTCAAATATATAGTTGGTAGCGTGTTCAAAAACTCATCACTTAGGCCAAGCAGATTGACTTCAAATCAAGAAAATAAGTTTATAGTATAAACAAAACAGAATAAAAGATTGTCGATAATAAACAGTTGTAAACTTGTTTCTCAATCAATTGTAGAGGTTTCTAGCAACTCTTATTTCAGATGCCACCCTTTTCCCAATCTTTAGACCTTTCCTTGGTCCAAAAGATTAGATTTACTCTTTTAACACCCTGTCCCCTCAGGGACTTCAAGACTATAGCCCTCCTCAGGACCAGTCTTTTCCCAACCTCACTCAACCAACTCCCTTCGACTTCTAAAACCCCCCTTCTCAACTGCCTCCGAATCTTTATAGCCCCAGCCGGCCTCTGATTGGTTTAGAATCTCTGGCTCCTGATTGGCTGACTCAAGATTCCGAGCACCACATCACCCAAGGAGACTTTCTGCTGTGCTTTCTGCAACCGGACCTGTTTATCCCGAATTGGCCTTTTTAGTCACCAACGCGCTTGTACAAAGCACGGGATGAGTCCTTCCTGAATCTTCATTCGCGAAGCAAAGCCATATACAGTGGGTCCTTGCCTTATGCGGGGATCTGTTCCGGATCCCTCCGCGTAAGGTGATTTCCACCTATGCTCAAGCCCCATTGAAAACAATGGGACTCGTGCACGGCAGCACGTCGGCGCGTCGGCGCACCGGGCGCACCGGGCGGCGCGCCCATTCAAATGAATGGGACACACTGCCCCTTCCGCCCCGCATGCGCCCCGCGGCTTGAGTGCGTATGCTCAAGCCGCGTAAAGCGCGCCCACGTATGACGCGGCCGTGATATATATATATATATATATATATATATATATATATATATATTCAGTGATTTAGATGATGTGGTGGAGGGAATCCTTATCAAATATGCAGATGATACAAAATGAGAAGGATAGGAAGATAGCAACAGAATTCAAAAGGACATGGATACACTAGAAAACTGGGCTAAAATTAAAAAGAAATTCAATAGAGACCAATGAATTCTCTAAATTTACGCCACAAAAAACATATGCACAGGTATAGGATGGGGGATACTTGGATCAGAAGTACTGCACGTGAAAAGGGGATTATTGTTGAGCATATGTTGAACATGAGCCAGCAGCGTGATGCTATAACAAAGAAGGGAAATACTATCTTAGCCTGTAGTAATGGAAGCATAATTTCCAAGTCAAGGGATGTAGTAACCTCACTATGTTCAGCACAGGTCAGGCCTTCTCTGGAGTGCTACATTCAGTTCTGAGGGCCTAATTTTAAGAAGGCTATGGAGAAGGGCAATGAGGATGATAAGAGAAAAAAATAAAAAATATAAGGAAAGGTTTACGGAACTGGGCATATTCAGCATGATGAAGAAAAGACTGAGGGGTGACATGAACACATTCTTTAAAAATCTAAAGAGCTGTTACACACCAGAGGGAACATATCTGTTCTCTGCTGCCTCAGAGGGTAGGACCAGGTCTAATGATTTTAAGTTTTAGGAGGGTAAATTTAGATTGAACATTAGAAGGAACATCTTGACAGTGGGAGTAGTTTGGCAATAAAGTCAATTGCCAGGAGACGTGGTGGGGCCTCTTTCTCTAAATGTCTTCACAAAGAGGCTGGACTGCTACCTGTTGGGGATGCACTAGCAGGAGATCCTGCATTGAGCAAAGGTTGGGCATGATGACCTATAGTGATAAAGACAGAGATAATACTTTTATTCTATTATTTCTCTCTCTCTCTCTCTCTCAATCTCCTTTCCCTTCTTTGACCTTTTTTCTTCTCCTCCCAGCCCAATGTCTTCTCCTCTTCCCCCACCCTGTTGTTCCTTCTCTCCACTCTCTCTCCATAATTCATTTCTATACACATATTCTTTGTTTTCCTCTAGTCCCACTCTTTCTTCTAAACCCCTATAGCTCCTGCTTTCTTACCTTCTCTCTTTCCTTTTCTCTTTCTCCTACTACCCACATCTCTTAGTTGGACTTGTGTTTCCCCTCCTTCCCTAACTTTCTCCCTTTCTCTCAATTCATTTTTCTTCCTCCATAGTTTTTCTGGCAGTGTTTGTCTTTTCCCTCCTTGTCCATCTCCTGCTCTCTTTCTTTCTCTCATCCTCATTCTCTTTTTGTCCCAGAGTTCCACAACACATATCTTTCTTCTCTTTTCCTCCTCCTTTGACTCTCCTTTGTCCAGCTCCAACCTGTGCCCTCCATGAAAACCTAGGAACTATTATTTCTTATTGAGATATGGTAGGTTCTCAGCACTGTTAGAAGTTCCATTGAAATCTATAGGACTTGTTTCTGAATAGACTGAGAGAATTGCCCCATCAAGCTCTACTGCCTTTTTGGTCTATCATAATCATGATTATCCTTGCCATCATCTTTCTCTTCCCCCAAATATCTTATAATTATTCATAGCATTATTATGCTTGCTGGGTGAATGAGGGGAAATTGCCCAACCTGACTGAAAAAGAAAGAAAGAAAGAAAGAAAGGCAGGCAGGCAGGCAGGCCAGGAGGTCGGCCACTAGGGAACACTGATTAATGAGAGCAACCCATTAAAGGCAGCACTTAGAAAATGTTCCTTTTGCTTGGAAAAAATATATTGGATCAGATAATTCTCCTGTGTTAAAAGCAGTACTAGAGATAATGGTCTGGTACAGATGGGCACAAAGTGCTAGCCTGTGGGCGGAGTCATGGTGGAACGTCTGCATGCTAGACGATGTGACTTTGACCCTCACACCATGATGCCACACACCATTATAGCTGGTGTGCAGCATCATGGCATGACCCTGGAGCTGCATCTAGATGATGCCGTGCCAAAAGGGCATCACAAAACCATGCCGCCGTGGCTGTGATGCCCTTTAGAGGGCTCAAAAAGGAGCTGCATTTTGCAGCTCCTTTTTCCACCCTCCAGAGCCCATATTAGGGCCGTGGCATGAGGTGGCCATGGCCCTGATCCAGCCAGTAAAGGGGTGACTACATGCCTCCCCTTAGGGGCTATTTGTACAGTCCCATGTTAAAAACAAATGAGGAGTATTTTGAAGATTATTTTCCCTGTTCAAAGTGAAATTTGGACAGACTTTCTTAGTTTTAACTACAGCTCCCATCTACTATCAAACCAACACTTGTGAAGGTGTTAGAGCTGGGGCAAGTCCCCTTCTAGTTCATTGAAGAGCTTGTAGAACTTATATTTCCAACAAGTTTTTTTCCCTGATTTGTCAAACTTTATGGTTTTTATTTCACTGAAATGTTGTGACCAACCATGGCTGATGTTTAATGTATCACATTTAAAAACACTGCCACAGGCTGTCCTGAGACCTCAAGAGTTTGGCCCCAAAATGTAAGTCATCACACTTGCTGTATTCTTATACATGAGGGGGGAAAAATTCCAAGTTTTCTCTCCACCTGGTGAGATTATGAGAATTCTTTTTTCATGTTTTCTGATCAGTTTTTCACTTTTCAGGAAAATTTCATTAAGAGGTTTGTTTATTTTTTGCACAAAAACATGCAACAATTTTTGCGGAAAAACATTGGGGTACTTTTTTTGCAGAAATACACAGCACTAAAAATACAGGTTTTATCCTTCTTGCAAAACAATTTTTGCACTTTAAGCAATCAGGATGAAATATGTGATGGCCTTTTCTCTCCTGCCTATAAGAAAAAAAATCTGACAAATGACTGCCTCTCAGCCCCAGTCCCCCCAGGAACTCAATATATGAAGACACTTTTCTGTACTTAGAATAATAAAATTAATGAATATTCTTTACACTTCTGTGTCAAAAGCTGCTCAGAAATTCGGAAGAATTATCAGGGTCACATCTGTCCTGTCTTCCCCCCAAATAGGTTGTCCATTAGAGTAATCAAGGTAGACATTGTACTGAAACCAGACATGTAACTAAACTGAAATAGGTCCAGATAATCAGTCTTATCCAAGAGCAACCACTGCATATCCACCACCCAGAGCCAACCTAAAACATTCTGTTGCCTGGAGCAGAGCAATAAATGCCCTCCCCACCCATGTCAAGGTGCATAATACCCAAAGTCAGCCAAGTTATTTTGGCACATAAAGCAGAAATTCCCACAAATGCCTCTCCTCATTCCTGGCAATAAAAATATAATAATAACAAAGGTAAATAACTAACCATCTGCTGTCCTTTCATGACCCACAAATTGTGCTACTTGAATAGGCGACCTCACTCTAATGGGCAAAATGGTCCTGTACTACCTTCTCAGAAGAAGAAAATATTACATATACATGGGAAGAAGGAATGGAGAAAGAAAATGAAGCAGGGGTAAGTGGCTTATGGCTCCCATCAGCTCCAGCTCCTGTGATCAATGCTAAAGGACTGTGAGAACTATAGTCTAAAGCATCTAGAGGTCCAAAGGTTTCCCACGCAAGCAATGGAAGCTGCATAAATGCATATGGTACAAATAAAAACAACAATAATATTGATGAAGAAGAAGAGGAAGCAGCAGCAGCAACAACAACTAAAATGTATTACAGGGCCAGGAAAATTGAAAGTTTTCACTTGATTTCAAAATAATATCAGAGTAGGTTCCAGGTGCATCTCTCTGGGATGCCACTACTGAAAAAGTCTTTCTTGCTAGCTACCCACTGCTGGTGGCATTATCTAAAGAAATGTCCCAAAAGCATAGGCATTAGGTACATTTTCATTGAGGTTAGAGGACTGCTAATAGATCACCCATTGTTGTCATTCTTAATGCAAAGGAATACATACAGAACTTTGTGTGTGAGAAGAAAGATTAGAAGGAGATAAATATTGGTGCTACAATGATTAGATTAACCACAAACCCTAATGATTTGCCATTTTTTTTACTGAAACATTACACACTGTGCAGAATGCTTTCTTGAAATCTCTGCTGTCTGTCCCAAAAGGTATGCCTGCTTCCCTTTTAAGGGCTGAAACAGTGCTAATCTGTCTTAAAGCTGGTGTGCATAAGGCACTAGTTCAATGGTTCCCAAACTGTACCATTTAAGAGATTTTGAATGATAGATCCCAGAAGCCTCAGTCATGTTGGCCAATAGTCTGGGATTCTGGGATCTGAACTCCAAACTCCGTTAAAGAGCACAGTTTGGGGACCACAGCACTAGTCTCATATTAGCTAAAACTGGCTAGCATGGGTGACACCCAGCTCCCTAAAAATGCTCCCTAGAACAATTGCAATCTCTCTCCTAAAGATCTTGGACAAATTTGGTCAGGATGATACATCATCATTGTGGGATTAATGTAGAAACCCTTTCAAGTTCCAAAACACACTGCAGAAATAATTAAGTTTGAGGCTGCTCTAACTGCCCAGGCTCAGTCCTAGGAATCCTGGGAATTTCAATTTATTGTGGCACCAGACCTCTCTGACAGAGAAGGCTAAATGTCTCACTAAACTACAGTTCCCAGAATTCTCTAGCATTGAGCCAGGGCAGTTTAAACAGTCTCAAACTAGATTATTTCTGCAGTGTATTTTGGACCAACATTATTCTTCAAAGTTAAAGAACAAATTCATCTTGGCTACAATCTGTGGGACCTACATATGCTTTCACAACATATTCTTTATGGTACCCATTATGTAAAACATCTTTTGGAATGGAGCAATATTTTTTAACCTTACCCTGGTCCCTTGTTAGAAAAGTGTTTACAACCCTATGTTTTCAGTGTATACCATCTGCCTATCTAAAAGGAAGATATAATAATACTCCTGTGCACCAAAGATTTTGATTTGTGAGTCAAGGGAAGTGGAGGACATCCAACATTTTTTTTGGAACACAGTCCCTAAACCAAAGTTTCTTAATTATATTCTCTACTCTCTTTCCAATTGACTTTCCCTTGAACCAATTTGTATCCTATTGTCTGGAAACGATGCATATTCCACCATTATGGCCGCAAAATTTACCTTGGTCACAAGTAAGTTAAGATCAAGGCATTAAAATTATGTATAAGAATTCTATTGGGGTGATTAAGATCTATGGTTCTCCATCTGGGGGCTTTTAAATTATATTAAATATGATTTTATATTTCTGATTTGTATATTTTTGTATTATTTGTTCATTATCTGTAACATATTTCAAATTTTTTATTATTACGGTATTTAATTTGTTTGTTTTTTATCTTCATAAAATCAAATTGTGATGGCTTATAGCTTTTAGTAATAAACACTCATTTATGATACACACTATGATGTTGCAATATAATTCGCCCAATATAACAAAGGGGAAAGATGTTTATACTTCAAAAATATTAAGTATCCTGAAGAGGTTCAAGAGAATATCTTCTACTTTTCCTGTAACTCAGGAACATGCACCATTAAAAACCTATGCACATTGTTTAATGAACATCTCCAAACTGAAAAGTTTTAAACCCCAAAAGTTATTCTGTGGTGTAAGAAACTGTTGAGGAAACTGAAGTATTTCTATCTGGATAGACAATGTGAAGATCACTCCATGTTCTCCTTCATGTGGAAGAGAAAAAATCTTCCCAAGGATCACTGTTAATGGACAAGTTATCAATAGTTTCTTGAACGGAACCAATAGGGGCTTTTCCAAGGTCCATCTGGGTGCATCCCACTGAAAATACTGAATGGTCTTTTGTTGGGGGCAAATCCAATTACCCAGCTCAGTAGTAATCCATTTACTGTGATAAGCTCCAGATGTAGTGGGAAAGCTTGTAATTGCCAGGTTAGATACACATGACAGCTGCTACTCCTTACTCACATGATTTCAAGAAGACAAGTGACTGCTAAAGAATTTTGGGGGAGGGGGTGACAAGGAAGAGCAGAAACATGCCATAAGTATCTCTCTACCCATTCTCTCTTCCTCTCATTCATTCTTTCTGAAACACATACACAAAATCACAAGCACAAAAAAAGTCTTCTGTATCATTGCTCATACTATCCTGTTTTCTTCACTTAGGGGCTGTGCAGACTGCCCCTTATGGGCGGCCTGCAGCTACCTTCAGCTGTGCCAGATTTGGACTGCAGCAACTGCACGCTGTGGCCCTGATCTGAACATTCCAGGGCGCAAAAAGGAGCCACAAAAAGTAGCTCCTTTTTGTACCCTGAAAAGGGCACGATAGCCATGATGGCACAGCTTTAAGACGCTCCTTTGGCACTGCGTTATGTGGACGCAGAGCCAGAGGAGTGCTGTGACACTGCCTGCTGTGTGGAGTGGTACACAGTGTCACCCTGCCCTGGGAGCAGAATCGGGGCATACATTATGTTGATGGCACACATCCTAACTCCGCCCCTAGGCCAGCCTTTATAGCCAGTGTGCACAGACCCTTACCTAGCAATAGTCTCCCTAGAAAGCAGATAAAAAGTGGTCTAAATAATGCAGGATATTATAAACAAGTTCAGAGATATCTTCCTAGCAGGTACAAAATCAATCTGAGATGGCTACAACCCTTCTCAAACCCAGAAAGGAAAGTGTTTCTGTTTTTTCCTGAAAAATGAGGGATGGATGTCATCTTATTTGAAAACATCAGGGACTTGGGACATCCAAAAAATCCAGTTTGTGGTGGTTTCTTTTAATTCCTGAATATGCTGTTTTCTTTTTCTTTTCTTTTTTGTGTCCACCTGGTTGTGTGCACTACTCATTGTCATTAGTTATCAGTATGCATGGGTTTCAAATTAGAAAATACTAGAAAATTATTTAAGTAGCTGCTTGGCAATGTTTAATCACACAAATATTGGTTTGTATATGCAAGCCTTTGGCCATGGACAAGGTGCATGCAGACACAGGATCCAAGTGTCTTTTTTATCACTTGAAGAAAATGTCTAATGGTTTGTGGATTGTCCTTGGCAGTTCATAGTGCATTATATATTTTTCCAGCACTCATGTTTTCCAGTACTTTATATTCCCTAATGCATGAGGCTGACAAATATTTTGCTTATCAGATTCTGTTTTGCTAAGGTTTTACATCTGTGTGTTCCTTCTTTCAAAACAGAGATAAAAGGTACCCGCCCCTGGGGCTTAAAGACCAGCTCCAGTAATAACACAGGAAATTCCCATAGTTTCTGGTGATCTGGGTAGAGATGCCACCAAGTTCAGCTTCAGGTGGCATTCAAAATGGAAACAGTGGTTCGCCAGTCTTCCAATGGCAATCCAGTACTGGAATGGGCATTTGCCAAAATTCGACACAGTTCTTTTACAATGCATGATATTAATCATCACTGGAAATGCCCATGAAGTCCTCTATGCCTATGACAGTCAAAACTAGACTAGAGACGTTGAAAGTATTGTGGAATGATGGGTAAACACTTATGTAAATCCTATGGATTGAATGACTCTACTTCACTTGGGTGAAGTGAAACAATGTGATTCAGGCCTAAAAGTCTTTGCAAATATGCAAAGCAGCACTGCAACCTTTCCACAGTCATTTGGAATAGTCTGGAAGTACTATTCTGGAATCTCCTAGAAGCCACAGAATCTCAGCATCCAAGTTCAGAAATCCAACTGTGCTTCATTGTTTCTGGAGTGGAAACTTTCTGACCTTTCTGGAATATCTAGTTCCAATTCTAACATTTTGGTATAATCCAGATTTTTTAAATAAAATGAAATGCTGCTCTATTTAGAACATTTTGAGGCAGAACTTGGCAGTTCCACCTATCACTGTAAATGTGGAACTTGTGTCTTTAAACCTTTGATTGAGTTATGCAATGAACTGGCACCCAAAGCATCTTTTACAGGAGGGGGGAACCCACAAAAGAATCACATGTCCATCTCTCATAAGGAACTTGCCAAGGAATTAAGATCAGTTTTATCTGTTTGGGTCTATTCCACTTCAGTCCAGCACATGGCACTATGTCTCTTTTTCTTACATGCACTGTCCCACAGGGCACCTCACATCCCTTTCTTAGTCTCCAAAGGATGCAGGCAGGTAATTTAATCCATTAGAGAATGAGAACAACACATGAGGGATGGATCACTGTCTTTCAGTTGAGGGGGGGGGGGGGTTACTAATGAAAACCAAGTGCCAACCTCAAATCTGTAATAAAAAAATGAAACCTCTGCCTTTGAAAATAGGTTTCATTTTTCCTCAAAGAGGCTTGTAGAAGCAGCTGCCTGTACATCAGTTAAGGAACATATCTAATGTTGACATGTGTCTTTCAGGACCCAGATTCTTTCCCCCACC
Source organism: Sceloporus undulatus (assembly GCF_019175285.1). Taxonomy (NCBI): domain Eukaryota; kingdom Metazoa; phylum Chordata; class Lepidosauria; order Squamata; family Phrynosomatidae; genus Sceloporus; species Sceloporus undulatus. Next base: position 247,568,024 of record NC_056522.1, on the reverse strand, counting down.
CCAACATAGCTTTTGTTTCATCTGCCCGCAGGAGAAATGTTTGCAATATTAGCCCCAAACCCAGCAAACAATGGGGTCTATTTGTTTATTTGTTTATATCCTTCTGGAGGAAGAATCAGCTCTTTCAAAAGATGGCTTGTTTCTCCAGTCCATCTGGTTGCAGTTAGTCTGGAGATATAATTTTCAGAACTGATCACTTAGAGGTAGACCATGCAATTAAAGTATTTGAAAAACAAACAGCTCTAACCACCGATTGTTAAGAGTGTGGCTTTATTCATGAAGGCCCATTTTCCATGAAGAAATCCTCTGCTTCCAGCCCTGGGCTGCCTTTTGGGATTGGAATATAGCATCAGATTTAAAGACAAGTGAAAGTTAAGCAAAATCAAAGATAAAATATGGATCTGTTTTGTTTTCTTTCTCACCTTTCTTTTAAAGCACCGTGTTGGAAATGGAGTGGCAGAAAGCAGATGAACTTCAATATCTTCTGTCATATACCAGGGCCCTTTCACACTATATTATTATAGCACTATGATTCCACTTTAACTCCCATGTTAACAGCCTAAAGAATCCTGACATTTGTAGTTGTTTGGTCAGAGGCTGTGGAGCTCTTGGGCAGAGAACTCTGTGTGCCTTCAAGTCATTTGAAACTTATGACAACCCCCAGGCAATGCTGTTACAAGTTTCTCCTGTCAAGATTGGTTCATAGTTTAAGATCATTTGTTAATCGGAATGGAGACTACAGTTGAAAATCAGACGAAGACTTGGACTTGGAAGGGCAGCTATGAAGGTACTAGACAAGATTCTCAGATATCAAGCTGTATCATTGAATACGAAAGGGTTATCCATGCCATCATGTTTTCAGTTTCTATGTATGGTTGTGAAAGCAGGAAGAAAATAAACTCATTTGAAAAGTAGTGGTGGGGAAGAATTCTACGAATACCATGAACTGCTAAAAATACAAATACAAATAAGTGGGTGCCAAAGCAAATCAACCACAAACTCCTTCTAGACCCCAAGATGATTAAACTGACACGGTTGTATTTTGACAATATTATGAGAAGATATGACTCCCTAGAAAAGACAAGAATGCTTGTCAAGATAGAAGGCAGTAGGAAAAGAAGAAGACTGCATTACAGATGAATAGGCCCAATTGAGGAAGCCATAGCCCTGAATATGCAAGGCCTGAGAGGGGCTGTTGGTGACAGGGTGGCTTGGAGGTCTCTTGTTCATAGGGCCCCCAAGAGTTGAAGTCAACTTAATGACAGTTAATCACAATGGATGGGTTTTCAGATAGTCTTGGCAAAGTTTATTTGATTTTCTTTTCATTCATTGTTTAAAATACTCTTCTAAATGCTGGTCATATTTGGCAACAATGGCCCAGTACAGATTAGAAGAATCTAAGAGCATGCGGCAACCACATGGCTGCAGCAACAATCCACACCATCATTTGTATCATTTGGATGCATCGTACAAGACACATCATGGACGTGTGCGCCGTATGGACGGCGCTGCATCAAGATGGTGCTGCCCATATGTATTAGGATTCAAAAGCGTGAGGTCACTGCATGCTTTCAAACCCTAAAATCACCACTGGCACACCACAAAGTGCCCATTTGTACCAGGCCAATCTTCTTCTTTTAAGGCTTGCTTTGCCTTCTATACTCTTATGTTCTGTTCTTAAAGTACCATAAGGACCCCTTCTTCCCATCTGGAGTCACTGCAACATTCATTCCAACCTGTTAGTGTTTGGTAATCCAACCCATGTAAAAGGAGCCCAGGGTTAGGGTTGCTATATCCCGCTTTTACCCGGGACTTTCATGGTTTTTGGGGTGTAGGAATGTGTCCACCCGGTTTTTATTACATGTCCTGGGCCCCGGCTGACTGAGCGCTCCTCTGCAGGTCTGCAGTCGCTTTCTCCTGGATGTTTTATGGAAAGGCTCCTCCTCCTCTGGTCTTGGCCAATGGGGATGGAGGAGCTGAAAAAGCCCACCCCCTGAAGCCTCTTCCTCGCCTCCCACTGGCTCTCTGTGACCCTATTCACTTCCCTCCTCAGCTGTGGTGGCAGAGGCAAGGCCAGCAACTCTGGGCCCCAGCTTGGCCTCTGCTCCGCTTCCCAGGCAGGCAGCAGGCAGGCAGGCAGACAAGCTCCCAGCTGAGGGTGGGTGGGGATCGGTCAGCTGGAGCCCCTCTCCGTCGCTCTGAAGAGGGTGCAGCAGAGAAGGTGGGAGAGAGGGGGGAGAGGGAGAGGGAGAGGCCAGGCTACTTCTGCTTCCTCTTCAACTCCTCCAAGTTCTTCTTTGCCTCCTTCTTTTTCTTGAGGAGGGGGAAGGGAAGGGGGCTGGGCAGAGCAGTGTAACAGTTACCCTTCTTTCCTTATTGCTGCCACCAATTTTGTAATGACTACCCTCTTTTTAAGGGCTGGTGGTAGGGTCTTTTCTTTATATAGTAGCGTGGAGCTGAGATGTATGACTGTCAAGCTTTTATGTAAACCAAAATATAAACTTTATTAAACAAAACGGTTGAACAACTCTCCCTTGAACTGAATGATATGATGTCACAGCTAGTTCAGGCACAGGTTACTTAGTTACATTTATATTCATTGACTTGACTCTAGTCACTTCACTTTTCCCAAGTATTTCTCAATTACATAGGGACTTTTCTGTCTCTCTTTAGGCAAGTCCTTCTCTTAACTCAGCCACCAAGGCTAACCATACCCCACAGGATCTCACACTCCAGCCTCTCCCTTTTCTAGAGGTCTGGCAGTGAAATGGTAGGGAGTCCTTTTCTCACTCAGAATCTACCCCTAACCGTCCTTCTCGAGCCCTGGAACCCTTCCTCTCAGGATTCCAGCCCCTAACTAACACATTCCCTCAGGAACTCCTGGACCTCAGTCCTCTCTCCCCAAGATTCTAAACCCTAACTGCCGTTCTAAACTGTCCCAGTTCCAACTGACTCCCCAACTGTCAGTTCGGAATCTTCAAAAGTTCCAGCCCACAGGCTATTGGCTGCCCTCAGCTGCCTTCTGATTGGTCAGCTGGGAGTGCTCTCCATTAGAGGGCCTTCTCTGCAATTGCTCCCAAACTATGGAACAGCCTGCTGGACGAAATCCGGCAAATTGCCAACTTAGACAGTTTTAAAAACGCTGTCAAGACGGATCTCTTCCAGCAGGCCTTTCCTGAATAAAAGTGCCCGGCCACAGAATGACTGCCCCCCACATCATGTATTAGCCCACCGCTCTGTCCTTGTTATATTTTTTATTGTGTAACTTTCCCTAACTCACTCCCTAACTCCGCCCCTAGGGCCACACCTTTATATCAGTGTTCAACAACCCTTACCTTCGTAGTCCCCTCCTAGAAAACAGATAAAAAGTGGTCGAAATAATGCAGGAGATTATAAACAGTTCAGAGATCTCTTCCTAGGCAGGTACAAAATCAATCTGAGTGGCTACAACCCTTCGCAAACGACAGAAAGGAAAGTGTTTGGTTTTTTCCGGAAAAATGAGGATGGATGTCATCTATTTGAAACATCAGGACTTGGGACATGCCAAAAAATCGGCAGTTTTGTGGTGGTTTCCTTATTAATTCCTGAATATGGCTGTTTTCCTTTTTCTTTCTTTTTTGTGTCCACCTGATTTGTGTGCACTACTCAGTGTCAGTAGTTCATATGCATGGGTTTTGCAAAGTCGAAAATACTAGAAAATGATTTAAGTTAGGGCTGCTTGGCAATGTTTAATCAGCCCACAATTGGTTTTGTATATGCAAAGCCTTTGCATGGACAAGGTGCTGCAACGCCGATGCCAAGTGTCTTTTTTATCACTTGAAGAAAATGTCTAATGGTTTGTGGATTGTCGCTTGGCAGTTCATAGTGCAGTATATATTTTTCGGCAGCACTCAATTTTTCCATTACTTTATAGTCCCTAATGCATGGGCTGCAATATTGTGGCTTTATCAGATTCTGTTTTGCTAAGGTTTTACATCTGTGTGGTCCTTCTTTCAAAAGCAGAGATAAAAGTACCCGCCCCTGGGGCTTAAAGACCAGCTCCAGTAAGAACACAGGAAATCCCATAGATTTCTGGTGATCTGGTAGAGATGCCAACAAGTCAGCTTTCAGGTGGCATTCAAAATGGAAACAGTGGGTCGCCAGTCTTCCAATGGGCAATCCGGTAACTGGAAGGGGCAGTTGGCCAAAATTCGACAGCAGTTCTTGTACAATGGCATGATATTATCATCACTGGAATGGGCCGCATGAAGTCCTCTATGGCTGATGACAGTCAAAACTAGAACTAGAGGACGTTGAAAGTATTGTGGAATGAGGTAAACAATTATGTAAAGCCGATTGGATTGAATGATCTACTTCAGCTTGGTGAAGTGAAACAATGTGATTCGGCCTAAAAGTCTTTGCAATATGCAGGGCAGCACTGGACAACCTGTCGCACAGTCATGTGGATAGTCTTGAAGTCCAAAACTATTCTGGATCTCCTAGAACCACAGAATCTCAGGCATCCAGTTCGAAATCCAACTGTGGCTTCATTGTTTTCTGGAGTGGAAACTTCTGACCTTTCTGGAATATCTAGTTTTCCAATTCTAAGCATTTTGGTATAATCCAGATTTGTTAAATAAATGAATGCTGCTCTATTTAGAACATTTGAGGGATAACTCGGCAGTTCCCCTATCACTGTAAATTGGAACTGTGTCTTAACCTTTGATTGAGTTTGCAATGAACTGGCATCCAGCCCCAAAGCATCTTTACAGGAGGGGGGACCCACAAAAGAATCAACATGTCGCATCTCTCATAAGGACTGCAAGGATTAAGTCAGTTTTATCTGTTTGGGTCTATTCCACTTCAGTCAGCAGCACATGGCACTATGTCTCTTTTTCTTACATGCACTGTCCCACCGGCACCTTCAACATCGTTCTTAGATGTGGTAATCAGCCTAGCGCTTAAAGAGGTACGATTCCAGTGTGACTCCTCTAGCAGCCTCCTGTGCATGCTGGGATTGGCAGTTTTAAGGAGCTAACTTCCATGGGCCTGAGAATTCTAATACCCGCTCCTTAAAACTGCATACCAGCATGCAACAGTAAAGAGGCAGCGAGAGGATCACACTGGAATATACCCCTTTAAGAGCTCGTCGGATAAACACCTTAGTCTCCAAGGATGCGGCAGGTAAGTTAATCGCATTAAGATGAGGAACAAAACATGAGGGATGATCACTGTCTTTCAGTTGGGGGGGGTTTCTAATGAAAAGCCCAAGTGCCAACCGCAATCTGTAATAAAAAAATGAAAGCTCTGCTTTGAAATAGGTTTCAGTTTTTCCTCAAAGAGGCTTGTATAAAAAAAAAAGAAGCAGCTGCCCTTACATCAGTTAAGGAACTATCTAATGTTGACATGTGTCTTTTCAGGACCCAGATTCTTTCCCCGCACCCCAACATAGGGCTTTTGTTTCATCTGCCGCGCAGGAGAATGTTTGGGGGCAATAATTAGCCCCAAACCGCATCAAACATGGGGTCTATTTGTTTATTGTTTATATCCTTCTGGAGGGAAGAAGCAGGTCTTTCAAAAGATGGCATGTTTCTGCAGTCCATCTGGTTGGCAGTTAGTCTGGGATATAATTTTCAGAACTGATCACTTAGAGGTAGACCATCATAAGTATTTGAAAAACAACAGCTCCAACCACCTGATTGTTAAGAGTGTGGGCTTTAATTCATGAAGGCCATTTGCCATGAAGAAATCCTCTGCTTCCAGCCCTGGGCTGGCCTTTTGGGTGTGGAATATAGCATCAATTTAAAAACAAGTGAAAGTTAAAGGCAAAATAAAGATAAATATGGATCTGTTTTGTTTTCCTTTCTCACATTTCTTTTGAAGCACCGTGTTGGAAATGGAGGCAGAAAAGGCGATGACTTCAATATACTCTGTCATATACCAGGGGCCCTTTCACACGAATTATTATAGCACAGGATTCCACTTTAACTCCATGTTAACAGGCCTAAAGAATCCTGACATGTGTAGTTGTTTGGGTCGAGGCTTGGAGCTCTTGGGCATAGAACTCTGTGTGGCCTCAATCATTTTGAAACTTATGACAACCGCGCAGGCAATGCTGTTAGCAAGTTTCTCCTGTCAAGATTGGTTTCATAGTTTAAGATCATTTGTTAATCGGAATGGAGACTACAGTTGAAAATCAGAACGAAGACTTGGACCTTGGAAGGGCAGCTATGAAGGTACTAAGACAGATTCTCAGATATCACTGTATCATTGAATACAAAGGTTATCCATGCCATCATGGTTTCAGTTTCTATGTAGGGTTGTGAAGGGCAGGAAGAAAGAAACCATTTGAAAAGTAGTGGTGGGGAAGAAATGCTACGATACCATGACTGCTAAAATACAATACAAATAATGGTGCAAAGCAAATTAACCACGAACGCCTTCTAGACCCCAAGATGATAAATGACACGGTGTATTTTGACTATTATGAGAAGATATGACTCCGCTAGAAAAGACAAGAATGTTGTCAAGATAGAAGGCAGTAGAAAAGAAGAGACTACATTACATGAAATAGTCCCCAATTGAGGAAGCCAATAGCCGGATGAATAGGCAAGGCCTGAGAGGGGCTGTTGTGAAAGGGTGTCTTGGGGTCTCTTGTTCATAGGGCCCCCAAGATTTGAAGTCAACTTAATGACAGTTAATCACATGGATGGGTTTTCAATAGTCTTGGCAAAGTTCATTTGATTTCTTTTCAGTCGATGTGTTTAATACTCTTCTAAATGCTGGTCATAGGTGGCAACAAGGGTCCCAGTACAGATTAGAAGAATCTAAGAGGGCATGCGGCAATCCAATGGCTGCAGCAGACATCGCACACCATCATTTGTATCATTTGGATAGCTGTCGGACGACACATCATGGACGTGTGCGCCGAGGGACGGCGCTGCATCAAGAGGTGGCTGGGCCCTATGTATTAGGGATTGCAAAAAGCGTGAGGTCACTGCAGGGCTTTCAAACCCTAAAATCACACTGGCACACCACAAAGTGCCCATTTGTTACCAGGCCAATCTTCTTCTTTTAAGGCTTGCTTTGCCTTCAACTCTTATGTCTGTTCTTAGAAGTACCATAAGGACCCTTCTTCCCATCGGAGTCACTGGCAACATTCATTCAACCTGTTAGTGGTTGGTAATCAACCCATGTAAAAGGAGCCCAGGTTAGGGTTGCTATATCGCGCGCGTATACCCGGGACTTTCATGTTTTTTGGGGTGTAGGAATGTGTCCACCCGGTTTTTATTACATGTCCTGGGCCGGCTGACTGAGCGCTCTCTGCAGGTCTGCAGTTGCTTTCTTCTCCTGGATGTTTTATGGAAGGCTCCTCCTCCTCCCTGTCTTGGCCAATGGGGATGGAGGAGCATGAAAAAGCCACCCCCCTGAAGCCTCTTCCTCGCCTACCCACTGGCTCTCTGTGACCCTATTCACGTCCCTCCTCAGCTGTGGTGGCAGAGGCAAAGGCCAGCAACCTGGGGCCCCAGCTTGGCCTCTGCTCCACTTCCACGAAGGCAGCAGGGCAGGCAGGCGACAAGCTCCCAGCTGAGGGTGGGTGGGGATCGGTCAGCTGGAGCCCCTCTCCGTCGTCATGAAGAGGGTGCGCAGAAGAGGTGGGAGAGAGGGGGAGAGGGAGGGGAGAGGCCAGGCTACTCTGCTTCCTCTTCAAACTCCTCCAAGTTCTTCGTTGCCTCTTCTTTTTCTGAGGAGGGGGAAGGGAAGGGGGCTGGGTCAGAGCAGTGTACAGTTACCCTTCTTTCCTTATTGCTGCCACCATTTTGTAATGACTACCCGCTTTTTAAGGGCTGGGTAGGGTCTTTCTTATATAGTAGCGTGGAGCTGAGATGTATGACTGTCAAGCTTTATGTAAACGAAAATATAAACTTTATTAAACAAACGGTTGAACAACTCTCCCCTTGAACTGAATGATATGAATGTCACGCTAGTTCAGGCACAGGGTTACTTAGTTTACAGTTATATTCATTGACTCGACTCTAGTCACTCACTTTTCCCAAGTATTTCTCAATTACATAGGGACTTTCTGTCTCTCTTTAGGCAAGTCCTTCTCTTAACTCAGCCACCAAGGCAACCATACCCCACAGGATCGCACACTCCAGCCTCTCCCTTTTCTAGAGGTCTGGCAGTGAAAGGGTAGGGAGTCTTTTCTCACTCAGAATCTACCCCTACCGTCCTTCTCGAGCCTGGAACCCTTACTCTCAGAGCATAGCCCTAACTAACACATTCCCGCGGAACTCTTGGACCTCAGTCCTCTCTCCCCAAGATTCTAAACCCTAACTGCCGTTCTAACTGTCCCAGTTCCAACTGACTCCCCTAACTGTCAGTTCGGAAATCTTCAAAAATTCCAGCCTACAGTGCTATTGGGCTGGTCCCTCAGCTGCCTTCTGATTGGTCAGCCTGGGAGTGGCGCTCCATTACAAGCAGAGGCAGAGCCTTGCCTCATGAGGTACTGACGGGAGCACGCGCACACATACAAGAGCCAGGGAAAGGTCACCCAGCCATGGGGCAGGAGGCAGGCGCGTTCCCCAGTCAGTCCTCAAGGCAAGCTCTGCCTCTGCTCTGCCTAGCCCCCTTCCGTTCCTTCCCCTCTCAGAAGAAGGAGGAGGCAAAGAAGAACTTGGATGAGTTTGAGAAGGAGAGAGAAGCAGAGGGAGCCGGGCCTCTCCCCCCCCCCGCTCTCCCTCACACACACACACTCACACACACACACATCCTCAGATGCAAATTAGTCCTCAGACTCAGAGGTGCTCCAAAATCTCTAGGCTTTTATTCTATATATTATTAGTACGAAAGAAAAAAGTTGGCACGCATGGAGCTTTCTTAAGTCTGCTTCCTCAGATGCATTTAGTCTCAGAAGTGCTCCAAATCTACATGTCCCTTAATTCTATTATTATTATTATTATTATTATAAACTGAAAGAGCTGCTTCCTCAAATGCATTAGTCTCAGAGGGCTCCAAAATCTACATGTCCCTTAATTCTATTTATTATTTATTATTATTATTATAAACAACGGAAAGAATCTGCTTCCTCAGATGGATTTAGTCTCAGTAAGTGCTCCTAAAATCTACATGTCCCTTATTCTATATTAATTCTTATTATTAACTGAAAGGAGGTCTGCTTCCTCAATGATTGTCTCAGAGGTGCTCCAAAATCTACCTGCCGAATTCTATTATTCTTATTATTATTATTATTATCTTAACCAACTGAAAGAATCTGCTTCATCAGATGGATCTAGTCTCAGAGTGCTCCAATTTACCTGTCCCTTAATTCTATTATTATTATTCTTCTTAAACTGCAGAGTTGCTTCCCTCAACTGAATTTAGTTCTAAGAGGGTCTCCAACAATTTCTTTCCCTTAATTCTATATTACTTATTATTATTATTATTATTATTCTATTAACAACTGAAAGAATCTGCTTCCTCAGATGGATTAGTTCAGCAGTGCCTTCCAAAATCACCATGTCCCTTAATTCTATTATTATTAGTATTATAACTGAAAGAGTCTGCTTCTCAACTGCATTTAGTATCAGAGGTGCTCCAAAATTTTAATGTCCTTAATTCTCTTATTACTTATATTATTATATTAACAACCTGGAAAGAATTCGCTTCACTCAGATGGATTTAGTCTCAGAAGTGCTCCCCATCTGCATGTCCTTAATTCTTATTATTATTATTATTATTAACTGAAAGAGTCTGCTTCTCTCCTCAAATGCATTTAGTCTCAGAGGTGCTCCAAACTCTACATGTCCCTTAACTTTATTATTATTATATTATTATATTTATTCTTATTATTAACAACTGAAAGAGTCTGCTTCCTCAGATGCATTTAGTCTCAGAGTGCAACAAGATCTCTATAATATAAAGATTTATATTAATTTTTTTTAAAAAAAAAGTTTTTGGCTTCTAGTTGGTTATGTCCTCCATTTTTCTTACATGTCCAACATTTTGGTCTAAATTTTATCCTACATTTGTCTTACATTTTGGTCTAAATTTTATCCTACATTTTTGTCTCGGTTTGGTTGTAGAGAAATATGGCAACCCTACCTGGGGTGGTCCTACCATTAACCAGAGTGAGGGTGCCAGATGTTAGCAAACAACAGTACAGTGTTCGAAGTGGCTCTGTGTGAGCTTCATGGATTTCCCTGTGTCCTCCCACTAGTCATATCCAATTCCATATTAATCTGTGGGCTTAAAAAAAATTCTACAAAACTGTTTAAAACTATATTTAGACGTTTATTTCTTTCAAATGCAGATCTGTGCATTTTCCCTCATAACAAGACATAAAACTCATGTTGTACTTCAAAATAACTGAAATTGTGTTGTAAATTTCAGAAAAATATGACATCCTGCAGATGGCATATGAATTCAGAGAGATTTAATTCCTCAAGCATCCTTTAAACCAATGCCTGCCTGTCTGTTGAAATCAATGGACTCCAAACTGACTACTGTATGGTGTAAGGCTGGCTCTATTTTGCTAAAGCTAACCCCAAATTCAATAGGTGTAGGTGAGGAAGCTTATTTTTTTCCATTCATTTTCAAATCTGCTTAAATTTCCTCCCCCCACCTTTTTTTTTAGTTCTTTCTGTTCGAGTAGAACTATAGACAGAGTGGTGTATAGATTGGCATCGTCCAGCACGGTACTCACAGTATCAGTGGTTAACTCTTGGTAACTCTTCCATGGTAACTCTTCGCCATGGAAACCTCTACTGAGTGACCATTGACTGCCTCCCATACCATACCAGACCTACATAGCTTAGTAATTTTTTTTTGTTTTTGGTTCTCATAATTCCCATATATTACTAAAATAATTGCAAGGTTTGACATAAATAATTGGCAAAATTAAAATTATACCTTAAATTACAATAAGCTTACATGTTTTAAGATGTACATGTTTTATGTGGTTAAGTGAACATTTGTTAATATGAGTGATTTTTTTTTTTAACATACAATTTTAAAATAATATAATTTTTAAAAGCCTTTTTAAATTTTAAAAATTAAAAAAGTCTGAGGCCTCTCCTTCTCTTCCCCTGACCCACGCCATCTCTTCCCTGAGATCCAGCATTTAAAGGGACACAGGTGAATGCCCAGCCTTGCTTCTGATAAAGGGCAGGATGTTTGGGGAGCAATGGTGTCACCCTCCCTTTAGGGTGTCACCTGGTATGGCCTACACCCTCCATATCTCCCTAGTGATGACCTTTTATACAGTATTCTTGAAATGGTTACACTATAGATTTCTACAACAGCACTTATGAATTAAAAGTTACAATTTAATTTCCTTATTTGAATTGTGTGGGCATCATTTAAAAAAACATCCAATACACTAGGAATTTTGGACAGTCTTCTCTATCACAACTGCAAGATACCTTTCTCAGCAGTCACTGCCAGTTGAAATCTCATCTCTATATACTTGTAGTTGGATTTACAGTGCGCCCTCCTTATGCAGGAATTTGTGTTTAGATCCCTCCGCATAAGAGGAATTCCGCATGTGCAGGAGCCCAATTAGAATAATGGGGCTCACGCCCATGGCATGCAGCACTGCAGCGACATGCATGCACCACTGACATGCACCCCATTACTTCTTCAAGGCACATGATGGGCCTTCCTGCGTGGCTTTCAGTGTATGCTGAAAGTCGTGTATGCCGCACCCGTATTTATTTTTGCCCCAATATGAATTACTTTATACTGGTTAGATTGGAGGTGTTTATATGAAACTAATGCAATTTGATGCTACCTTGACTGCCATGGCAGTTGAATCCTGGGACTTGTAAATTTGTGAGGCACCAGCAGTCTTCGGAGAGAAAGTTAAAAACCTTATAAAACTACAACTAAAACAATCCCATAGAATGGAGCTACAGCACTTACTGTGATGTCAAACTGCATTATTTCCCTTCTCGTGAGCCTGTGTGGGGTGTAGTGGTTTGAGAAGTGTAATGGGACTCTGGAGATGAGGGTTAACTCTCTCTTGGCCATGAACAACCCAATGGGTGACCTTGGGCAAGTCACATGCTCCAGCTTCAGGGGAATGCAATGACAAAATTCCTTGAACAAAACTTGCCAAGAAAAGAACACCTGTGAGAGAGTCTCTTTGGGTTGCCATATGTCAGAAACAACTGGAGACACACAATAAACCCACTCTTTCCTGACATTAAGCCAGTTTCTAGTCATAGGAAGACATCTCCTGTCCAGCAACTATTAAGTTTGCTCATGAGGACCTGGGTGGAGGAAATTTGTCAAGTTCAGAAAACAATAATAAATGAACAGTGTCCAGATCACTCCTGTCCGCATTCAGAAAATCTTCTAAAACAGGAGTGGCAAGCTGCAGCTTCCACAATCCTCACCATTGGCTATACGGCTAAGGATGCTGTGAGTGACAGTTCACTAAGATGTAGGGGGCCACACACTCCCATCTCTAAGCTAAAATGATAGTGAAGAGACTTATGTTCTCAGAGCCAGCTGTATGTTTTTCAGCCGTACTTACACTTTTGTGTAAAGTCAAAGGCTTTTCAGGCCAGCATGCATAGTTTTTTTGTGGTTTTTCTTCGGGCTATGTGGCCATGTTCAGCAGAGTTTCTTTCTGACGTTTCGCCATCATCTCAGCCACAGATGCTGGCGAAACGTCAGAAAGAAACTCTGCTAGAACATGGCCACATAGCCCGAAAAACCCACAAAAACTATAAAATTACACTTTTGTGTAGGCATTTTTCCTAGTAATGCTTTCCACTAATTTATTATGAAAGGATGTTAACAAGCCAGCCACAACTTCCCAAATCCCCTGGATCCTGTTTTCTATATCTGCTGTTACAATGACCACCTTCTAGGCCCCTGGTACATAGGCTGATTTAGACATATTGT
>NC_056522.1:247550253-247555108 GCF_019175285.1 Sceloporus undulatus | reverse complement strand
TATTGTATATTTTACTTAAGAGGATCAGCAATTTGATATTTAAGTTCTTTCAGAGATCCATTTTTGAAAGAGGAGTTAGTACTGAAGCTATGATGAATTTGAGCTCCATACATTAACAAATTATTGTGAGAATTGTAAACTTTTGGAGGTCTTTTATGAAACTTTTTGGCCCCCTCCAAATCTTCCTTAACAAGTGAAGATTTGGCTCAGCCAGCCTTCTACATCTCTTCTTCCACTTCTCCTCTTGCATTTGTAACTGCAATAAATTTGATACCCAAAACACATCTGGGAGTCCACAGTAAGTTCCAAGGCTCACTATTTTAAAATGTGCATGAGGAATTGAATTTTATCCCATTGGAAGTTCTTGTATTTGATAGTGCTTAATATTGTTCACTGGACCAGTTCTATATACAGGTGATTTCAGGAATACATCCTTTTAAAACCTGTAGCAGTTCAGGCTTCTCATTTTCAGATTTTAAGGCAGGGCTGGTGGTTGAACTTGGGAAGTAGATTTGAAAGGGACTGTGTCTGTCCTTGTACTAAAAAGAGTAATATTCTGAGACAAAGCCATGTTAGTCTGGAACATCAACATGCAAAAGGGGTGTCATAGCACTTTTCAGATTAACTACTTGAAAGAGGCTATAGTATACGTTTCATAAACTTGGTCTACATCATCAAATGTATATGTACAAGTTTTGCATTTCCATGGCTTTTCAAACTGTCTAATTACAGTTGGCTTTCCGTACCCACAAATTTTTTATCCATGGATTCAACCATCTGCAGCTTGAAAATATTCGAAAAATATATAAATTCCCAAAAGCAAACCTTAATTTTGCCATTTTATATAAGGGGCACCATTTTATTACACCATTGTATAAAATGAAACTTGAGCATCCATGAATTTTGGTATCCACAGGTGTCTTGGAACCCAACCCCAGTGAATACCAAGTGCAAAACTGTATAAAAGTCCTTCCTGACATCACTTCATGCCATCCATCTGAAGAAGTAGGCCAAGTCTATAAAAGCTCATGCTTCAACTTCTTTCACAAAGTTAATCTCAAAGGTGCTACAACAGCCCTCCCTCCAGCCCATCTGCCATGGCCATGACCCCAAAGGGAAAGAAGAACCAATGAACTTGATTCCTTCCCTACCACCATTCCCTTCTCCTTTTTGTCATGTCTTTTTAGATTGTAAACTTGAGAGAAGGGAGCTGTCTAATTTTTTTAAAAAAATTGTGTGCTGCTCTGAGAGCCTTGGTGTCTGAAGAGCGGGGTATAAATACTCTAAATAAATAAATAAAACCTCTTTTCATGCTAAAAAGAGTAAAAACAGTGTATTTGCCAGTTTCAGAATCTTTTGTAGACTTCACCCCACTTTTTCTGATGACAGAATATGCATCCAAAGAAGTATTTGACAGCTGGCTGAAGTCCAAAAAGACATATGCTGAAATAAATTGGATAGTATGAAAGGTGTCACAGCAGCTCTTTCTCATTTTATACATGTTAATGCAGTTATCTCTTTTGAAATAATCCTTGCGCTAATTTGTGAATGTGCAGACTTTAGACACAAAACACAATTAATTTTTTAAAAAATGAATTCATTTGATAAAGTGTATACATTAACCTTGAACAGAAAAGATTTTGTATAGTTTAGAGGAAACAATGGATTCTTCTAGATCAATCTAAAGAAACACGAGTCATTGTGATACATCTCCTCACGTTTTTGCTTGTCACTGTTATCTCCACAAGTACTCTTGGATGCAACCGATTATCTGGATCCATTTCAAACTGGCTTTAGGATAGGATACGGAGTTGAGACGGCTATGGTTGCCTTGGCTGATGATCTTTGTCTGAGTATCGACAGGGGGAGTGTGACCCTGGTGGTACTTCTGGACCCCTCAGCAGCCTTTGACACCATTGATCATGACATGGTTTTGGAACACCTGAGAGAGCTGGGAGTGCATTGCATGGTTCCGATCCTATCTCTTGGGTAGATTCCAGAGGGTGATACTTGGGGAAAGTTGCTCTTTTAAAATCTGGCATCCTTCAAGATGCCATTCCATCCCCAATGTTTCTGTCTCCTCATTTCATTATGTTTTGGGGCTGTTAGTCACAATTTCTTGGATCTGCACTGGGATTCTTCCAAAGGTGTTTTTTTAAAAAAAACACACACAACAAGTGGAGTTTTTTCCAAGGTGTTATCCTATGATTTAGAGGGCAATTTTAATCCTCTTTCATTTTTCATTTTTAATAATAATAATAATAAACTGTTTATTTATAGCCCGCTTTTCCTTTGCAGATCAAAGCGGGTTACACAGAAGTACAACAAATGTACAATTTTGCAAACAGTATCCATAAAAAAAAACCGAACAATACAATAATACAGATTAATAACCTTAGATTTATAGTGCAAAAGTGTTGTTTCCCTAGCACTTTATAACTAAGAAAAAATCAAAGAGAAAGAGATGAAGATGAGAAGGACATTTTGTTGTTGTTGTGGTGGTGGTGGTGGTGGTGTGTTAGAATGAAAAGAAAACCATTCAGGTGTGGGAATGAAATGCAGCAGTTTCTGTGGGGAATTGGTAAAAGACAGTATGAGGCAACAGAATTGTCATTTGGATATATATATCCAGTTCAAAACAAAACAAGAGTTACAGCAATAAATATTTCAGCCTCCTGACACATTTGGCCCATCTGAAGGAATCCAGTTTCTCCATATATAGTAAGAAATACATAGGGCCTCTGATGGCATCAAAGAAAACTGAAAGTGAAGGTAAGAAGACTTTGATTGTCTTGCTGCCGCCTGCAGGTTCATAAATCAATGATGATAAAGTAGCACAATGTAAAGGTATAAAACAATCAAGGCTAGGCATGAAAACTGAGAGTGGGAAGCAGGACTAATGTAAGATACTGTAATTAGGGAATTCCTCATTTCATACAGGCCCAACAAAGGAGAGGCTCCATAATGACTATTCTGCATTGTGCTGCTATTCCAGCTTCCAAGGACCTTGATGTACATTGATACTTTCCAAATCCAATCTTACTGTTTCACCAAACCGGATTGGAAGATAAGCCACAGTCCAAAACCAGAAACATCCCCAAGCACGTGGATTCAGTGAGATGAGGAGCTTCTGTGTGGAAGAAGTTCTCAGACCTTAGCAAGGCAATGGCAATGGCTGTCCTATCCTGCCATGGAACTATTATGTGAGAAAATAACTGCTCCAAGGGCTGTGATTGGCTGGGTGGATCCTTCCCTAGTCATATAATTGCGTGTAAAATTGCAGCCCATACGGTTAAAATATTAAAAGGGATAGCATTACACTCCTTAATCCACAGCTGAGACAAAGCACAGATCAGGGGTAATCCACTTGACAACACAGTGCTGACTGTCTGATGTGGGAGATGTCAATTAGCCTTTAAGTGGAAACACATTTTTGCAAGTTACATAATATGAAACTCTTTTAAAAAAAACCTCTCTCTTTCTTTCACTCCTTGAAAAGAGTAAAAGCTAAATATTATGACAGTTTCACCATCTCAGGGCCTCATATTGCCAAAAGTGAAGAGTGCACCTGCAGTTTTATTTTGCTCCTTGACCCATTGTTCAGTGCTATTTATGTTTTGTTTTTTTTAAAGAATTATACAGATGGATTGTAGGAAACCTTCTTTAGACCTTGACTGTAACATGTCTACACAAACCACTGGCTATATAGTTCCCAAGTGCCCTGAAGTACTTCTTTAAATTATCACCAGTTTCTTGGGTCTCTGTCACACCTAGAGCTGGAGAAGGTAAATACTGTTCCTTTGAGCCTCTTGAGAAAGTTGCCCTCTTTCTCCTCCTTGCCAGACAAGTCCCAATTTCATGGTGGGACAATGGAACATATTTTCCACTTCCTAGATTTATGGCAGGTGATGCATCCTGTTAAAAGCTGGGATGCTCTCCATTGCTGATCTTTCTTTTTTCTTCTTTTTTTTAACTTCTATTTTTTTATTTTAACCAATATATAGACACTTACATATTTCATGTCATTTATAACATATCTTAACAAACATCACCCTCCCTTTCCCCCCTCTTCCCCTCCCCCCCCATACCCAATATAAATACATTTCTCTCTCTCCACTTCATTCTTCATAGTACATTAACAGACATAAACCTGGGTACTTTCTCTCTTTCCCTTCATGATTCATTCTGATTCTATACTTTTCCAGTATTGTATAACTATGTTCCAGTCTTCTTCTTCTTCCTCCTCCTCCTCCTCCCTTTCTTCTTTCAACTTTCTGGATAATTTATCTGATTCTCTCATATCCAATACTCTTTTAAACCATTCTTCCATTGTGGGCATCTGGTTCACCTTCCATCTTTGGGCATATAGCACTCTAGCTGTTGTGATCATGTATAGTATTATTTTCCAGTATTTTTTTTTTCAATTTCACTTCCTATCTGATCTTTCTAATCTCATCAGAAGCCAGGCAGAGCTTTTACCCCTCATATATCCTACACCTGGCTTCTTCCAGCCTGGAGGTCCTATGAGAACTTTTGATCCTTCTGGCCCTTGCAATCCAACAAGGCTTTACCACATTGGCCACAAGGATAGTGATCTGTCTGTCTGTACTCTTCGGGGCAACCTATATTCAGGCTCCCTGTGTCAATCCCCTGGTATGCCCATCATTAACCATTGTCTGTGAAGCTTCCTTCTGCAGAAAGCCTTACTGGGCACACCAGTTCAGTTCGATGCTAAGTCCTTTCTGTTTGCTTAAGTATACTTTTTTAAAAAAAAATATTGCCGTTAAAGTTGACTCTACCTGTCAAGAGTTACACAGGCCTGTTACAGACAGCCAAAATAAAGCTCCTTCGAGTC
>NC_056522.1:247484061-247549613 GCF_019175285.1 Sceloporus undulatus | reverse complement strand
TCAAAGGAGAACGAGAGAAGATGCGAAGGACCATTTTGTTGTTGTGTGGTTGGTGGGGGTGGGTGGTGGTGGTAGAATTGGAGGAAAGAAACCCAGTCAGGTGTGGGAAATGAAAATGCAGCAGTTCTGGTGGGGAATTGTAAAAGACAGTATGAGGCAACAGATTGTCATTTGGATATATATCCAGTTTCAAAACAAAACAGAGTTAAGCACTAAAATTTCAGCCTCCTGACACATTTGGCCCATCTGAAGAATCCAGTTTCTCCATATATAGTAAGAAATACATAGGGCCTCTGATGGCATCAAAGAAAACTGAAAGTGAAGGTAAGAAGACTTTGATTGTCTTGCTTGCCGCCTGCAGGTTAATAATGATGATAAAGTAGCACAATTAAAGGTATAAAACAATCAGCTAGGCGAATGAAAACTGAGAGTGGGAAGCAGGACTAATGTAAGATACTGTAATTAGGAATTCCTCATTTCATACAGCCACAAAAGGAGAGGCTCCATAATGACTTCTGCATTGTGCTGCTATTCCAGCTTCAAGGACCTTGATGTACATTTGATACTTTCCAAATCCAATCATTCTTACTGTTTCACCAAACGGATTGGAAGATAAGCCAAAGTCCAAAACCAGAAACATCCCCAAGCCACTGGAATTCAGTGAGATGAGGAGCTTCTGTGTGGAGAAGTTCTCAGACCTTAGCAAGGCAATGGCATGGCTGTCCTATCCTGCCATGGAACTATTATGTGAGAAAATAACTGCGTCCAAGGGCTGTGATTGGCTGGGTGGATCCTTCCCTAGTCATATAATTGCGTGTAAAATTGCAGCCCATACGGTTTAAATATTAAAAGGATAGCATTACACTCTAATCCACAGCTGAGACAAAGCAACAGATCAGGGGTAATCCACGTGACAACACAGTGCTGACTGTCTGATGTGGGAGATGTCCATAGTCCTTTAAGTGTAAACACATTGTTTGCAAGTTACATAATATGAAACTCTTTTTAAAAAAACCTCTCTTTCTTTCAACTCCTTGAAAGAGTAAAAGCTAAATATTGACAGTTTTTCACCATCAGGGGCCTCATATGCCAAAGTAAGAGAGGAGTGCACCTGCAGTTTTATTTGCTCTTGACCATTGTTCAGGTATGTTTATGTTTGTGTTTTTTTTAAAGAATTATACAGAGGATTGTAGGAAAACTTCTTTTAGAACCTTGACTGTAACATCTACACAAAACCACTGGCTATATAGTCAAGTGCCCTGAAGTACTTCTTTAAATTAATCACCGTTCGTGGGTCTCTGTCACACCTAGAGCTGGGAAGGTAATATGGTTCCTTTGAGCTCTTGCGAAAGTTCTGGCCTTTCTCCTCCTGTGCCAGACAAGTCCCAATTTCGGTGGGACAATGGAACATATTTTTCACTTCCTAGATTATGGCAGGGTGAGGCATCCTGTAAAAGCTGGGATGCTCTCCATTGCTGATCTTTTTTTTTCTTCTTTTTTTAACTTCTATTTTTTTATTTTAAACCAATATATAGACACTACATATTTCATGTCATTTAAACATATCTTACAACAAAATCCCCTCCCTTTGTTTTCCCTCCCTCCCCCCCATACCAATATAAATACATTTCTCTCTCTCCACTTCTTTCATAGTACATTAACAGACATAACCTGGGTATCTCTCTTTTCCCTTCATGTTCATTCTGATTCTATACTTTCCAGTATGTATAACGATGTTCCAGTCTTCTTCTTCTTCCTCTCCTCCTCCTCCCTTTCTCTTTCAACTTCTGATAATTTATCTGATCTCTCATTCCAATACTCTTTAAACATTGTTCCATTGTGGGCATCTGGTTCACCTGCCATCTTTGGGCAGATAGCACTCTAGCTGTTGTGATCATGTATAGTATTATTTCCAGTAGTTTTTTTTCATTTCACTTCCTATCTGATCTTTCTATCTAATCTCTCAGAAGCCAGGCAGAGCTTTTACCCCCTCATATCTCATTACACTGGCTTCTTCCAGCTGGAGGTCCTATGAGAACTTTTGTATCCTTCTGGCCCTGCAATCCAACAAGGCTTTACCACATGGCCCAAGGATAGTGATCTGCTGTCTGTACTCTTCGGGGCAACTATATTCAGGCTCCCTGTGTCAATCCCCTGGTATGCCCATATTCAACCTTGTTGTGAAGCTTCCTTTGCAGAAAGCCTTGCGGGACACCAGTTCAGTGTCGATGCCAATGCCTTTCGGTTTGCTTAAGTATACTTTTTTTAAAAAAATATTGCCGTTAAAGTTGATCTACTGTCAAGAGTTACACAGGCCTGTTACAGACAGCCAAATAAAGCTCCTTCGAGTCACAGTGGAGAGGTATGGTGTTTCAATGATACATGCGTCCTAAGAGTCCAGAAGTTGCACCAAAGCCACACTCCAGCCCTCAGGACTGGCGTTTGGCTTTGGTGTGGCTTCTGGACTCTTAGGACGCATGCATCATTGAAACACCATACCTCCACTGTGACTCGAAGGAGCTTTATTTTGGCTGTCTGTAACAGGCCAAAGTTACTCCAAAGTAACTTTCACACAGTGGAATTTCCCCTCCCATTTTTCTCCTACAGCTCCTTCCCTTGGTTTTCACATCTGACAGGGACGTAGCTAGGATTTTAGGAAGGGGGAGGGGTCCAGACTAAGTGCCACCATTATAATGGGGCTTGGGTGTGGCGGCGCAGCAGCACACACCATTCATTTTTCTAATGGAAGGGGGGGTCCGGACCCAAAGAACCCCCCCTTGGCTACGTCCCTGCATCTGATGTGGAGAGTGCCACAATCTTCCATATCAGATTTAGGAGAACCACTGATGAAAGAAGGAAGATGCCATTGCTTTAGAAGATACTATCTATCTATCTATCTATCTATCTTAAAGTATTTCTATTCCACACATCAGCTGAAAAGGCTCCCTGAGCACCTTACAAATAGTTACTATGAAGTTCCATGCCTTTCCAAATCTGAATCAGTATTTGGTGAGATACCAATCCATAATGTGGAAAAGGTTTGCAATGTTTCTCAAATATCTCCTGCCTAATATTTATAGAAAGAATTTCTTAAGGGCCTGAATGATATCTCAGTTTTGATACTGAACATATGCATCAGCTATAAATAAAGTCATTCAAATAATGTGTAACTACTTTCCACAGCTTGTCAGTCATCATGTTGCATTCAGTGGTAGAGACTGTATATCATATATTAATGTAGTATAGGAGGTACAAGAGGGAGAAATCTAATTCTTTTTCCCTAGCTGCACAATGGTAGCCAGCCCTGCCAAACCCACCACAGCCAGGAAGTGTCTATTGGGGTTGGCAGCAGAGTTGCATCCAAATGCCATTTGGCTGCTGTTCTGCAGACAGGGGAAATTATTGTGTAAGAAGGTACTGGATACCTCCTTGTGCAATGTCTGGGGAAGTACTTACACTGTCATATCAGTGTAAATCACCAAGAGGACCATGGAGAAAAGCAGCTTGCTGATGTCTGTAACTTTGCATCACTTCCTTTGATAGTGATCCACTTTACTAAACTAAACAAGTTCTGATATTTTGCAAACATCAGCACAATCATTACAATGGCTCCCTCATTTCTAGTTTCTCTAAAGAGTAGAGGTGTCTAATATGATTCTTAGGCTAAGGAAGGAAAGGAAAAGATACATATGATTTCTAGCCTACACAAAAGAGATTTAGAACCCATATTTCTGGCCACTGTAGACCCCTCTCTAAATGCTCACCTCATAGAAAGCTGCATTTCATGCACTTGGTCTGTCAACCTTTTTCCATTTCATTCAGAACTTTGCATCCTTCTACTCCTCTTTAAAATTCACAACAGCTGTAGACTTCTCTGTGCCAGATCAGCTCCTCTCTCCCTCCCTCCCTACCCTTCAATGTAACAACACTTCTCTTAAAAAAAAAGTTAGTTACTTGATGCTGTGTCCAGATGAGAAGATACTTGAGAAAGCAGAAGCATCCAGGATGTAGTTGCTATCCTCATTGAGTCTGTCAAAGTCATGTGGACAGTTCTTCTGGCATTGTTTCTCCCTTCTTTGTGCCTCTTTGGCCAGCATGGGGATTGGAGTCTCATGCAATCAGGCAGAGGTAGACCTTTGTAAGTGTCTAAGCTCTGGTCTCAGTGTGTCTGGTTGCTTTCCTTTCCTGCTGTTATGGAACTATCTAGAAGAGATCATTCCTTGGAAATTCCCCAGTGCTCCTGATAGTTCAGCATTAACAAAAGTACAGTGTGGGAAAAGACTAATGGGTATATGACATACACTAGATAAATGGATGGATGGACAGACAGACAGACAGAGGGACAGATAATGCCATGAGACATTTCAGATTTCTCCACAGAATAATTATTCTTGATTTATTCAAAAAGTGGAATTGGCCCTTATTACTGGGCAGAGAGAGGCAGACACATCAGGCAGCTGATTAGTAGTACTGAGAAAGGGAAGCACATTTTATTTATCAGTATATATCAGGTGTACTCTTAATATCAGAAAAGCCAACAGATACTTTGAAGATTTTCATAGAATCATAGAATAAAAGAGTTGGAAGAGACCACAAGGGCATTCAGTCCAACCCCTGCCATGCAGGAAATCTCAATCAAACCATATCCGACAGATGGCCATCCAGCCTCTGTTTAAAGACTTCTAAGGAAGTACACTCCATTACACTCCGAGGGAGTGTGTTCCACTGTCAAACAGCACTTACTGTCAGGAAGTGCCTCCTAATGTTGAGGTGGAATCTCTTTTCCAGTAGCTTGCATTCATTCCTCCGGGTCCTAATCTTTGGAGCAGCAGAAAACAAGCTTGCTCCCTCCTCAATATGACATCCCTTCAAATATTTAAACAGGGCTGTCATATCACCTCTTAACCTTCTATTCTCCAGGCTAAACATCCCCAGCTCCCTAAGTCTTTCTTCATAGGGCATGGTTTCCAGACTCTTCACCATTTTAGTCGCTCTCCTTTGGACACACTCCAGTTTCTCAACATCTTTTTGAAATTGTGGTGCCCAGAACTGGACACAATATTCCAGGTGGGGCCTGACCAGAGCAGAATATAGTGACACTACTACTTCCCTTGATCTTGACACTAGACATTGATGCAGCCTAAAATCGCATTGGCCTTTTTAGCTGCCACATCACACTGTTGACTCATGTTCAACTTGTGGTCTACTTGGACTCCCAGATCCCTTTCACATGTAGTCTCGTTCAGCCAGGTGTCCCCCATCCTATATCTGTGCATTTCATTTTTTCGCCTTAAGTGCGGTACCTTACATTTCTCCCTGTTGAATTTCATTTTGTTTGCTTTGGCCCAGCTTTCTAGTCTATTCAGATCATTTTTAATTTTGATCCTGTCCTCTGGAGTATTTAGCTATTCCTCCTAATTTGGTGTCATCTGCAAATTTGATAAGTATGCCCCCAATTTTGTCATCCAAGTCATTGATAAAGATGTTGAATAGCACTGGGCCCAGGACAGAGCCCTGTCGGACACCACTGGTCACTTCTCTCCAGGATGAAAAAGAGTCATTGTTGAGCACCCTTTGGCTTTGGCCAGTCAACCAATTACAAATCCATGTAACTGTTACTTTGTCTAGCCCACATTTTACAAGCTTGTTTTCAAGAATGCCAAGGGGAATCTTGTCGAAGGCCTTACTGAAATCAAGATATACTATATCCACAGCATCCCCTTCATCTACCAAGCTGGTAAAGAGGTTAGATTTGTCTGGCATTACTTGTTTCTCTGAAACACATGTTGACTTTTTGTGATTATGGAGTTGCCTTCTAGATGTCCACAGACTCTCTGTTTAATGATCTGTTCCAGAATCTTTCCTGGTACTGATGTCAGACTAACTGGACGATAATTGTTGGAATCCTCTTTTTTCCCTTTTTGAAGTTGGGGATGTTTGCCCTCCTCCAGTCTGCTGGGATTATTGCCAATGGCTCCGATATTACATTTGCTAGTTCATTTAATACCCTTGGATGTAGTTCATCTGGTCCTGGAGATTTATATTCATTTAGATTAACCAGATATTCCTGTACTATCTCTTTATTTATTCTGTACTGAAATTCCCCTGTTCTGTACTCTGTTCCATTTTTCTCAGGTTGAGCACCCTTTACCTTTTCTGAGAAGACTGAAGCAAAGAAGGTGTTGAATAATTCTGCCTTTTTTCTGTCCCCTGTTAGCATTTGCCATCCTCTCCATGCAGTGGCCCTACCGCTTCCTTCTTCTTCCTTTTGCTGCAGACATATCCAAGAAAGCCCTTGTTTTTGTTCTTAACCTCTCTAGCAAGCCTGAGTTCATTCTGTGCTTTAGCTTTTCTGACTTTACCCCTAAATGTGCTCACCATTTGTTTGAATTCCTCTTTGGTGATTTCTCCATTTTTCCATTTCTTATACATGCTCTGTTTAAAACTTAGCTCAGTTGAAAGTTCTTTAGTCATCCATCCTGATTTTTTGAGACATCTGCCATTTTTCTTCCTCATTGGAACTGTTTGAAATTGTGCCTTCAGTATCTCCCTTTTAAGAAACTTGAATTCCCTTCTCTTTTATTATTCCTGACCATGGGATCACCCCCCGTATTTCTCTAAGTTTACTAAAATCATCTTTCTTAAAGTCTAGAACGCGTGTCTGACTATGCCTGGCTTCTCCTTTCCATTGTATAACAAGCTCCAGGAGAACATGGTCACTTCCACCTAAGGATCCCACCACTTGCACTCCATTAACTAGGTCATCCCTATTGGTTAGGATCAGATCCAAAATAGCTGATCTTGTTGCCTCTTCCACCTTTTGGACAATAAAATTGTCTCCAAGGCAAGTGAGGAATTTGCTAGACTTTGAGGATTTGAGTTTGACCTCCAGCAAATATCAGGATAGTTGAAGTCATCCATCACTACTACATCTCTACTTTCTGAGTGTGTGGTCATCTGTTTTAGAAAGGCATCATCCAATTCCTCCATCTGACTTGGTGGTCTGTAGTACACTCCCACAATAACATCCCTGTTTCCCTCCCCTTTAATTTTTATCCAGATGCTCTCCACCTGCCTTCCATGATTGATGTCCTGGATCTCTTCACTGGTGTAAATGTCCCAGACATATAAAGCTATTCCTCCTGAAAATGTTATACCCTTGTATTCCTACATTCCAATCATGAGACGCATCCCACCAGGTTTCAGTAATGCCTATTATATCATATTTGCTTTATTGTGCTAGGAGTTCAAGTTCATCTTGCTTATTCCCCATGCTCTGTGCATTAGTGTAGAGAAGTCTTAGACCGTGGGTCCCCCCCCCCTTGCTACCTATGCAAGTATTTTTGCCTCCCACTTTTGGGTCCTTGCACTGTTTGTCTTGTTCCCTCTATGACAGTTTGACTATTTTATCCAGCCCTTTTGCCTTCCAGAATACTGTCTCCCTCTCCCATATAACTCAGTTTAAAGCCCTCCTGATCAATTTTTTGAGACTATTGGCAAAAACATTTTTGCCAACTGGCATGAGATGCAACCCATCCCTTGCCAGAAGTCCCTCCTCATGGAACTTTAGACCATGATCAAGGAATCCAAATCGTTCCTGGAGGCACCATCTGCAGAGCCAGTTATTTATATCCGCTATTTTCTTCTCCCTTCCTGGACCACGCCCTTTGACTGGGAGAAGAGATGAGATGACAACCTGTGTATCCATCTCTTTCAACTTTCTACCCAAAGCCTCATAATCTCTTATGATATACTGAAGGCTGTGCCTTGCAGTATCATTGGTTCCCACATTGATAAAAAAAAAGGGGGGGGGGGTAACAGTCAGTAGGCTTGACAAGTCTTGTCAGCCTCTCTGTCACATCATGGATCTTTGCCCCAGGGAGACAGCACACCTTCCAAGACATCTTGTCATGCCCATAAACCATTGGTTCAGTGCCTCTCAGTAAGGAGTCCCCCACGACCACTACATGCCTCCTCCGCGGCTTAGCAGCACCTGTTCCCTTTGGTGGTGCTCCCAGGGTCCCCTGCTCTGTCCCTGAAGTCTGTCCCTGCTGCTGTTCCTTATCATCCTTGATAGTAGAGAGAGATTCAAATTGATTCTGTAGCTGCAAGGTCACAGAACGTTCCCTAGTTTCCCTATTTCTGTGTGTGACATTCCTCCAACTATCTACTTCTGTTGTATGTGAAGTGACCTCCTCCTCCACAGGAACTTCCTCTGTGTGTTTCCCATCAAAGACCCTTCAGTCCGTTCTGCCAAGTAAAACCTCTTGCTCCCTAAGATGCTGAGGTGTAGATACCTGGGCCTTCAGCTGCCAGAATTTCCTCTTCAAGAGGGCTACCAAATTGCACTTGGTGCAGGTGAAGTTCCCCACAACTCTAGGCAAGAAGACAAACATCCCACAAGTGTTGCAGGTGACTGCAGCAGGTCCTTCAGGGTTCATACTGAGAAGTCTTAAGGAGGCACTGAAACAAGACTGTGGGCTTCCCATGCTAAACACCAGTGTAAAGAACCCCTGTGGGCCTGGCCTTTGTCCTCAAACTCTGTTAAAGAGCTCAATCAATTGGGACTATAGTTATGTAGAGAGCTCCTGGCTACTAGCTCCTTCCAGAGGTAAGTCTCTGACTCACTTCCTCTAAACACAAATAACCTCAAGCCCCTTAAGGTAAAATATTTAAAGAAAATTGAAAATTTAAAGGAGCCCCACTCCCACACTCTTCCCAGGTCACCTTCTGGTCTGTACTTTAAAACCTCCTTGACCATAAAAAATAGAGAGAAAATTTGCATGCCTCTGCTAGGAGCTATATAGAATTAGGCTTCTAGCTCTTCCTCCCAGTGACCCAGAGAAATGGGTCACAATTTTAAAAGTTTGAGAACTCACCCCGGCAAAATGAACACAGAGAACCAGCCTTCCCTTTTTCTAAGAGATATCTGTCTCAGATAACAAGATACCTAAAATAACTTGTCTAGGTTGGGGTATTATGCATCTTGAATTGTGACAGGGCATTCACTACTTGACCTCATACAGTAAAATATCCTGGGCCAGCACTCCTTGCAAATGTTCCAAAGACATCAGGTATGTCTTTTTTTTTTTTTAATACCGCTATTCCAAAGATCATAGCGGTGAACACCAAGTAAGCTAATTAGCAAGTAAGCTAATTTGCCCCCAACAGTCTGGGTACTCATTTTAGCGACCTCGGAAGGATGCAAGCCTGAGTCGAGCTTGGGCCCTTTTCCTGGTCTTGAACTCGCAACCTTGTGGTTTTGAGTGAATGGCTGCAGTACAGGCATTTAACCACTGTGCCACCAGGGCTCCTTAAACTATACAAGAGGCTAATACAAACTATTGCAGAAAATTGATCTCGATATTTAATTCATTGATCTTCTTATGGAGCAAGCATGATAGGTGTGGAAGTAAAGTCATTTGTTGGATCTGTCATTTTCAAATATTTCAAAATAAAATGGATCCACAAAATAGAATTATTTGGTGTGTTTTTTAAAACAACAACAATAACAATTCATTCAGTTATCCTAAAAATGAATTCACTAATATTGAGTACAAAGATACACACTGAATTATGAATGTGAGCAGACTGGGGATTTTAATATCCTCCATATTGCCTCCTTTTCTGATCCTTACCATTTTTAAGATTTCCAGTTAATTTTTGCAGAATCATAAGCTACATTCCCCACCCTCCGCCTCATTCCTATACCTCTCTCCAAATACAATTAATCAGTTTGGAGCCCTTTGTGTTACTGAGGGGGGGGGGGTGAATCCCCCAACATAGCCCATCTAGTTAAACTCAGCAAAACATGTCACCATTAATACCTTCATGTCCCCATTTTAAAATTATAGCCAGCAGGTGCTATTATAAGGAAAGAATGACTGTACTCTAGTTAGCACTGTAACCTTTTTCCTTTTCCAAAAGTAACAGCAGTAGGAGATCTCCTCATCCTATTTCATCAAAGCAGTGGCCTCTTTTAGAGCTGTTTGCACTCTGCCTGCTGCTGAAAAGAATGGGCACGTTTGTATCGTACAGAGACAGGGTTGGGCCATGGAAACATCCCTGGTGCCTATTTACCATGTCCAACAAGAGAGCGTGTTTTCCAATTGGAAACTCTTTCTTGAGAAAATCTCTGGCATAGGTGTCTCTTAGCCACTCTGGGTGTTATTTGTCAAGGCAGAAAACTGGCTTATCTTCTTTCCTCAGACTCCATGTCTGGCGGTGGTGGTAAGGGCGGGATTAAGAATTGTTCCATCCATCATTCTCTTCCGTTGCCATCAAACAACCAGGGGTACAATGCCAAACAGGTAAATGTTTTTTAATCTTTCTGCATTCTTAAAAAAGTATTTCCTTGTATGTTCAAAGTCTTTCTTCAAACCTTTTCCAAAGCAGAATGACAGGAGATTGTTTTTGTCCATTTGTACAACTTAAACTTTCCACATGATTTTGCTCAATATATTTTAGGGAAACTGCTTTAGGAAACTCCCAGGCCGGATTTGTGGTTTCACACTCATTTGTAAGACTTGAATGAAACATGGACTTATTAGAATCTGACATAGGTCTGCTGCAGGTCCAGAGAAGTCTTCACCAACACTGTGAGCCATAAGAAGCTCTCTGCACTAAAACAACATGAATATGCCATCCCAGGAGGATTTTTTTTACCTGTTCAATGCAGCCTACAATGTTAAAAGAACCCTGCAGACAAAAGAGGTCCTACTGCATTTAGTAAAGTTCACAGACAGAACCAGTACATAACAGTATTTAGATCAACAGGGCTCCAGATGGGGGTTCCAGGTTTTCCAGCTGCTTGGAGAAGTGGAGCCAGATGGGTGTTTCTTTGTTGTAATAATAATAATAATAATAATAAAACTTTATTTATATACCGCCCTTCTAAAAACCAGGGCGGTGAACAACAAATCCGAACAATATAGCAACAGGTCATACAAAATATTAAAAACAGATTAATAAAAATAATAAAATGTCCATGCCGGCAAGACAGTGCTGACAAGGGGAGGGGGGGGAGAGTAGCTGATCAGGGGTAAGCTTGTTCAAATAAGTGGGTCTTTAGCCCCTTCCTAAATTGGGCTAGGGAGGTGGCTGAGCGGAGCTCGAAGGGCAGCGCGTTCCAGAGGTTGGGGGCTGAGATGGAGAAAGCCCTCCTGGTGGTAGAACTATATTTCGCCTCTGGAACGGTTAACAATAGCTGCCCTGCTGATCTGAGTGTGCGGGGCGGATTGTACGGAGAGAGGCGGTCCTCCAGATATCCTGGGCCCAAGCCATTTAGGGCTTTATAGGTGATAACCAACACCTTGTATTGCGCCCGGAAGCGAATAGGCAGCCAATGTAAGTCTTTAAGGACTGGTGTTATATGACTGGCCCTGGCAGTGCCAGTAACCAGACGGGCTGCCATATTCTGCACAAGTTGCAGCTTCCGGGTATGGTACAAGGGTTGCCCCATGTAGAGCGCGTTGCAGAAATCCAAACGAGAGGTTACCAGGGCGTGTACAACCGTTTCAAGGTCTCCCCGGTCGAGGTAGGGACGCAGCTGGCGTATCAGCCGGAGCTTTGTTGTGCTTTGTTGTGCCACTGGATTGGTGTCTAACTCGAAATCTCTGTGTCAAACTGCTAAATCAAAATGCAAATGGTACAACATGTAGGGTTCAAGAACTCCTCCATGCTTTTCCTATTTCTTAAGATGGACTCTTCTAGGAAAGGCTTTGTCCCATTGCTCCCACCACCCACCAGGCTTTGTTTTGTTTCATTTTTCTATGAGTTTGTATTTGTTTGTTTGTTTGTTTTGCAGTGCTGGACATTGAATGTGTGGCCTTTTCTATGGATTGATAGATGTTTGTTATGAAGGAACTGCTCTGGCTTTCACTGAAGACTGAAACTACTTCTTGGTTCAAGTGGGAAGAGCATGGGGAGACCTAGAGGCTCTAATTATAACCAATGTAGAGCAAAGCTCTGCATACATCTGCAAGGGGATTTTCTACCTTCACTACCTCTGGAAGTCTAACAGACTTTCCTCCAGGATCACTCTTAAATTCCCCGCAGGACTTTATCCACAATGTTCTGGCAATGAAGTTCTCTCTGCTTTGATTTTTTTTTTTTTAAGGCTCAGGTGCTAAAATTACTGAGGAGATGATGGCAAACATTCTTGGTGGGAATGAACCTGCAGTGAACAAGGTAAGGGATGTAATGGTGTAATGAAATTTTCCAGGTTCCCACTGTGTCTGACCTGGATTAGCAACACAGTTCATATAAGGTGAAAGTTTGGGTTTGGCCTACACCACAGTATTATGCCCTGTATAATAAAGGTTTGTTGTGGCTTTTTTGTGTCTGTAACAGTGCATAATAATAAAGTCCTGGTTCTTTTACACTCTGTGAGAAAATGCTACAATGTGACTCAAAAGAAACTGCCCTCAGGCAGCCTCTCAGTTGAGTTCTCTCTTTTTTATACATCTCATCTCTGTCATATTCTCTAAACCCAAAATTTGTGCTACTAGTTTTGCTTCTGCCAAGACATTTTACTTCATTGCCTTTCTGGCAATCTCCACTTGGCACGTAGTCCAAAAATGAGATCTCCAAAGAGAACCTTGATGGCTTGCAGGGAAAAGGGGACACATGAAAGCCCTGGAGGTGTCTCTAACTGACAAGTAAATAATTTGGACAAGCACTATAAGGGTGCTGGTGTGGAAGAAGAGTTAGTGTTACAGTAGGACTGGGGAATGGGAGAACAACTGTAATGTCTTGACTCAGTGCACTATGATGGCACTGAGTCCCAGCAAGATTTTGTGTGCAAGACAACAACAACAACAACAACAACAATAATAATACTTTTATTTGTATTTTCCCGGCTCTCCCAATGATCAAGGCGGGATTACAACCGTAGAATAATCATACTGGCCCTATACAGACAGCCAAAATAAAGCTGCTTCGAGTCACTTTGGAGGTATGGTGTTTCAATGATGCATGTGTCCTAAGAGTCCAGAAGACGCACCAAAGCTGCACTCCAGTCCTTAGGACTGGAACTTGGCTTTGGTGTGGCTTCTGGACTCTTAGGATGCATGCATCACAGCATACCTCCAAAGTGACTTGAAGCAGCTTTATTCTGGCTGTCTGTATCAGGCCACAGTAATAGTAATATCTAAAATACATATTATAAAAATAGTAAGTCAACTAAAATTTAAATCACAACAATAAAAATAATAAAATATCATTTAAAATATACTGTTACTACCAGAAGTGGGATTTTCTTCAGTTCTTTATAGAAGGTCGGGTGGGTATGCCCTCCAGAAGAGATCCGTCTTTAGTGCCTTCTTGTATCCATTTGTATCCGAGCATACAATATCTGGATTTTTGGCATAAAATACCCAAAGACATATCAAAAAATGGACAGATTTGTCAAGTCCATTTTCATGGACCTTCTTTTGCCACATCCAAACCCATTCAATGTGGATTCCCTGCAGATTTCTTTTAAAAGGATCATGTGTTTTTCAAAGCATTTTGAAATGGACACATTAACAGATGAAAGCCCTTCCCCAGCTCTAGAAATGTACAGGTATTGAACTGTAAATTGTGACTGGTTCTGTGTTATATCTGCCATTTTATCCATGTACCTTTGGGGATTTGGGTAAATGCATTTTAAAAACACAAAACTGAGCAAAATCCTTGATCCAACAAATAATAATAATAATAATAATAATAATAATAATAATAATGTTTTATTTATAAACCGCTATTCCGCATTGATCATAGCAGTGTACAGATAAGAATTGCAATGACAAATACAAAATACAGGGTAAAAATTGCAATACATAAATAAAACTTCAGTAAAAACATTTCAAAATTACAAATTAAAACCATACATCAGATCCAGGCCAGCTAAATGCACTTGATAATACTGTACATATAGGGGGGAGTCGCATAGTATCAAGGGACATCGGGGAAGGCTTGCCGAAACAGGAAGGTCTTAAGTCTCTTTTTAAAGAGATCCAGGGAGGAGGAGGAGCGGAGTTCCTCGGGAAGGGTGTTCCAGATCCCAGGGGCCGAGATGGAAAAGGCCCTTTGTGATGTTGACACATATCTCATTGTTGGGATCCTCAACAAATTCTTCCCAGATGACCTGAGTGTGCGGGGCGGATTATATGGGGAGAGGCGGTCCTCCAAGTACCCT
The DNA here is from genome assembly GCF_019175285.1 of Sceloporus undulatus. NCBI lineage: Eukaryota > Metazoa > Chordata > Lepidosauria > Squamata > Phrynosomatidae > Sceloporus > Sceloporus undulatus. The sequence goes on along the minus strand of NC_056522.1, from coordinate 247,535,434 downwards.
GGTCACAAGCCATTTAGGGCTTTATAGGTTATAACCAACACCTTGTATTGTGCCCGGAAGTGAACAGGCAGCCAATCGAGATCATGCAGAATGGGCGTTATATGGTCGGCCCTGGGACGTCCAGTGACCAACCTAGCTGCCATATTCTGTACTAGCTGAAGCTTCCGGGTTTGGTACAAGGGTTGCCCCATGTAGAGTGCATTACAGAAATCCAACCGAGAGGTTACCAGAGCATGTACCACTGTTTCAAGGTCCCCCCGGCCTAGGTAGGGTCGCAGCTGGCATATCAGCCGAAGCTGGTAGCAGGCGCTTCTGACCGTCGCATCCACCTGAGAAGTCAGCTGGAGCGACGAGTCCAAAAGCACCCCCAGACTGCGAACTGAGTCCTTCAGAGGGAGCGTGACCCCATTCAGGACAGATGGACAAATTTCACCACCCGGACCGGGAGAGCCTATCACTAGTACTTCCGTTTTCTCTGGATTCAAGCTGAGTTTGTTTTTCCTCATCCAGGCCATTAGTGACTCCAAGCAGGCATTTAGAGGAGAGATGCCATCCTTAGTCACTGCATCAGTCGGAGACACAGAGAAGCATATTTGGGTGTCATCAGCGTACTGATAACACCGCGCCCCGTGTCTCCGGATGATCTCTCCCAGCGGTTTCATGTAAATGTTAAATAGCATGGGGGACAGAATTGCTCCTTGAGGGACACCAGATGTAAGCGCCCTCTTATTGGAGCAAACGTCCCCCAGCTGCACCATCTGGATTCTACCCGAGAAGTAGGAACGGAACCACTGGAGCGCAGTGCCCCCGATACCTAACTCCCTCAGGCGTTCCAGAAGGATACCATGGTCAATGGTATCGAAAGCCACTGAGATGTCCAAAAGCACTAACAGAGACACACTTCCCCTGTCCATGCCCAGACAGAGATCATCGACTAATGCGACCATGGCGGTCTCAACTCCATAGCCTGCCCGGAAGCCGGTTTGAAATGGGTCTAGAAAATCTGTTTCTTCCAAGATCCCTTGAAGCTGGAAAGCAACTGCTCTCTCAATCACCTGCCCCAAAAAAGGCAGCAGTGAAACAGGTCGATAATTATTCCGAATCAGGGGGTCCAGGGAGGGCTTTTTTAGCAGAGGTTTTACTACTGCAGATTTTAAGCTTGATGGAAAACGCCCCTCCCTGAAGGATGAATTAATTATACGGCGTAACATAGAAGTTACCACCGTTCCCCCCCGGGCCGCCAGCCATGAAGGACAGGGATCGAGAGGGCATGTTGTCTTCCTAACACTTCGAAGAATCTTGTCCACTTCCTCAGTACTCACAAACTCAAAGTGATCCAGTTTAATGGAGTCCACGGAAGCTCTGGAAGCCTCTCTTATAGGATCTGAAGAAATACTGGTGTCGAGATCAGCCCTTAGCCGAGAGATTTTATCCGCGAAGAAGTTGTTAAATTCATCACAGCAGGCTTTAGATGGTTCTAAAATAGGGTTCGGGGGGGAGGAGCAGTTGTGTCAGCTCCTTCACTACCCTGAACAGCTCTGCCGGATGCGACTCTGCAGACGCAATACGTGCAGCATAGAACGAATGCTTTGCTGCACTTATTGCCACTCCGTAAGCCTTCAAGAGAGACTCAAGGAGTGTCTTGTCAGCTAAGTGCTGGTTTTTTTGCCAGTTGCACACCAGTTGTTGCATGGCCCGCTTCCTTTCCCTGAGATCTTCCGTGTACCAGGGTTGCTTATTGGAAGCAGGCCAGAAAGGACGCTTGGGAGCGATACTGTATATAGCCCTGGAGAGATCTCTATCCCAGGTGTTAGTCAGGGCATCAACAGAGTCGCCGTCAGTTCCAACCATATAACCCTCTAGGGCTTCTTGGAACCTTTTGGGTTCCATCAGCCTTCGAGGGTGGACCATCCTAATAGGTCCTCCACCCCCGGGGGGGCTTAAGGTAGAAGCCTTGATTCAAGCCTCGACCAGGAAATGGTACGTCCATGATAGGGCAGAGATATTGAAGACCTCTGCCCACGGAGTATCCATGTCCGTACTAAAGACAACATCGAGAGTATTACCAGTGCAATGCGTGGGCCCTGAAACCAATTGGGACAGGCCCCTGGCAGTCATGGTAGCCATGAACTTCCGAGCCGCACCAGTTGGACCATGACTGGCCTCGAAAGGGATGTTGAGGTTCCCCCAGAACAAGAAGCCTAAGGGACTCCAACACCAGTTCCGAGACCAGTTGTGTCAGCTCGGCTAGGGAGTCTGTTAGTGCATGGGGTGGACAGTAGACCAACAGAATCCCCAGTCTGTCCCTGGCATTCAGGATCAGGTAAACACACTCGATGAAGTCAGTTCTGCGGACTTGGTTCCTGGTCAAAGGAAGGGTGTTTTTATGGACCAAGGCAACACCGCCCCCCCGCCCACCTAACCCGATCTGGTCCTTAAGTGAGTACACGGCTGGGAAGGCCTGTGCCCACACTGCTTCATTCTCAGGCCCCAGCCAGGTCTCAGTGATGCAAGCCAGGTCGCAGTTCTTATCTTGAATGAGATCGTAGATTATGTGAGTCTTATTCCTAACTGACCTGACATTGCACAGGAGCAGAGACAGGGTTTGTGGTACAGTTGGACTGACCCTCAGTTCTCTTTGGTTAGGAGAGTGGATGGAAGGAGAGATAGATATTAAGCATCGATCTCACCTTCCTTTCCTCTGTAATTCCACTCTCCTACCACCATATCTCCCCCTGCCCCACACTACTCCGATGGGAGCTCCAATTACAACCTCACAATTACCAACCACCTCCCCATACAAACCACACCCCATGTCCATTGTCTCTCCCCCTAATGACATCAAGGAGCCAAGGCAGAGGAAGACTAACAACAATGTCATTCCTCTGATACGATGGCTTAGCTAGCAATACACCACCCCCTTATCCCCACTGCACAGCTGCGCAGCTGCACAGCTGCGGCGTTGCAGATGGTTTGGGCAAGCGTCCTCCAGGTAGCGCAGTTGCGCAGGGTCGACAGATAACAAACCAAGGCCCTGGAGGCGCAGCACAGCAACAAACAACAACATCCACTGGCCTCTGTTGGGGACGGGAACCGTCGAGCCGGCTTTATGGTGTGCCGCTCTCACCAGGTCACACCCCACCTCACCCTTTCCCCTGCTGTTCCTGGGCTCTCGCGGCGTTGCAGATGGTCTGGGCAGGCGTCCTCCAGGCAGCGCAGTTGCGCAGGGTCGACAAATAACAAACCAAGGCCTTGGAGGCGCAGCACAGCAACAAACAACAACGTTCACTTCTCACACAGCAGACAATTTCTCCTAAATGCCAGACATTCCTTAATAGACTTAAAGAAACTAGAAGTATCTCTGTGGATATGTGGACAGCAAAACTAGTATGAAGTGTGTGTGTGAGAGAGAGAGAGAGAGAGAGTTCTCCCTGGGAATCTAGACAGAAGTGCATGGAGAGATGTACATATGCAACTACATGCTTATTTGTCTCGTTGCCATTGCAAGCTACTGAATTAGTTCAACTGCTGAGCCTTTGTGACATATCAGCTGCTGTCTCCATTGCTGACTCTATAGCTTGCCCTCTTCAAGTGCACATCTTTCTTCTCGACAGACATGCATGAGTAGGCCTGAGTACTTGTGGCAACTGAATAGGAAAGAGAGAGTGATCCAAGCTATTTAGGCTTTACATGCTGCATATCTTCTATAGGTGTCTTAATACCAACTGCTCCAGGAGGCATCTGGATTCACTCACTCTGCTGCTCCACGATGGCTAAGAATGAATCAAGTAAGATGAAGAGTATGACAAGAAAGTATAATCCTTAGGGCAAAGGTGGATAAAATTCAGCATCCAAGGCTGTTTTCGGAGCCTTCAGCCCCATAGACTATATACTTTTTCTGTTTTATTTAAGGTGCCGGAAATTATGAGTGATCTTTTAAATAGTTACATTTAATATGTAATATTAATATCAGATTTAATCATGTTGGTTTCCAAAAAAACAGACATGGCCCCAAGTACATAAAAGTGCCCACCCCTATTCACATCATAGCTTTTAAAAAGGATCTCAATTCCTTTTCTAATCCAGAAGTAGGATGAGACATTTTCAGCTAAATGTATGGCTGTTACAACCTCAAACCTTTTCTCCTAAGTACCAGACATTCCTTAATAGGTTTAAAGAAAAGAGAGTCCTTTTCCGTTCCACTATAATTTCTGAACAAAAATATAACTTGTAGATAGTCTGAAATGTTTTAGGATTGTAGATTTGATTTTAAAACTTTCTCAGTTGCACACAAACATGCACTTTAAAAAAGGTTCCAACATTGTTTAATGAAAATATCACTGAAACTATTACCAACCATTCTCTTACACTGGGCACACAACCACAACTGCTATCACAACCCACTCACCCATTATTGCCCATGAAAAGGGATGAACTGCTTCTACTTTCTCTGTGGAAGGATTAGGCTCCACCATTTTGGTTGCACCTTTCAGAAGAAAACAGTGGAGATGGTAGACCCAGATCACTTTTACAGAACAAAATTGTAGCATTACAACTGCCATGGCTGCATCCCATGGAATTCTGGGGTTGGTAGTTTCATAAATTTTTGGAATTGCCTGCCAGAGAGTTCTAAGTCTCTCACCAAACCATGGGTAAGTGTATTCTGGCCAGAATACTCCAGACTGCTTTCAGAGTATTCTTGGCCCAAAGTTGCCCAGAACACCCCCCCACACACACACACACACATTACTTAGACACTTTACTGTTACACTGTCTATCCCACTTTGCCATCAGACAGTACTGCCGTTGGTGTGAATCACTCCCTCTGAAGTCAAAACTAAGGCAGGCAGTGTTGATCACATGGCTGGGCACCTCAGTGGGAACAGCTCAAGCTAATAATGGTGGCACTGGATGGCAAGGTGGGATGAACATCTAAACAGCCACCTGGAGTCACTGTGGAGCAAAAGATAGATTTTTTAAAATTTTCAATTTAAAAGAAGGATGGACCAGATTCAGTGCAGAACTAGCCTTACCATGTGAAGACAGTCCACACTTGAATCAGAGCTTTGACCCAGCATTGTGTGGGCAGGGCAATTGGGGTGGGGGGGGCAATGTAAATGGCCCATGTAAACATGAACTACAAGTTCCAAGATTCTGTGGAATGGAGTCATGGCCATTAAAAGTGGTGTCAAAGTGTGATAATTTTGTAGAATGGAAGAGACATCATCCCTCTCACAAGGGGAACAGTTTCCTTCACACCTTTTAAATTGCCCAAGGAGCTATATAGAAAGGACTTACTCTTCTTTAGACTGATCTGGAAGAGCCTCTTGTTGATTAATTTTTCATTGCATTTAGCATTTTCATGCATTTTGTTTTTACAAATTGTAAGAAAATGACCAAAAAAAGAAAAATTCCTTTCAAAATGTTTTCAAAAATCCTTCATCAAAGGCCTTTGAAATGTGACTTTAAAAGTAATGCATTTTTTCTAGCAAAAAAAAATATTAGTTGCTGCACCAAGAAACTTTATTTCCATTTCTTGGCTGGAATCCTCTTTTTGACTTAGAATCATAGAATCATAGAATCATAGAGTTGGAAGAGACCACAAGGGCCATCCAGTCCAACCCCCTGCCATGCAGGAAATCCAAATCAAAGCATCCCCAGCAGATGGCAATCTAGCCTCTGCTTAAAGACCTCCAAGGAAGGAGACTCCACTACACTCCGAGGGAGTGTGTTCCACTGTCGAACAGCCCTTACTGTCAGGAAGTTCTTCTTAATGTTGAGGTGGAATCTCTTTTCCTGTAGCTTGCATCCATTGTTCTGGGTCCTGTTCTCTGGAGCAGCAGAAAACAAGCTTGTTCCCTCCTCAATATGACATCCTTTCAAATATTTAAACAGGGCTATCATATCACCTCTTAACCTTCTCTTCTCCAGGCTAAACATCCCCAGCTCCCTGAGTCGTTCCTCATAGGGCAAGGTTTCCAGATCTTTCACCATTTTAGTTGCCCTCCTCTGGACACACTCCAGTTTCTCAATGTCCTTTTTGAATTGTGGTGCCCAGAACTGGACACAATATTCCAGGTGGGGCCTGACCAGAGCAGAATACAGTGGCACTATTACTTTTCTTGATCTAGACACTATACTTTTAATGATTCAGCCTAAAATTACATTGGCCTTTTTAGCTGCCGCATCACACTGTTGACTCATGTTCAACTTGTGGTCTACTTGGACTCCCAGATCCCTTTCACATGTAGTTTCATTCAGCCAGGTGTCCCCCATCCTATATCTGTGTATTTCATTTTTCTGCCCTAAGTGCAGTACCTTACATTTCTCTGTGTTGAATTTCATTTTGTTAGCTTTGGCCCAGCTTTCTAGTCTATTCAGATCATTTTGAATGTTGATCCTGTCCTCTGGAGTATTAACTATTCCTCCTAATTTGGTGTCCAAAGATTCAAAGCTTTAGTGTATTATTAAGCAAACCTGAATGGCAAATAAAAAAAACAAGTGGATTTTTTCCTCCTTCCATGTGACTCTCATTCTCTTCAGGTTGTAAAAGCATGGGAGAGCATTGTACATTTTTGCCAAATGGATTATTTCAGCTTGGCAAATGGGACATGTTTACCATCCTCTCCCATGGTTTTATAGCTGGAAGAGAATGGAAGAGAATAATGTCATGTGCAGGGAGAAAAAAACAACCACATATGCCTTTTCATTTGCCTGCTGAGTTTGTTTAATAATGTACTAAAGCTGTCACTGATTTTCAGTGGGGTATGCTGGGAGAGCTGCATCACCCAACTGGCAGCTTGAATCATCATATCAGTCTATAACTTTTGTATTGAAACAGCTTCATTGGCTACCAGTTCGTTTCCGAGCACAATTCAAAGTCTTGGTCATGACCTATAAAGCCCTACACGGCTTTGGTCCAGACTATTTGAGAGACCATGGAGCGTTACAGACCGCCGCTTTGTGGTGGTCTGCCGGCGCTGCTGTTTGCTCCGCGAGGGAGCCACAGCAGCCAAACCATATGACTCCCTCGTGGAGCAGAAGAGAAGCTCCAAAATGGAGCTTCTTCCTGCGCCGCGGTTATGACGCCACGAGGCGCCAATGGCACACTCACGACATCATAAGCGCCGTGCGATGTGCGGACGCACAGCCGCCATATTATACGTATTGACTACGTACTAGGGTTAGGGGGGTGCGGAAGCACCGCCCCTTCCTAACCCTAATACGTAGTCAATACATATTTTATGGCGGTTTGTAACCCGCCCATATCTCCCCATACAAACCATCTAGAGCCCTAAGGTCCTCAGGAGAAGGCTTTCTCTCAGTCCCACCACCACCCTAGGTTCGCCTGGTGAGAGCATGAGAGAGAGTCTTCTCAGTGGCTGCTCCTACCCTGTGGAACTCCCTTCCACGGGAGACAAGGCTAGCCCCCTTATTGCTGGCCTTTCACAGGCAGGCAAAGACATTTTTGTTTAAACAGGCCTTTTGAGATCTGGCAGGCTTGGTTTTATTGGGAGATGTGAGGGTTGGTCTTGGATTGTTAACTTTGTATATATTTTTACAATTTTAATTGTAAAATTTTAATTGTTGTGGGTCCCACTTTAGGAGAAAGGTGAGATATATATATATATATATATATATATATATATATATATATATATATATCTTCTTCACAGGTGCCTGGCTTGGTGCCTGTGAGGCCACAAGCACTATATAGTAACTTGTCACCTGTATTACTTTTGAAATGTAATTTAATTACACTGTTATTACTAAAAATAATGATAACAACAGATTACAAGTAGCTATGTTACTTGTAACTCATTACTCCCATGCACTCCTGTGGATGTACATGTGTAGGGCTACCTCCCCATGGTGAGAATGCTGAATAACTGGAGAGTGTATGTCCACATCTGTGTTCATCCACAGACAGATCATTTAACTGATACTGAACACAGTGGCAGGAGGCATGGCTAGAGCACATATCTCTAGCCTGTGGACATGTCTACATAAGCCATTTAAACCAGTTTCTCCCCACCACCACACCTCTTCACATCACCCTGTCTTCATGACAAAGGTACAAAGCCCCAATTCAGCTACAGACTTTCTTCATGATATGAGGGCAGTTACACTCTGATTCTGGGAGGCTGTTTACCCATATGTCCCACTTTGCCATTTGGCATTGCTGCCACTGGCATGAGTTGCTTCCTCTTAGGTAAAAACCAAGATGCCCAACCATGTCATCAATGCTGGGCATCTTGTTTTCAACCACAGAGGGAGCAACTCACACCAGTTATGGCAGCCCCTGGTGGCACAGCAGGGCGCATGTGTAGAAAACTGCCGAGCATCACTTCAGAACGTGCAAGTAATGAGGGGGTGTTTGGGGCAATTTCCAGGAACAGCATGGAGTATTCTGGCCAGTGCAGACCCACCCTGTATGTTCTTAGTTCCTCCCCGTACTTATTCAGTATATGCAGGGTCCAAAACAGCAATAGTTTTATATAGCACTCAAAGAGATGTTGCATTTTGTCATCATCCAAAATTCTGGTGGAAGCCCTGAGAAGGAAAACAGTTGGGTTTTTTTGGTTTTTTTAAGGAAAAGAAAAGAAAAGATCTCAGTGGGATTATCTAAGATGGTCTTCACTTTAAATATAATCACTCTTACTATAGCTTCTGACACCACACACAGGTGACAACAGAGAACACACGAGTAAATTGTGCTTTCGTTTTTCATGTCAGTGGTGTAACATGCCAAGCAGCAACTAGCACTGCGTCTCCTGGGAAAAGGTTCACAAAACATTTTAAAATTCTGATTTTCAATTAAATCTTTCTCAGTCACAAAACCTTCAACACTGTCTGATGCAAATAACATGCAAACCTTGTTATATCCCCCCAAAGCTATTTCCATTTACAGTACTTCAACCATACAGTTCAAAACTTTCCATGTACCTGGCAGAGGAAGCGGCTGTTCATGTAATTGAGAGCATGACTTGTAATATTTTGGTTACATCTGCTAACTCGATTACCCCCTGCAAGTAGAAAAAATTAATCATTTATGTCTCAAGTTGGCCCTATCTTAGCAGCCCTATTGGGGGGGGGGGGCAACCTAGTAAAGCATTAATCTTACTCCACTCTTCTTTAATTTAGACAGGTTTTACTGGTCCCAAGACCAAGTTCACTGGTTTCTTGCCCTCATCAACTCAGTAAACTTGTTTCAGACTTTTTCTCTATTGGCATAATCAAAGCCAAACGCCCACTCCCCAAGGCACCACTGTGTTTTCTGTTCCTGTATAGCTGCATTTTATGTGACACACAGAGAAGGAATATTGCAGATTTTCCAAATAAGTTTGTTCATGTTTCCTTTTTAATGGTGTGGAAAAGGAATCTGTTCTACTCTTGCAGTATGAGAAAAGAGATGGTAGAGGGTGGAAAGATTGGAACACAAACATTCCTCCTTCCCCATACTGTTTCAGAATGACAAAAAGCTTTTTAAAATTGCTGTTAGAAAGCAGTTGTCATGATTAAAGACATCAGTGAATCCAGGAGTGTATCTACCCTGTATCACTCTGATACTAGTTTTACTGCCATGGCTCCATTGTGTACAATCCTGGGATTTGTAGTTTCATGAGCTAGAGGACACTAATTAGGAATATACTCAAGAATTGTAAAGATTGTCCCAAACTATAAATCCCAGAGTTCTCTAGGACAGAGGCATACCAATGAAAGTGGCATCAGATTTTTATACTTGTGCATTTGGACATGTCCCTGGTCTGGATGTCAGGTTACAAAATATCAGGTTCAGTTCCCCCTGTTACCCAAAATGGGCTGGAGAGCAAACCAATCCATTCACAGAACCTTGACCTGCTCCTGTGCAATGCTTGTTCAGTTAAAAATAAAACACACATTATCTATGATCTTCTTATAGAAGAGGAAGCCGGCCTAGCACGCTTCACAGAAACCTGGCTGGAAGAGGATAGCTCAAGCCCTACCAGCCAGGTATTCTGTCAATGAGCAGGTAAGAGGAAATGGGTGAGGGGGGTGGAATGGCCTTAGTCCATAAAAGGAATCTTACTTTGACCAGGATACTTGTCTGAAAAATAGACCACCTAAGCCTGAAGACAAAGGATAGTTTGGGTATTCTGTTGGTATACCATCCACCCCATTGTCTAATGGACTCCCTAACCGAGTTGACACAACTAGTCTCAGAATTGATGTTGGAGTCACCTAGGCTATTGGTCCTGGGTGACTTCAACATCCCACTCGAGGTCAGCTTGACAAAATTAACAAATGAAGCTCGGGAGTTCATGGAAACCATGACAAACATAGGCCTATCCCAATTAGTCTCTGGGCCAATACATTGTGCAGATCATACCCTTGATATGGTCTTCGGTACGGAACAGGCATATCCGTGGGCAGAGATAATTAATATCTCCACATTTCATTTCCTGGTCAAGGTTGGACTGAAAGCCACTGTTTGCTCTGTTGGAGTGGAGGACCTATTAGAATGGTCCACCCATGAAGGCTAATGGAACCAATAGGATTCCAGAAAGCCCTAGAGGGTTTAATGATTGGTAGTGCTGGTGATTCTGTCAGAGCCTTGGTTAATACTTGGAATAATGATCTGACCAGGTCTATTGACATAATCGCTCCCAAGCATCCTTTCCAGCCTGCTTCTAATCATAAACTGTGGTATACAAAAGAACTCAGAATTATGAAGCACACTGAACAATGACTAGAGTGCCACTGGTGGAAAATTCATCTTATATCTGACAAGACACGCCATAGTAATTTTCTTCATTCCTATGGCATAGCAATACTTGCAGCAAAGAAATCCTTCTACTCTGCATGTATTGCATCTGCAAATTCCCATCCAGCAGAACTGTTCAGGGTGGTGAGAAACCTCACTCAGATGCCCACCACTCAGAACTCATTATTAGATTCTACAACAGCCCGCTGTGATGTGTTTAACAACCATTTTGCAGATAAAATCTCTCAGATAAGAGCCCTCTTGGATGCCAGTCTTATAACAGAGTCAATCTGCATTCAACAACTCCGTGAAGGAGATTGAACTGGATCAGTTTAAGTCTGTGAGTATCGAGGATGTGGACAAACTTCTTGGTAGTGTGAGGAAGACAACATGCCCCCTCAATCCTTGCCCTTCATGGCTGGTAGTCCAGGGGGGAGATGCTATACTGATGTACATGACATGTATTATTAATGCATCTCTTAGGGAAAGACAGTTTCCAACTTCTTTAAAAGAAGCTGTTCTTAGACTGCTTCTGAAAAACCCTTCCCTAGACGCTCTGGACATGTTTCACATCTTCCATTTTTGAGCAAAGTGATCAAGAGGGCGATTGCTCTTCAACTCCAAGTAGTCTTGGATGAAACTGATTATCTGGATCCATTTCAAACTGGCTTTAGGAATTGAGATGGCTATGGTTGCCTTGGCCGATGATGTTCATCTGAGTATTGACAGGGGGAATGTGACCCTGTTGGTACTTCTGGACCTCTCAGCAGCCTTTGATACCATTGATTATGACATCCTTTTGGAATGGCTGAGAGAGCTGGGAGTCTGGGGCATTGCATTGCAATGGTTCTGATCCTATCTCTCAGGTAGATTCCAGAGGGTGATACTAGGGGACAGTTGCTCTTTTAAAAGAGAGCTTAAATCCAGTGTCCCTCAAGGTGCCATTCTGTCCCCAATGTTATTTAACACATATATGAAGCCTCTGGGAGAGATCATCTGGAAACATGGGGTGAGGTGTTATCAGTATGCTGATGACACCCAGATATACCTCTCCATGCTTCAGATGACAGTTCTGGCCAAGGATGGCATCTCTCCTCTCAATGCCTTAAGGCGGTAATGGACTGGATGAGGAAAAACAGACTAAAACTGAATCCAGAAAAGATGGAGGTACTCACTGTCGGGACCCCTAAACCAGGTATAAGGATATGTCAACCGGTCCTGGATGGGGTCACACTGTGTTAGCAGCTTGGGAGTGTTCCTTGGCTCATTGCTTCAGATGTCAATTCAGATAAATGCGACGGTCAGGAGTGCTTATTATCAGCTTTGGCTGATATGCCAGCTGCATCTTTTCCTGGAACCGGGGGACCTGGAGACTGTGGCACATGCACTGGTAACCTCTTGATTAGACTTCTGTAATGCGCTCTACATGGGGCTACCCTCGTGCCAAGTTCAGAAACTTCAACTTGTACAAAATATGGCAGCCAGGTTGATCTCAAGGACTTCTCGCAATGATCATATAACACTGGTCTTGAAGTCCCTTCACTGGCTGCCTTGACTCAACTTCTGTAATGTGCTCTACATGGGGCTACCCTTGTACCTAATCTGGAAACTTCAATTAGTCCAAAATATGGCAGCCAGACTAGTTACCAGGACAGCTAGAGATGCTCATATAACACTTATCTTAAAATTTCTACACTGGCTGCTGGGCACAGTACAAGGTGTTGGTGATCACTTTTAAAGCCCTTCATGGCCTAGGTCCAACTTATTTGCAAGATCGCCTTCTTCCATACAATCCACCCCACACGCTTAGGTCCTCTGGGAAAAATCTACTGCAGGGTATTAGAATGAGATTGGCAGTGGTTACCCAGAGAGCCTTTTCATCTGCCGCTCCCAAACTATGGAATGGCCTGTAGGAAGAAATCCAGAGCATTACTAATCTTGACAGCGTTAAAAAGACTGTCAAGATGATCTCTTCCGAGAGGCCTTCCCTGAATAACATACCTAGTCACCCATTTATATGGACTATCATACGGAGAACCTCAGGATACCCATCTCTCTGTTGTTTATTTATTTGTTTTAATTAATCTAGATGTTATTTTATTATTGTTTCTGTAAATTATAGGCTGTTGGTTGGAGGGAGGGATAATGGGCTTTATTTTATATCACTCTATTTTACTGTATTTTACTTCATTGTTATATTTTATTGTATCATGTTATTGTTATATTTTATTGTATTGTAAGCTGCCTCGATCCTGCTGGAGAGGCAGGGTAAAAATAAAATTTCTATTCTATTCTATTCAAAAGAAAATAGTAGACTCCTGAAATGGTCAACTGGGCTGTAGCAATTACATTTGGTACAGGGGTGCCATTTTTAAATGCACCTTCACATTTTTCAAAATAAAACAAATTTCTGTAAATTGAAAAAGAGGTTAGTCTTCTCCTTGTTGTTTGTCTTGATTTTCTACTTGCAGAGAGGTTTTTATTTTTTCCATGTAGAACATATGGGACCTGTAGCTGTAGTTTGAAGTCCACACACCTGCCTTTCTACCATCACAGGATTCCTGGTTCATTCTGCTGCTATTTAAATGGGAACTACCATTTCCCACAATAGCCTACCCATCCCATCAATCAAGGGCATTGTGGGGAAACTGTGTTAGTTTCTGTAAGGTGTTTTTTTTCCTTCTTCTTAATGAACAGATCTTAAAGATTTTAGTTTAATTTGTGCTTTAGCAAAGAAGAGATTGGCTCAGCAATCAGAAAAGGTGTACCCACTCTCAAAAGGCTGCACTGTGATCTTCTCTGGACTCTCTTGTTTGTAATCCAGATATGTGTTTCCATAGCAAGTAGACAAGGCACAGCTGACCAAGAGATCAGTCTCTCTCTCTCTTTCTTTCTTTCTTTCTTTCTCTCTCTCTCTCTCTCTCTTTCTTTCTTTCTCCCTCATGTTTTTGATGACTCAGAAGAAATCAGAACAGAAGTCAAAGTATGTTCCAATTGCTGCTACTTGAAAGCATTAGGGAGCAAGGAAAACAGAGGACAAAGAAACAGCCGAGAGGGTGGACTTTTTGCCAGCTCCCCCTCCTAATATAATTATTATGGGTAATGACTTCCAGACCTTTTCAATCTGTTCCGTGCTACTTTATCCTGATCTCTTCCACCCAGTGAACTTGTAAGGTTCTAGGTCTTAGTTGCTCCTCATAGTCATATTAGACCTTCCTTGGAGACTGGGATGGATGAGTTCCTTGATTAAAGCTGACCAGAACCTACTCAACCATATCATTTTCACTGTTGCTAAAGCAAGATCCCATGTTTCATCTTTTCTGGAAATTTGAAACAATTTGAAAGCAAAATGCTGGTTTGCTTTGTGCCTTGTTTTGCTACCTTGCACTTCATTGTAAGCGCTGTGGTGACAACAAGGTGAATGAGAGCAGAGTATGTTTTCTGCCCCATCAGTTTGGATCATTCAGATTATTTTTAAGAACTAAAAAGTAACCAGTTTCTTTTTTGATGCAAGAAAGTAAATATATCACTAAAATCCTGCATCAGGAGAGGTAGCTATGGTGACTTAGCTAATTGAGACATAGAACTTTATCACACAGGGCTCCAGGCAGGGACGAGAACAGGACAAAAGGAGCCTGGAATGGAACAAGTGGGGGACGCATTTTACTGCACATAAGGAAGTCCCTCACTCATTCCATTCCCTGCCCTTCCATTTCCAATTCGTCCCCAGAGGATTTTTGAGAACTGTTTTGAACAGTTCTCAAAAACCGCCCCCTCTGGAATGGATGGGGAATGGAACGGAACTAGTGAGGGACTTTGTGTACAGTAAAATGCATCCCCCACTCATTCCTGGCCCCTTCCGTTCTGTTCTCGCTCTGTGCAAGCAGCCCGTAGTGCAATAAAGTCCATACGCTCAGTAGTCATAGAATCACAGAATCATCGAGTTGAAAGAGACCCAAGGGCCATCAGGTCCAACACCCTCCATGCAATAATACACAACCAAAGCATCCCTGACATAAACATGTGGAAGGTATAGCCTCACATAGCAATGAGCCATGGGAGTTACAACAGTGTCAAACTGCATCAAATCTGCAGTGTAGATGCAGCCATAACTACATCACTATAATATGTTTCCCAATGCTACCCCCCCCACACACACACACACAAACCCTCCTCAGCAGTTCCTTCCCAACATGGCCATTTTTGTAGTCCCTGTATATGCCTCTGGCAGCATATTAGCTGGAGCAGCAGCAAGCAGTACCAGTAGCATTGTGATCTGTATTGCTGTGTTTGAGTGTTTTGAGACATTGTTCTAATTTCTGATAATGTTTTAGATGTAAAGCTACTCCATGGCATTATGGAGCCCAGGAAACTCAGGGCGGGCTTCCATGTGGCAGGGCCTGGTGCCAGGGCAGTAGGATCCTGAGAAGCATGCTGTGAAGTCACCCCACACCTTTGTTCTTTGAATCACTGAGAGAAAAGACAACAGGTGTGGTTTTGGCCCTCAGTTTCAAAATAATCTTCACAATTTATGTGAATTGTATTTATTTATATTGTGATACATCATCTCTCCCTAAATAAGAAGGAAATCAGACTTCCCAGGTCATTCTGACAAAGGTGTAAGATTTAATTCCCAAGTTAGACAGACAGCATGAGCCTGTTTCCACATGCACCAAAGTCCCTTCCCATAGTCATTCTCCAGACTTTCTCATGCCTGGGGCTGTGAGAAGGTAGTGCTATTGGGAACACAATCCAGCCAAAGTGAAGGACTGTGAAATTATGGTACTGCTGAACTACATAATTCCTTAAAATTACTGTATTGGTTTAGAAAAGAAAAGGCTGCTCCTGGAATATTCTGATTCCAAAGCTGCCTCAAATCCTCCCATTACCTACACATTACATAGAATCATAGAATCTTAGAGTTGGAAGAGACCACAAGGACCATCCAGTCAAACCCCCTGCCATGCAGCAACTCACAATCAAAACATCCCTGACAGACAACCATCCAGCCTCTGCTTAAAGGCCTCCAAAGAAGGAGACTCCACCACACTCCAAGGAAGTATGTATCACTGTTGAACAGCTGTTACTGTCAGGAAGTTCCTCCTAATGCTAAGGTTGAATCTCTTTTCCTGTAGCTTGCATCCATTGTTCTGTGTTATAGCCTCTGGAGCAGAAGAAAACAAGCTTGCTTTATCCTCAATGTGACATCCCTTCAAATACTTAAACAGGGATATCTTTTAACCATCTCTTTTCCAGGCAAAATGTATCCAGCTCCCTAAGTCTTTCCCCATAAGGCATGGTTTCCAGGGCCTTCACCATTTTGGTGGCCCTCCTTTGGACATGCTCCAATTTGTCAACATTCTTTTTGAATTGTGGTGCCCAGAACTGGACACAGTATTCCAGGTGAGACCTGAACAAAGAAGGATAGAGTGGCACTATTACTTCCCTTGATCTAGACACTATACTTCTATTGATGCATCCTAAAATAGCATTGACCTTTTTAGCTGCTGCATCACACTATTGACTCATGTAGTCTACTAGAACTCTTAGGCCTAATTCCCACTTACCTCTTGATTCACTTCCTGCACCGATTCCTGAAACCAGTTTATCAAATAGCGTGGTTCCCACTATGTTTGCACTGGTTTCAAGAATCGGTGCAGAAAACAACAGCCGCGGCTTCCCCGCCATGCCTCCCTCCAACCTCCTGGCCATACTGGGGGCGTAGGAGAAGCCAGGACAGAAGGAGAAAGGCAGGCCAGGAGGATGGAGGACTGAGGATGGAGCAGGCATGGTGGCCAGGGAAGCTGGCCATTTGGGCTGAATTGATTTATTTCAAATAAATTGATCAGCCCAAAGAACAGCACATTTTATCAGCGTCTTTTTGACGTGGGTTAAATGGGTAAAACCTGGGTTAAATGGGTAGAAACTATGCCCCCCCCTTTCTGAATTGCTTCAGTGATTCAAATAAGTGAGAACCATGGTGGTTTAAACCAGATCATGTGGAATCACGATCCAGTTTAAACCATAGTGGGAACAAGGTCATAGATCCCTTTCACACAAAGTCTGCTTAAGCCAGGTGTCCCCCATCCTACATCTAAGCATTTCATTTTTTCTACCTAAGTGCAGTATCTTACGTTTTTCCCTGTAGAAGTTCATTTTGTTAGTTATGGCCCAGCTAAGATGACAATGACGATGATGATGACGATGATGATGATGATGTCTATGTTTATTTATATCCCACCTTTTTCCCAGTAAAGGGACTCGAGGCGGCTTATAAATCTAAAACTGTGCAAGTTAAAACACTATAAATATGCAAAATACAAGTTTAAAAAACAATTAAGCAATTAAAACAATTAAAAACATTACATTATTAAAATTTAAAGTTTAAAACTCTTTAAAACAAAAAACAAAACAAAACAGCATCCCTGTCATGCGAAAGCCTGGTAGCCTAGAAATGTTTTTATCTGCCACCGGAAGAACAGCAGGGACAGAGCCATCCTGGCCTCCATAGGCAGGGAGTTCCAGAGCTTGGGAGAAGCCACTGAAAAGTCCCTTTCTCTTGTTCCCACCAAACGCATGTGAGAGGGTAATGGGACAGAGAGAAGGGCTTTTCTCAATTACCTCAATATTCTCAGGGGCTTGTACAGGGAGATTTGGTCCTTCAAATAGTCTGGACCCAAGCCATATAGGGTTTTATTGGTCAAAACCGCACACTCCTGAGCCCTATGATGTGTGGGCGGTGCCATTACTGAGTGGCACCACTCAGATGGGGGACGTGTAGATGACATGTGGGAGTCTGAATGCCCACACATTACTTACAGGAAGTGGCGTCTTAGGGCTGCATTGCAGCCCTTACTAGCTGGCAAAAAAGAAGCCGCTCTAGGCAGCTTATTTTTTGTTGTGCAGCTTTGCCCCGCTGTTTGGTTGCTGTGGCAACACTGAGCAGCAAAGAGGGCTGCCGTTTTGCTATCAGTATGTACTGGCCCTATATTACTTTAAAATCAATGCCAACCACATTGCATGAGCAAGCACTTGAACCCAGGTATATTTCTCCTCCGCCATTAAGGCCACACGTCTTTAACTATAAAAGTAACTGAACAAGTTTCAGTTACACCACAATGATAATTAAGTATTCCCTCTTCATGGTACAATCAGAGTGTTACATAATTATACCTCAGTGGCTGCGAAAGAAAGAAAGAAAGAAAGAAAGAAAGAAAGAAAGAAAGAAAGAATCATAGAATCATAGAGTTGGAAGAGACCACTAGGGCCATCCAGTCCAACCCCCTGCCATGCAGGAAATCCAAATCAAAGCATCCCTGACAGATGGCCATCCAGCCTCTGTTTAAAGACCTCCAAGGAAGGAGACTCTATCACCCTCCGAGGGAGTGCATTCCACTGTCGAACAGCCCTTACTGTCAGGAAGTTCCTCCTAATGTTCAGGTGGAATCTCTTTTCCTGTAGCTTGCATCCATTGTTCCGGGTCCTGTTCTCTGGAGCAGCAGAAAACAAGCTTGCTCCCTCCTCAATATGACATCCTTTCAAATATTTAAACAGGGCTATCATATCACCTCTTAACCTTCTTTTCTCCAGGCTAAACATCCCCAGCTCCCTAAGTCGTTCCTCATAGGGCATGGTTTCCAGACCCTTCACCATTTTTGTCGCCCTCCGTTGGACACGCAGCCCGTTTCTCAATGTCCTTTCTGAATTGTGGTGCCCAGAACTGGACACAATATTCTAGGTGGGGCCTGACCAGAGCAGAATACAGTGGCACTATTACTTCTCTTGATCTAGACACTATACTTCTATTGATGCAGCCTAAAATAGCATTGGCCTTTTTAGCTGCCGCATCACACTGTTCACTCATGTTCAACTTGTGGTCTACTTGGACTCCTAGATCCCTTTCACACGTAGTTTCATTCAGCCAGGTGTCACCCATCCTATATCTGTGCATTTCCGCCCTAAGTGCAATACATTACATTTCTCTGTGTTGAATTTCATTTTGTTAGCTTTGGCCCAGCTTTCTAGTCTATTCAGGTCATTTTGAATCTTGATCCTGTCCTCTGGGGTATTAGCTATTCCCCCTAATTTGGTGTCATCTGCAAATTTGATAAGTATGCTCCCAATTCTGTCATCCAGGTCATTGATAAAGATGTTGAATAGCACTGGGCCCAGGACAGAGCCCTGTGGGACCCCACTGGTCACTTCTCTCCAGGATGAAAAAGTGCCATTGTTGAGCACCCTTTGGGTTCGTCCCGTCAACCAATTACAGATCCATGTAACAGTTCCTTTGTCTAGCCCACATTTTACCAGCTTGTTTGCAAGTATGTCATGGGAAACCTTGTCAAAGGCCTTACTGAAATCAAGATATACTATATCCACAGCATTCCCTTCATCTACCAAGCTGGTGATTTTATCAAAGAAAGAGATCAGGTTTGTCTGGCATGACTTGTTTCTCTGAAACCCATGTTGACTTTTTGTGATTATGGCATTGCCTTCTAGATGTTCACAGACTCTCTGTTTAATGATCTGCTCCAGAATCTTTCCTAGTACTGATGTCAGACTAAATGGACGATAATTGTTGGGATCCTCTTTTTTCCCCTTTTTGAAGATGGGGACAACGTTTGCCCTCCGCCAGTCTGCTGGGATCTCTCCTGTTTTGCAGGAGTTTTCAAAGATTATTGCCAATGGCTCCGATATTACATTTGCCAGTTCTTTTAATACCCTTGGATGGAGTTCATCTGGTCCCGGAGACTTAAATTCATTTAGATTAATAAGGTGTTCCTCTACTATCTCTTTACTTATTCTGTGCTGAAATTCCCCTATTCTGTCCTCTGCTCCATTATCCTCAGGTTGAGCACCCTTTGCCTTTTCTGAGAAGACTGAGGCAAAGAAGGTGTTGAGTAATTCTGCCTTTTCTCTGTCTTCTGTTAGCATTTTGCCATCTTCTCCACGAAGAGGCCCTACTGTTTCCTTCTTCTTCCTCTTGCTGCGGACATATCCAAAAAAGCCCTTTTTATTGTTCTTAACCTCTCTAGCAAGCCTGTGTTCTTTCTGCAATTTAGCTTTTCTGACTTTACACATGCCTGCTATTTCTTTGAATTCCTTTTTTTGTGATTTCCCCCTTTTTCCATTTCTTATACATGTTCCGTTTCAAACTTAGCTCGGTTGAAAGTTCCTTAGTCATCCATCCTGGTTTCTTGAGACACCTCCCGTTTTTCTTTCTCACTGGAACTGTTTGAAATTGTGCCTTCAGTATCTCCCTTTTGAGAAAGTCCCATCCGTCCTGAACTCCTTTATTTTTTAGTATTTCTGACCATGGAATCGCTCTCAGTACTTCTCTAAGTTTACTGAAATCCGCTCTCCTAAAGTCTAGGATGCGTGTCTGACTATGCCTGGCTTCTCCTTTCCACTGTATTACAAACTCCAGGAGAACATGGTCACTTCCACCTAATGATCCCACCACTTGCACCCCATTAACCAAGTCATCCTTGTTGGTTAGGATCAGATCTAAAATAGCTGACCCCCTTGTTGCCTCTTCCACCTTTTGGACCATGAAATTGTCTTCCAGACAAGTGAGGAATTTGCTAGGCCTTGAGGATTTTGCTGAGTTGGACTTCCAGCAAATATCAGGATAGTTGAAGTCACCCATCACTACTACATCTCTCTTTTCTGACTGTGTGGTCATCTGTTCTAGAAAGATATCATCCAATTCCTCAGTCTGACTTAGGGGTCTGTAGTAGACTCCCACCGTAACATCCTTGTTGTTTCTCTCCCCTTTGATTCTTATCCAGATGCTCTCCACCTGGCTTCCATGATTGATGTCCAGGATCTCTTCACTGGTGTAAATATCTCTGACATATAGTGCTATTCCTCCTCCTTTCCTGTTTGGCCTATTTCTCTTAATAAGGTTATACCCCTCTATTTCCACATTCCAATCATGAGACTCATCCCACCAGGTTTCAGTGATGCCTATTATATCATATTTGCTTTGTTGTACTAGGAGTTCGAGTTCATCTTGCTTATTTCCCATGCTCTGTGCATTAGTGTAGAGACATCGCAGACCATGGTTCCCTTTTACTTGCTGCCTGTGCAAGTTTTTTTTGCCTCCCACTGTTGGGTCCTTACACTGTTTGCCTTGTCTCCTCTATGTCAGTTTGACTATTTTCGCCATCCCTTTCGCCTTCCTTAATATTGCCTCCCTTCCCCTCGGAACTCAGTTTAAAGCTCTCCTGATCAAGTTCTTGAGACTGTTGGCAAAAACATTTCTTCCAACTGGCGTGAGATGCAACCCGTCTGTTGCAAGAAGTCCCTCCTCATGGAACCGCAGCCCATGATCGAAGAATCCAAATCCTTCTCAGCGGCACCATCTGCGAAGCCAGTTGTTCACATCTGCGATTTTCCTCTCCCTTCCTGGACCATGCCCTTCAACTGGCAGAAGAGACGAGATGACAACCTGTACATCTATTCCTTTCAGGAAAGAAAGAAAGAAAGAAGAAAAATGGAATTAATTACAAATAACTCATTTTTTTCCAACCTTGGCTTGATCTCATTCTTATATCGTTTGCAAAAAGTTAAATTAATTCAAGAATACTTACTTCCACACAGATATACTTAATATCATAACCTGAAAGCATAGAGTTGGGAATTGTGGGATCCTTACTGGTATCAGTGAAATACAATTCCTAGCATTCCCCACCACTGGCTATGCTATCTGCTGTGAGGTTTAGTCCAACAACATCTGGGGGAGCTGCAAAATTCCTGTTCCTTGAAACTGTGTTCTTGTGTGCTTCAAATATTTCTGATTCATGGCACAGCCCTAAGATTATTCTCTCATGGAGTTTTCTTGACAAGATTTGTTCAAAGTGGTTTTTCCATTGCCTTCCTCTGAGACTGAGAAAGTGTGACTTGACTAAGGTCACCCAATGGGTTTCCATGGCTGAGGAGGGATTTGAAGCCTGGTCTCCCTTATTCCTAGTCTAGCATTCACACCAATATGCCATGATGGCTTTTCAAATAATGTCTTTAAAATGCCATGCAGGGACTTTCACTTCTTTGCTTCTATATCCCCTGCTCTAAATCAGTCTCCACGGTGGCATTTGAACCTTTCAGTCTAGCAAGGGCAATGGGTCTTTTATCTGTGTTGGAGCTGGAACTGACAAATATTCATGCTTTCTAGTATTTTAACAGAGGAACAAAAATACTTTGTCCATTTACTTTTTGGTAATTCCTCTCTTGTTAGTCTTGGAAAACATATGTAATAAGTGAAGGCAGAGGTTTGCTAACAGGGCTTTGGTGTTGTTATTTCTATACATTTTAACAGCAGCCTTGGTTGGACCAGACTTCAAAATTCAGACTTTCTCAATAGTACCTGTTTGAAGGGCCCTTGCAAGCAGGAACTTTCTAAAAACTACCAATGCAAAGGCTCTGTGTGACAAATCTGTTTTTCTCTTTAATGGATTTATCCTGATAAGTAAAAACAAGAGTTACAAACTGAAGGAGTTTATCTGGTTATTCTGAGAATGAGACAAAGGAAAAGCACAATAAAAGACTCATCTGGAAGCACCCATAGTTTTTCTTCTTCTTCCTAATAGCAGATATTTTACAATAATCTATATTGCATAATTTGTAGTGGTTTAATTAGAAATTTCAGTTTACTTGACAGAGATAAAGAGTTTGGGGATGCAGCCATCATGAGATTTGGTGAGCATTCATGAGCCTCAGTCTCTTTTCCTGGCCAAATGTGATTTACCCACCCTCCCTCATCAGTAGCTTCAGTATCGCTGGGCTTTGGCTGGTCACCTTAGGAAGGTATTTTTATTCATATCATTGTGGCATGGCTTTCACCTAGAGATTATCCAAGGGATGGCAATATTAGTGCTATTGGTGAAATTGTTTGCTCTTATTTTAAAGGTTCATTCGGAATTGTTTATGTCACAGTTGGCACATAGTAAAATGAGAAAGGGAATATCTGAATGTGTTTGTGTGTTAAGGAACATTTACTGGTTTGGGGCAACTGGAGAATGGCTCCTTGGTGACTAGCCTCTTACCCATACTCACAAATTGGCAGCAGCTGGCTCTAGAATGAGGCAGGGACAGGCTGATCTACACAATTGTAACATGCAGGAATGGATCTGCAATCTCCCCACTCTACCATAGCTTGTTTATTGGATTGGTGTTTTGGAGAGGCTGGATCTCCCTTATCCAAAATGCTTAGGACCAGAGGTGTTTTGGAATTTGAATTTTTGGGTTTCTTGTTTTGTTTTGGGGTTTGTTTGTTTTTTGAATACCCGTATTTGCATATACATACATAATAAGATATCCTGGAGATGAGACTCAAGTCAAAACACAAAATTCATTTGTTTGATATACATCTTATGAATATAGCAGGAAGGTAATTTTATACAATATTTTAAATAATTTTGTGCTTAAAGCAAAGTTTGTGTGTGCTGCAACATCAAAAACCAAAGGTTTCACTATTTCAGCCACTCATTCAAAGAGTTTGGGTGTTTGTTTGTTTTTTAATAATTAAAATTTTGGAATTCTGGATAAGGGAAACTCAACCTGTGGTCTGTTTTAATTCAAATATGGGTGTCTGACTATTAATGTTGATGCAATATATGTATACATACATACATACTACTACTAGGGATTCTCTTTTAGTCAAAGGGCTCAATTTAATTCCAGATAATTTTTGAAAGGGTACCCTGTTTTGGTGTGTGGGGCCAAAGGCACAGGGCCAGATTGTAGCACATTTCAACATAAAACTCAGTGTCAGTAACTAAGCCTAAAACAAGAATTTCTATCTTTTCGAATAAAAAATGACACCTGAGCAAATGTTGTGAAGCTACCACATGGAGTACTACCACATAGTACTCCAGGATGACCCAATTCTGCCTCAGATACTGAGGTTCTCCACACCCACCATATACTTATCCAGTTCCAGTTGTGGATCCTATGTCAGTTGGGCTTTCAATCTGAATTTTAAAAGAACTACCCAAGGTGTTGAACTCAATCCCCTAAATAGGTTAAGAACCTTGGCTAGCTCCTTGAAGTTCTGGGTAAAATTGAGGGTGAATTCATTGCCTGCTAGACATAGGAGCTACCTGCCAACATGGCTGAGTTCACTTTGCTCCCTCATATATTCCTTTGCAGTGTCAGTGTCACTGTTTGAGGCCAGAGAACCCATTGGAAAGCCATAACGTTGCTCAAATATTCATTTGCTATTGTTTTAGCCTCACCTGCCATGCCGTCCAGTCAGATTTCAACAGCATCAGAGGCAACACCTGGCTGTCATAGACTCTAACTGGAGGTAAAGAATTGACAAAGATGTGGCATCCAGGAGATTCTGCTTCTCTATCCCTAGAGGACAAATCAGTTATTCCCCCTTCTCCGATTAATAGGTTGTCCAGAACTCTCAACAGTTTCACAACAATGACACAGACAGTGTGAATATATAAAAGTCTTCCCAGGCACCTTGTTCTTTATTGAAATTAAACTTTGTGAACTTTGGAAACTGGGTGGGGATATTATGCAATCAAACCAAGACCATGAAAACAAAGGCTGTCTTTTTGAAAGCACTGTTTAGAAGTGTCTACCGTTTTAAGTAAATATAAAGTGCCCTTGTTTCTCTGGCAGGCTTTCTGTATGAGGAACGAAAATAATAATTAGACCTTATCCCTTCTCCCCATTGCAGAAGGTCACATTAATTAGCTGTGTTCAAAAATGCTTGCTAGCATCAAAGATTTGCCAGCCTTTACATTAATGACCTGTGATACACATTCTAACCCCATAAAAATCAGAGAAGGATTTTCTCCTGCTTTCTAGGGGCTGAGATTTCTGGGAACTTGGGGGAGAAGGCATTCTTAAACACCCAGAAGGCAGCTGGAGACCTTTTTTTTAACTATGGCGCATTTTTTAAACTATGGCGCAGCCGTCATTAGCTACGCTGAGAAGCCCCGGCGGCCAGACTGCAAGGCTTCCCGGCACAGCTAAAAAGGAGCGCCAAAATGGCGCTCCTTTTTGGCCTCCAGAAGCGCCGCCGCGATGCGCAAGTTGCGCACTCATGGCATCACTTCCGCCACACCATGTCCAGACGCTGTGTGTCCGAGATGTAAATATGGTGGCGCCCGTGTGGACAGGCGCCGCCATTTACTATGTGCTTCGTGCATATTAGGAACGGGGCCGGTTAGGAAGGTGAGACCCTTCCTAACCCTAGCACGCCCCTTCCTGACCCTAGGTTACGCGGAGCGCGTAGTAAATGGCAGTGTGTAACACGCCCATATAAAGGAAAGGGGAAGGAAAAAACCCTCTATGGATATCACATCTATAAAATCAAAGTAAATCAAGTCAACAGTACACCTGAAATTCTCAGAAATGTCCCCCAGCTCCATAGTTTGGAAGGCAATTTTTCTCTCCCACTTCCCGCAACAGCCCAAAAAACTGGGCTACAATTTTGGCCTTGTAATAGTTATTTCTGGTGGAAAGATAAAATAATGCTAATCTGAGGAATACAGTGCATTCTGTTTAGTCCAAAGGAAGTAAAGTTTGATTAAAATTACTTGATTATCTTTCTTTCTTTCCTAGCAGCAGGAAAAAAATCAGGCTCCCTGTTGTTAAAACCATAGGAATGTCAAATGGAATCACTGGGAGATATTCTGGTTGGGAAGGGATTTGGCTTTCAAATGGGAAAGAAAGGAAAAGAACAAGAGTATCAGTCTTGGTACATAACTGTATCAGCTTTCTGGACAACTCCTTTAAGCCAAATTATTTGGCCTTCATGGTGACTGGCAAACCTCACTTACATAGATTTACTTATAAATAATTCCCAAGGATTTCAGTTAAACTGAAGTACAGCCCATTTCTCTGAAATTATAAGCAGGGTGTAACTGTCAAATGACAATGACTCAAAGGCAGACATAACCCTCTTCCCCCCATTCTTTTCTTCAAGAAATTAATCCCTGAAGCTGCCATGCACAGAACTTTCAAGACATTCCAAGGTGCATGAGAGGTCTGTTGATGTAAAAGTGATTAGGCAAGAGACTGGCAAATCAGCTTTTGTCATTTTTGTATATGTTTACCACTTATCCAATTCTATCCCATTTCCATACTCTCATATATATAAAATATTCACTTGCATATGCATTTTTAAAATACATTTTCTCCCAAAATAGAAGCTCAACCTAATTGTTAGTAGAGTAAAATCATTTGCTCAATGGAATTTGTAACTGTTGGCGTACTAAAATCCCAGTCATTCAGTGCATCAACTTTGGTTGGAAAGAACAATTGGATCAAACACTGTGCCTCAAAATGTTTGTTTGTTTGTTTGTTTGTTTCTCTCTCTCTCTCTCTCTCTCTCTCTGTGTGTGTGTGTGTGTGTGTGTGTGTGTGTGTGTTTGACCTAAGAGCCTAATCAGAAAATCCAGGATGTGTGAAAGCCAATGGGTAACTACATTCAAACCCTCATATGAACCTGGAAGTTGTGGAAAAGGCCATACCTCACAGATGAAAACTGGAATATGTCAGAATGTGGTCAATTATTAAGCAGAAAGAACATGCAGGCTAAACAAGCCACACTTTGGCCTTGTAGTAAAATAGCATGTGTGTATGTTTATTAAAAATAGGATTTTCCCCCTGTCTCATTTCATCTAGAAAGACTTTGGAGGACATTCAGCGTGCAGATTCTGGCTTTGGAACAGCCAGGATTAAAAAGGTACTCAAAACACTAATGGGTCATTCACACATACTTTTTTGAACGAATAGATTCACATCTCCATGCTGATCCAGAACTGATTCAGAATTGGTTTGGTGTTTCCACTATGTTTGCCATGATCAAATCGAATCTCTTCCTGCCATTTTTACCCTGTTGCCATTCACATTTGCCACCATACTGATTTAAAATGGAGGTGCCTCCATTTCTGGGAACAATGCAATGCTATCTGAATTGATTCAGTAGTGTACTCACACTACCAAAGATGTGGAGTTTTGCAGCTCTTTAAAAAAAGAACCATTAAGGGGTCCAGTACCAAATGCACTGGTTTAAGTGGGCTTTTCAGCAGCTACCACCACCACCACCCCTCCACAAACTGCATCAGTGGCGATTGGGCTGAGTGTGAACATCACGGAAATAAACCAGTTTCAAAGTGGTTTATTTCCATAGTGTGAATGGCCCCTAATTGTCAGAGAGATGGGGCACACACCAGGAGAGAAGAGAGCAGGGAGCCATAGCTAGGGCCCTTTCATGTTACATGGTTATAGCACAATGATTTCACTTTAACAACTTGTGTTCGATCTTATGGAATTTTAAGATGGACAGTTTTGCAAGGGGCATTTAGATTTCTCAACTATAGATTTCTATAGTGCCTCACCAAACTACCAATCCCAGGATTCTGTAGGATGCAGTCAGGGCAATTAAAATGGAATATAGGGCTATAATTGTGCAGTGTGCAAGTGCCACTGGGCAATGAGTCCCTATATTGGGAGAAAGGCGGGATATAATCCAGGTTGACACCACTTTAACTGACATGGCTCAGTGCTATGGAATCCTGGGAACTGTAGTGTGGTGAAGCATTTTTCCTTCTCTTTCAGAGACCTCTAGTGTAACAACAAACAACTGTTCCCAGAATTTCATACCATTGAGCCATTGCAGTTAAAGTGGTGTCATACTGGATTGTTTTTGCAGTGTGGATGAAGACTAGGTCCTATTGGTTAATCCTAACTAGAGTAGACCTATCAAATCCATTGTTGAATGGTGAGTCAATCTATAGGTAAATACCATTGATTCAATGGCTCTATTCTAGTTGGGACTAGTTGTAGGATTCAGGCCTGTCTGCAGGGATGTAGCCAGGATTTTAGGAAGGGGGGGGGGTCCAAACTAAGTGCCACCATTATATTGGGGCTTGGGTGCGGAGGCACAGCAGCACGCACCATTCATTTTTATAACAGAAGGGGGTCTGGACCCCAAGACCCCCCCCCCCTTGGCTACATCCCTGCTGTCTGTTCCAGCTAGCATACAAATCTAGGCTTTAGAAGCAGTGCTCCATCACACTGACAATAGTCCAAGATAATGGAGATTCTGGAAGAAACCATGGTATAAAGTTCCATACCAAATCCAAATTGCCTAAACAATGCATCTTTTAAGGGCAGGATATTATGGAGTTTGAATGAACATGATAATCCTTAACACAATACGTCAAAACAAAAGTCTTTGTGTTGTTGTTGCTAACTAAATACATAGTTAAAAATACATTTCCTGAGTTATTTTGAGTGCATATTCCTGATATGTAGGAAGGGTGGACCTAATCTGGAAGTTTTGCTTCCAGCTAGGCCTGTCTGTCTTACTTGGAAGCTTTTGGTGTAATTCAATGCTTTGTGGAACTCTGATGAAATTCATGGAGCTTAGACAGGAACAGAGGCTTTCTGGGGTAAATCCAGATAACCATGCAGCAAGTGTTACCTCACTATGGTGCATATGTCATTACTTAGTAAATTGCCAGTGCCCAAAATAATTAGAAGAAAGCTTTAATTATGCAATTTCACTCAATAGAAATCTTGATAGGAAAAAGTTTTGCCTAAAACTCTTCTTGCCATTCCTCCATGTTAGAGGTGATCAAGTTATGGCCAGATTGTAGAAAGTTCTTCCTCCTCCTCCTCCTCATTGTTCTTGTGTAAATATCAGATAGGTTAAAATAGGTTGTAACTAGTTATGGTCTTTATTTCTTAATTTTATAGATGTGCTTTGAACACTTGGTCATGGGAAAACAGGCTATAGCTTTATTATTGATGGGGTTTTAAAATAATAATAATAATAATAATAATAATAATAATAATAATAATAATAATAATAATAATAATAATAAGTATCTAAAGTCATTTAGAGCCTTTAAAGTATACCAGGAACATATGTCTGTACTCCTGATGCAGAAGAACATCCCAAAGTATCCAAACTGTATGATGAAGTCCTTCATGTAAAGTACGGTAAGTCCTGTTACCTTACAACTGTCTCAATTTGGCAGGGACAGCAAGATTCATCTTCTAGTGTCCCTCTTTTTAGCCATCTTTAAAACATTCCAGTTTTTTTCTCCTCCTCCTCCTTCCCCTTTGTCCTCAGCTTAGTTAAGTTGCTGCAAGCTGAATTCAAAGTACAAAAGTGCTTTGTACTCAATTAATTCAGCAAGGAGGACAAGAGAAAGGAGAGGCTTGCCCTGCTCAGTAGACTCAGGTGAAAGCAAACTGCTGCAGCTTCTCCTATCTTGCCTTTTCTTCCTCATTAATAAATGTTGCCACCTTTCCCACATTGTGATGTTGCTTGGGCACAAGTGTTGTGGTTTTCATCAGTGAAATGTTGGAGGGTATGAGGCTTGCTTCCCACTATCAAATTACAGCTCATTCATTCATGGTTCCTCTCTTCTTCTTTGCTCAAGTTTTCAGCTGCTTGCATCAGCAAATGTTAGGAGATAATAGCTTTATTTTTAAAGTGACTTATCCTCAACCCCAGCCACATTTATCCACCTGCTTTTCAAAAACAGCAAGCTCCCATTTTTGAAAAGCCACAGGATAAGTGCGGCTGGCATCCGGGCTGCAGATGGATTGCGCTCACTTGGCCATGGCTGCATGCGATAACACCCACTTTTAAATTTAAACATGCCTTTATCACACTGGGGATAAGTCACTTTAAAATGAATGTGATAATTTTCTTAGGCAGGGTACAAACCACCAGAAAGAGGCGCCTCCTGGCGCCAGTCTGTGTTCTGCAGGAGCACCACAGCAACCAAATTGCGTGGCGCTCCTGTGGAGCAAAAAAGGCAATGCTGCAAAGTGCAAGAGACATCGTGATGACATCGCAGCTGTGCCGCCCCATCTGGAAGTGGCGCAGCTGTGATGTCATTGTTACGCGCCCCATGTGGTGGGTGCCCTCATCACATGGGAGGGCTGCTGAGCATGGGGGTACTCTGCCCACCAGGCAACCCTCGTATGTGACAAGGGTGCCGCAAAAGCCCGTCTGTTCTGGGCCTTTGTCTAGTCTTCTTTTTGCAGACTGATACTTCAAACAGAAAGTGAATGGGCTTAAAGGGGTCCATTCTCATAGATGATCATAAAAGTTTGGTAAAGTATCCATCAATATTCTGTATCTTGTTAGTCAAATTGCCATCAAAAGATACCTGCCACTCTTCTGAGGTTCTGTTTGACTCCCCTCTATGGGTTGCACTTACACTTCTCTATGGAGAGCTCGAAGAGCTCTCTCCTGTCTTCTATGCAGGACAACAATGACTTGAAAACAATGAGAACAGTAGCCATTATTGTGCAAACAGACATTAAACTTGCAGGGCAGCAGGTTTCTTTCCAGGAACAGCTAAGAATGGCATTTTATATGAACCTTTTTTCATACTTGGAATGGAAAGAACTTGAGTTCTGAAAAATTGCTAAAAATTCTTTGATACTTCCTTCAAGAAGAAAATTAATAAATAATTAAATCCCTATTCTGCACAAACTACAATAGCTGCTGCCGAGTTGTGTGGAATTTTATAAATCCAAAACAATAGATAATGTCTTTTGCATCTTTGTAACTGCTGAGGCAGTCCTTCTGTGCTGGCTGTTTTTGTATGCTTTGCTTTACAAAGGGGGAAAAGGCTGTAATTTTGGTCAGAGATGTTTTGAATAAATTGCAGAATCATTGAATGTGTGTGTGTGTGTGTGTGTGTGCATGCGTGTAATATTAATAATAAATATATATATAAAATCTTCCACTCCTTGCCTTGTTCTTGAACTAGAGGCTAGCAGTCTTCCAGAGGCTGGGGAGGAATGCTGTTTTGCTGTGAACAAGAAATTGTGTGAATATTCATCATAGCCCCACTATGCTTGTACGTTAAACAGAGAATTTTTTCTTGATCTGCCTTCATGATGGAATTGTGGAATTCCATAAATTGGAAAGCAACACCTCCATCTCTCTCCCCCACACACCACAAATCGGTGTTGGTATGCAAGATTGGGGTTCTCACGACAGCTGGACAAAGCGCCAGTGGGGATTCAGTCAGAGCAGGGGTTTTATATAGCTTAAAGTGAGGGCAGCCAACACCTCCTTGCCCCACCTGTATGGCAGGCCTCTCCCCCTTCCTTGATTCCTTTCACTTGGCAACCTATTCCAGACACAAAAAAAAAGGTCTATTCATGGGCTGGCAGGTGGAAGATTAATACTGTCAGGGGAAGAATTTGGAGCAAAATGACTTCAAAAACAAAATACCTTGGATGAGGGAGAAGGGGAGGAGTAGAACTTGCCTGAAGGCAGAATTGGGGGAGGGTAATACCAACTGGCATGATGCCGTTCCATTGCTCAAGGAAGAAACGTTGTCCTTCCCCACACCCCCTTCTGTGCTAACACAAGTTGCCCAGCCCTGTATTTTTGCAGCTGTGCTTTTATTCCAGTGTGCCTCTTTTGGCGGGCACATGGGGCACGACAGCTTGTAACCAAAGACTACACCACTGTAGAGTTTTAAAGGAAATGTTAGAGGCTTGTAACAAACCTCTCACTGGGAATATTGAGCCCCTTCTTCCTGTTCTACTTGGTGCAACTAAGTTGACCCAAATCAAGATATTGCATTGTATAAAAACTACCAACCTCATTTGTTCAGTCATACTACCCACTTCCCTCTTCTCTCCGCTCTCCCCAACCATATCTTTCTTACCAGCCCTTCAAATGGTTCAGAGTTTAAGGACCAAACAAGCAAGCTGTCCCCTCATTTGAGGCATGGAGGGATTACGGTGAAGTGTGTGCTTCCTTTCTGGATGTCCTTAGAGTGGAAATCTCTTTTATGAGGTGTCTTGTGGAGTCAAAAGCCCCTTTTGAAGTGCGAAGAGGAAATGAAAAATTGCACAGCAAAGGTGCCTCCTGTCTGACAAAGAGGAGTTTGCAGAAAAACTCCAGCTGTCCCACATGAAATGGGGAAGGGAGGGAGTGAACAGAAATTAAGCAGAGGTTTCCATGTCAGAGATTTGTCTTGCACACATATATGCATGCTGCACATTATGGTAGGTGTGCATTGTATGGGGAGCAGGGAGAAGATTGTGCAAAAGCAACTTTCCATACTGCATATTCCCTGGTCCTGGATACACTGAAAGCAGATGTCACCAGAAGCCACAGAACATTACAAATTTTGAGTTGATACTTCTGGTTTCATTAAAACAAGACCTTGTCCTAGAGGTCAATTTAGAGGCCACTCTCTGAGACCATCTTGAACATGGTTAAGCCAAGTGATAAGTAGTGAGCAAAGGGCAGGATATATGAAAAACCAAGATGCTTGATTTCATTTTTCCCTTAGCAAAAAAGCAAGATGAATAACTTTGTCCAAGAGCTACACAGCCAAATTTAAAAGTGCTTTAAACAGAAAAGGTTAAATTCAGATGGGGCTGGGGGCATTTTGTTGGCCTCTTTAATGGTGCTAATAAGTAGTTTGTAATTTTTGTCACAAAACATCAATTTGCTTTCCCCTCTTAAGCCATCTGCCTTTGTCTTTTTCGTGATTGACTTTGTTTGCAAATACCCAAGCTTCAGTGTGCCTCTCCTAAGGAACTTGTAAAACTTTCATTGAAGGATATTCATGTAAAAAGAAATGCAATAAATTGACTGCATAGTGCCATGATTTTATCCCATCCACACTGTGATCCCTGTTTACCAGGCTTGAATCAGCTGTGTGATTGATCCAGGAAGCATTGCCCTTGTTCTCAACTGACTTTGGGCATTACTTCATGAACTCCATTCTTGCCATAGTTGTGCTTGTCAATAACAACAGAATTAACCCTGTTTGTATAATAGTCACTACATCACAATGTCACAATCACATAACTGGTTCAGGCTCTTTCTGACTCCCCCTCACTCCCCCATGTTCCATCCAGCATGCCTTCCAGGGTTTTTTATTTTCACTTTCTTGCCCAATTCTGGAGCTCTGGTACTGTGATTTAAGGTGTTTTTTTAAAAAGAAGAAGAAGAAGAAGAAAAAGAAGAAGAAGAAGAAGAAGAAGAAGAAGAAGAAGAAGAAGAAGAAGAAGCAGGGGTGCTTGCAGCAGCAGAGGAGGAGGAGGAAGAGGAAAAATGAAGTAATCAGGGTGCTTGGGAATAGCGAAGGGAAGGGAAGAGAGAGGGGTAGAGGAAGAGACATTGGCAGCAATGAGGGCTGGACTTCCCCAGAGACAGCTGAAGTCCCAGGAGGGTGGGGGGAAGAGCAGGAACAGGCTCATGCCTGTTCCTTTCCTTCCCCCTGCCCTCTCAGTCCTTTAACTGTATCTGGGGAGGCAACTGAAGGCCCAGAAGGGTGTGCCTGTTCCCCTTCTTACTTGCCCTCCCAGGCCTTTAGCTATCTTTGAAGAGGCAGCTAAAGGTACAAGAGGGTGGGGGAAAAGGAGGAACAGGCATGTGCCTTTTCCTACTCTTCCTCCATCTCTCTGTGTGCCCTCAATGGCTTTGCATGCTAGAGGGGGCAAGTGTGCTATAGGTTCACCACCACAGGCCTATGCTGTTGTCATCAAAGTCTCTTGCTTCACAAGAGAACAAAATCTCACAGCCATGGAAATGTAGTGTCATTGATTGGATTAATATTTACTACCACCTTAAGCCCAGTGGCCTAGGACATAATTGGCTTAAGGCCCTAGAGAAGAAAGTGGCTCTTCTTTACAGATGTAAGGGGTTGTATGGCCATCAGGTTTTGGACAAGGCAATTTCTTTGCCTTCACAGATATCTGCCATCAAGATTGGATTAGATTGTAATTCATTGAATATTGCCACTCTAACCAAAATGAAACAAAGATTTTATTGGGGAATTATCTATTAATTTTTTATTGTGGTAACCTTGTATTATCTTGTTGTATACACTGGCATATTAACATGGGTTGTACCCTGAATTTTTCAAAATGCCATCCTTGCATTTTGAAAGTTGGTGATCCTAGGCACTATTTCAGTAAGAAATGGTTCTAACATTACAAAGGAGCAAAGAAAGAACAAACACATGAAACAGGAATTGCTGTCCTCATGGAACATTTCCCAAATAATGTGAGACTCATGGATCTCATTTTGAATAAGCTCTATACACCCTGTTTTGCACATTACAAAACAAGATTGAGAGATGCTTCTCTCACCCCCCACCCACCCACCCCCACCCCCGCTTTTAGCACACATATGGGCTCTTGCAGAGCTGTTTGACAGAGGATTGTCTGTCAACACTGGGTGCACTTTCTTCTTTAAAAATAACCAGAATGTTCAAGTCCTTTAGTTACATGCTATGGAAATTATTGTAAACTGGCAATTAAAACCATGAGCTTGGCTGTTTCAAAGGGGAAGGGTAAACTGTTTATCCTGCAAAGACAAACAATGTTGTTGGTTTCTCCAAACAAGTTGTCTATTTGCTGAGTGGGAAGTGTGGGAATAGCTTGTCTGAGGATATATGACACAATTCCTGTAAAGCACTTCTCATTGTTTCTTTGCTCGGCTTTTCTCACATCCAAGTGGAAAGCAACATGTTCAATCTCTCTCTCTCTCTCTCTCTCTCTCTCTCATACTGAAAGAAGCAAGAACCTTTGGTTCTTCACATAGTAACTCCATTGCAGAAGTACTTAAGCATTATCCAACAGCCTACTATGGGTAGATAGAAAGAAGGGAGGGAGAGAGACACCGCTGAAAGTTATAGGTATTTATGACAGCAATTGCAGTAATGGTATAGGTAAGAACCAACATGTACTAAAATTTATTACAAAAACTAGTCTGCATGTTTTGAAAAAGCATGTGGTACACCTCTCCTAAATCTAAATATCCTAACGGTCTCATCTGATCTTGGAAGCTAAGCAGGGTCAGTCCTAGTTAATACTTGGATGGGAGACTGTGAATGAATGCCAGGCACTGTTAGCAATATACCAGAGGAAAGAACTGGCAAAACCACTTCAGAGTATTCCTTGTCTAAGAAAATGCTTCTGAAATTCATGGGATCACCAGATTCAACAGGCAGCTTGAAGGCACATGCACATGCCTCTTGCTGTACCACTTTAGTATATAAGTGTTTGCTTGTGCTGTGGAATGCTCCATTACAGTAAAACCGCTACTACCACTGTTTTTCTGCAAAAAGCTGTTCATGGAGAAAGGTAGTTTAAAACATGTCTGCTCGAAACCTTAGCTTTGCATTAACACAGGATTTTTGTTTGATTTTTGTTTAAGTGGGAGTAAATTTTGGTAACTGTCTTCTATCTCTATGTAGCACCACCTCAAGAAGATGTCCTTTTTTCTGGTATAGGGAAGCAGAAGATAGGGTATTGAGTGCAAGATGGCATGTGGTTGGCGGAGGAGGGACAACTGGGCAGACAGAGTAGCAGACCTGGGACAAGAAGACTGTGATGTTTGTAAAAGAATCATTTGTTGATCAAGGCCATGATTTCACAATGTCCTAAGCTCAGTGCAGATAGTTCATTCTTCTATCTCTATATAGCACCACCTCGGTCAAGCCTTCTGATACAATCACTTCTTTTCAGACCCACAAGACAAGGATGCCAAACTCAAGGAATTACAAGTATTCCTCAAACTACAGCAACTAAACAAAATGGTTTCCTGACACACTACACACATTTCAACCCTATCTGACCCCATCGTCATGGGGGTGCCCTACATTCATCTATTCTCCTCACCATAGGCTAGTCCCATTGGAAATCTAGATCTGTCAGTTCATCTCCATGCACAAAGACCAGTTTCCTATGTCTTTGTGCACTAACAACTATCGTTAAAACTAGACCTGCAACTTCATTTTCATGCACAAAGGATTTGTAATTTGAATTGACATCCGCACATACCAGTGGCATAGATATGTCTGTACCTGGCTTCCACTCCACTGTGAAGTTTATCACACAGCTTACCTTCTGCCATGCTCCCATCGCGTAAATGTCACTAATCTGCAATGGGAGCATCCTGGTGGGATTGTGGATGGCGCAACGCTTCCATTTTTGTCATGGAAATGTTATTGTAAGTGTTTTAAAAAGGGGCCCTTTTTAATAATGATTTAATCCGTTATTAAAAAGGGACCTTTTTTTAAACACTTACGATAACACTTCCATGACGAAAAGGGAAGTGTTGCACCATTTGCGATCTCACCTGGAGGCTCCCATTGCAGATCAGTGACGTTTACACGACGGGAGCATGGTGGAAGGTAAGCGCTGTGATAAACCCCTATATGCATTTGAGGAAGTAGACTGAAGTCTACAAAAGCTCGTGCTGTCAACTTCTTTATTTCAGTTAGTCTCAAAGGTGCTACAAGATACTGATTCTACAGACTAACATGTCTATATCTTTGATGTATACTTTCTGTTATCTACAAATAAATATGACAAATTTATTGGTGCTTCTGTGTTGAAATACAGTAATGGTAGTTAGGGATCATATCAGAAAAGATGTACTAAAGGATTAATATGTGTTCACAGATACTGTCAGCATTTGAGCTCATGTACTTTCAGAGGGCAGCCCTCAGGTATAGCTAATTAACAGGTCTGGGTACAAATATGTGTCTCTGTTGCCTAGCAAAAAAAGTAGAGCCTAGAATTTTCACTCCAGCTTAAAATGCTGTACGAACATTCAGTTAAGTTCAGTTACTTCTCCTGTGTAAAAGTGTCTCACAGTGTGCCTTCTCCATAGCTAATGTTTGTTTGGTAAACCTGTAGTATGGATTCAATATTTCAGAACCTCTTGCACCCCGATAATGTGCTAAATTTTAGCAGCTAAGTAATTAAATCCCTAAGCATGATGTTACATTACACTTAAAATGTTATTACTGTTGGCTTTCTCACCTTCTACCTCATGTAACACTCTAAGAAACATATTGAGCTTCTGGAGGGTGAGGGCAAG
Organism: Sceloporus undulatus; assembly: GCF_019175285.1. Lineage (NCBI taxonomy): Eukaryota > Metazoa > Chordata > Lepidosauria > Squamata > Phrynosomatidae > Sceloporus > Sceloporus undulatus. The sequence continues at coordinate 247,498,829 of NC_056522.1, read as the reverse complement.
AGGGGGAAACACCATGTCATTTTTGTCAAATTTTTTTTTATTATAATCCACATACTGACCGAGCTGACACAGCTGGTCTCGGAGCTGGTGTTGGAGTCTCCCAGGCTCTTTGTCCTGGGGGACCTCAACATCCCCTTCGAGGCCGGCTCATCAGATCTAATAGGTGTGGCTCGGCAGTTCATGGATTCCATGACAGCCACGGGCCTGTCCCAATTGGTCTCGGGCCCGACGCATTGTGCGGGTAATACACTCAATGTGGTCTTCAGTACAGACCGAGAATATCCGTGGGCGGAGGTAAAGGATATCTCCCCCCTGTCATGGACAGACCATTTCCTGCTCAAGGTAGGACTGAAGGCTACAATCCAAAAAACCCTCAGGGGTGGAGGACCTATTAGAATGGTCTGCCCTCAAAGGCTGATGGAACCCAAAAGGTTCCAAGAAGCCCTAGAGGGAGTTATGATTGGGAACAATGGCGATTCTGTCGAAACCCTGGTTAATAATTGGAATAACAACCTTACCGGGGTAATAGACTCTATTGCTCCTGAGCGTCCTTTCCAGCCTGCTCCAAATAGAAAACCCTGGTATACGGAAGATCTTTGCCAGATGAAGTGGGCTGCGCAACGACTAGAGCGCTGCTGGCAGAAACATCAGCGCATATCTGCAAGACACTCCATGAGGACATTTTACGTTCCTATGGAGTGGCAATCGATTCAGCAAAAACTTCATTCTGTGCTGCACGGATTGCATCGGCAAAGTCTCATCCAGCAGAGCTGTTCAGGGTGGTTAAGGAATTAACTCAACTGCCAACCACCCTGAACCCCTTACTAGAACCAACCATAGCCTGCTGTGACACTTTCAATGACTTTTTCGCCGATAAAATCTCTCAGATAACGGCTGATCTCGATGCTGGCTTTTTGATAGAATCAATAGAAGAGGTATCCAGTGACTCTGGAAACAGGATTATACTGGATCACTTTGAGTTTGTAAATACCGATGATGTGGACAAGCTTCTTGGTTGTGTAAAGAAGATGACGTATCCTCCAGACCCTTGCCCACCTTGGTAGACTGCCCAGGGAGGAGATGCAATAAAAACTTCACTACACCTTATAATTAATGCATCCCTTTGGGAGGATATATTTCCATCTGCCTTAAAACAGGCAATAGTGAAACCACTCTTGAAGAAACCGTCCCTAGATCCCCTGCTGAGGAGTAACTATAGACCAGTCTTCTTACTACCATTTTTGGGCAAGGTGATTGAGAGGGCAGTCGCCTTCCAACTCCAAGCTGTCTTGGATGAAACCGATTATCTGGACCCATTTCAAACTGGCTTCAGAGCGGGATACGGAGTCGAGACTGCCATGGTCGCCTTAGTCGATGATCTCCATCTGGGCATTGACAGGGGAAGTGTGACCCTGTTGGTGCTCTTGGACATCTCAGTGGCCTTCGATACCATCGACCATGGTATCCTTCTGGAATGCCTGAAAGAGTTGGGTATTGGGGGCACTGCGCTCCAGTGGCTCTGGTCCTACCTCTTGGGAAGGTTCCAGATAGTGAGGCTGGGGGACTGTTGCTCTCAGAAAAGAGAGCTGACATCTGGCGTCCCTCAGGACACCATTCTGTCCCCCATGATGTTTAACATTTACATGAAGCCACTGGGAGAGATCATCCGGAAACATGGAGCATGGTGTTATCAGTACGCTTATGACACCCAGATCTATCTCTCCATGTCTCTGACTGACACAGTGACTAAGGAAGGCATCACTCCTCTGGATGCCTGCCTGGGGTCAGTAATGGGCTGGATGAAGGAAAACAAACTTAAGCTGAATCCAGAGAAAACAGAGGTCTCCTGATAGGCACCCCAAGTCCAGACAGGGAAATTTGCCATCCAGTCTTGGACAGGGTCACATTTCCCCTGAAGGACAAAGTTCGCAGTTTGGGAGTACTCCTGGACTCATCTCTACAGTTATCATCTCAAGTGGATGCGATGGCCAGGAGTGCTTGGTACCAGCTTTGGCTGATACGCCAACTGCGTCCCTGCCTGGACTGAAAGGACATTGAAACTGTAGTACACGCACTGGTAACCTCTCACTTAGATTTCTGTAATGCGCTCTACATGGGGCTACCTTTGTACAATGTTCGGAAGCTTCAGCTAGTCCAAAATGCTACAGCCAGATTGGTCGCTGGAACCTCAAGGTCAGACCACATAACACCTGTATTAAAATCTCTTCACTGGCTGCTAATTAGCTTCTGAGCCCAATACAAAGTGGTGGTTATTACCTTTAAAGCCCTACATGGCTTGGGCCCGAGTTACTTGAGGGAACATCTCTACCTTCACAATCCGCCCCGCATTCTCAGAACAACTGGGAAGTATCTACTTGAGCATCCCAAGGTGAGACTAACAACTACTCACCAAAGAGCATTTACGGCCATGGTCCCTACGCATGGGAACAATCTTCCGGAAGAGATCCGACTTATATCTACCCTAGATGTCTTCAAGAAGGCGCTGAAAACTCACCTCTTCCAATTAGCATACCCCTCTGACTCTCTATAATAGAATATCATTCCCAAACAGGAGCCTACCTCAAGATGCTAATTAGGATTGAATATTGCATGTTTTTAGACAGATGATTGTTTTTAAACTTTGTTTTTAATAATTGTTACTGGAATTGTTTGTAATTGCATTTGTATCTGTATTGTATTATATCCCCTGATGTAATCCCGCTTCGATCCATCAGGAGAAGCGGGAAAATACAAAAAAAAGTATTGTTATTATTATAATGCAGTTATGGAAAGGTATTGCCAGTATCACAATAGCTGGTATTTTTTTTCTTTGCCAGAACATTTTCCTTTATTCTGTTTCCAGGACATTTTATTTTATCCTATTAAAGAAGGTCATAGGAGAACATTAGGAGACGTCTTCTTGGTATAATCAAAACTCTTGCAGTTAGTAGTAAGTCAACCCATCCTATTCAACCCAAGCTAACTAGGTATTCCAAATCAAGGCTGTTCTACAACTAGAGCTTCCCTATTCAATGAAATCATTTTTGCTTTGTTGCTTCCTGTTCATATTTCTGGAATGATTACCATGATTAAACCACCACTTATTGTAGGGAGTGTAGAGAACAAGCTGGTGCCTATTCACTCCTCATAGATATAGTGCTATGATTTCACATTAACTGCAATGACTGCATCCTATGGAATCTTGTAGTTTGATCAGAAGCACCAGAAGAATTCTGTGGCTGAGAATTCCAAATAACTTTCTCTAAACTTTTCATAGGATTGAACCATTAAGCAGAACCAAAGTGCTATAACTTTGTCATGAAAGGCCCAAGTGTGTAGCATTGGAAAGGGTCAGGGCCCTCCACCCACTGTAAGGAATGTGTCCTTCCTGACTCTCAACACCACCAGACCCTTTGTTCTTGAAAAGAACAGACTCGGAAGTACATGGGAACAGTCAGCAGACTGAGAATCTTGCCTCTTAGCATCTTCTGCCTGTGGTGGTTGCGTTATACTGGAAGTATGTCCCAGCTATAAAAACCAAAAGGCACACTTCACTGTATGGATGAGTGTTTGTGTGAGATTTCATGGAGAGACCCATTTCCCTTCTCTGAACTTTCTCACTCTTCAAAGAGCCTCCCAGGCAGAAAGCATGTGAGCTGGACAGTGGAAGCTGAGGTGGTGACAAGGAAATACTTTTACAACTTTTATTACGAGGAAGGGAATCTTTGATATAATAAGACAATATCCACCGAGTGATGCAATCCATTTATTTTGGCCGGCCCTTGCCCTTGCCTGGGCCTGTGTGTTATTAGAGGGTGGTGCAGTACTTATCCTCTCGTCACACAGGCCCCAGGGTCAGTTGTTTCTCTCTCCTCTCCTGCATTTGCTCCACCAATAACATGAGTCATCTGTCTGTAAAACAATCCTTCAAAATGATACCAAATTGGCCTCAAACTTCAGCAAGCTTCCAAACCAAACCAATCCAATCCAGCATGATGGCTACCTCCCTGGCAGAACAATATTTGGAGGTCCTACTCAACCACAAAATGAAAGATGATTGTTCACGAAGCTAAGCGGGGGGGGGGGGGAGGCTTTAGGCTTTTACAACATGTCCTCAGAGAAGGAAGCTTTTCTGCAAATCATTTAACCTATGAATAATGTTGATGCCCTACCTACCATTTGAAATGGATCAGCAAAAGCATTAAATGTTACAGTAAATATCTCTTTACTTTAATTAAGCATGCCCTTAGGATGAGGTTGATCTAGATGTTCAACAGGGAGAGGAGCTCTCTTGAAAACAGGGGCATGCGGACACAACCTAAATACATGCCATTCATTGTATCAAAATAATTTTGCTTTCCTTTGAAATTCCTCATAGGTTTTCGGGGAAACCTTGTACTCACCTAGCATACTTCAGAAATTTCATCATTTTTTCATGAAGCTTGGTGGTTGCTCACTTAGTTTCACCTCCTCTTTCCCCATAAAGATGGTTTGGAATCTACCCTGCTTAAATGTATAGTATAATTAGGGAGTTTATCACATGTGGGGAAAATCAGAGGTTTAAACAGTCATTTTCCAGGAAAAGTCAGGCAATCATGGTGAAGATTTTCACACACATCACAATTAGAGAGGACTTATCCCGGGAATAACCAGCAACAAATTATTCACAGGATTTCCCTGTGAATGATTTGTTGCTGGTTATTCCCTGGTTATTTATCTTATTAAAGAAGGTCTTTTTTAATCACAACATCATGCAAAATAGCAAAGCAGTTTTGGGTTAATATTCATAAATGTCTAAATATAGATATGAAAATCCAAATTCCCTTCAAACCAGAGGTCTTTTTGTTAGGCATGATAAGTAATGATCTTATTAAGCAAAATGGTAAATGTTTATTCTATGCTTTAACATGTGCAAGAATAATCTACGCAAAGCTTTGGAAAAATTCAAAGGCACCGTCAACTGAACAATGGCTAATCAAGCTATACGAGATGGCTGAAATGGACAAATTAACGTGTTGGATGAAAGACAAAACAGAAGATCATGTTCTCCAATATTGGGACAATTTTTATCAATTTTTAAAGAATAAATGGAAAAGCATCTTATGAACTGGAAGAGTTACTTGGCAGATATATAAATTAAGTTAGAAAAAGAGGAAAATGGAAGGACTGGAAATTATGTCTCTTTGAAAACAATTGTCTTGTTGTTGTTGTTTTTACCCTATGTTACTCCTTAAAAAGAGACTAAGGAGAATTATGTATATACCTGATTTAGACAGTTTAAGCATGATTTGGAAAAAGAGAACAAAAAAAAAAAAGGTATACTCAAAGTAATGTAAAAAAGTAGTTAGGCTTAGAAGATTGTAAGCAAAGGGGAATTTCATTAATTTGGTAATTGCTACTTAATATTTGTACTCATCAGTACAAATTAAGGAAGACAATAATAGGTGAAAGAAACAATTTAAAAACTTTTCTTTTAAGATTAACAAGAGATATATCATTTATTGAGTAAGTCATAGGAGGTTGGAAGAACCATAAAAATGAAGAAGGTTCATTTTCTTGTTATGTCCAGAAATAGAAAGTATAGAAACAGGTTTTATGTTATGATAACTGGAAAATGTATTGATAATGTATTTAACTTTCGCCAATATTATGTAACCTATAAAAATTATAATTTAAAAAAAATCATGTAAAAATCTTCACTGTAAATGCACAACTTTCCCAGGAAAATGACTGATTAGGCCCCCGTTTCTCTCATGTGATAAAGTTCTAGATTGCATTAATTTTACTGAGTACTCCAGTGCCTTATACTTTTAATAATAATTTCCTCCCAGCATATTTCCTAGCCTTTTTCAAAATATCCCTGTTGTTTTGTTTTTGCTAAGGATGTCACCAAACCCCACTCTGTTTTGAACCAGGTAGTGATTTACATTTCTAACTATGATGAAATAATGAAAACCCAGGATTCTATTCCATCCCTCCAGCTATACACAACTAAAGCACTCCTGAGAGATGCCTATGTAACCTCTGTTTAAAGACCTACAAAAATTAAGAACCCACCTTCCAAGGCAATCTATTCCACTGTCACACAGTTCTTATAGGGGGAAAAAAACCCTTCTACCTACTATTCATATGTTTTTGGGAATTTGAATACATCAGTTTTTGTTCTAGTCCCTGGAGCAGTAGGATACCCACCAGTTTTTTGTCAGAGTATAGCAGAGTATCTGACAAATCTTTGGAAGAGTTGTTCACAGCCCTCAGCGATGATAACAGTGGATGGATGTCTTCCAGGAATGATGGAATGCAGGTCACCGGGAACTGTCCAGCTTTCACTGCCAGGCTTCTGCTGATTAACGACCAGACAAGCCAAGCTCCCGAAAGTGCTTATCTTTATTTACAAAGTGCAAAGCAAATGACCAATGCAACTTTTTACTATACAGAACTCACAATCCACTCCTCTCTCTCAAACCCACAATAATTACTGGAAGTCCCTGAGTTTATATAGACACAATGCCATGCGGTCCTCCAAACTCAGCCTCTTCCTGTCCCACACAGAAAACTGTCCCCTTGTCTAAACAGACACATGTTCATCTTCAGGCCTCCTGCACACAGGCAGTAGAATGACCTTGTTGCTATGAGCAGCAGCTGTAGCTCATCAGCTTCATCCTCCTGGTGCTGACTGCTCATGGTCACCACACATCTAAACATTTCGTGTTAGCTTTTAACCCTTAACATTTTTTTTTCCTTACATGGATATGCATGTACTGCTGTATAGCTCCCCAGAGGTGCAAAAAGTAGGGCAACTGACTGCAACTGAGTAAATGATTTGTACATTACTGGTGTCAATGACAACGCTTTTGTAAAGCCATGCAGATAGTAGTCAAATCCTAATGTCAAAGTGTCACCAGGCCCACCACCACTAGCTAAGCCTGCAAGACAAGCAAGGAGGACGAGAAGGAGAGAAGGAGTTGGTTACTGTAGTGGCATCACTGACCCTCAGCAGAAGGCCTAGGTGGTAGGTGGTAGGCACTGAGGAGAGCAGTAAGTATGGAAAGAATGCTTGAAAATATTCAAAAACTGGTTGAAAAATGGGTTTCTTGAGTGTTGGGAAACTGATGAGGCAAATCATAGACAGTCAAGAATCTTTATATGGACTTATTCTGCTTGGGGGAAAATGAATGTAGGTTTTTTTAGCATAGAGAATGCAAAAAATGTAACGAACAAGTTTTCTGCACAAAAATTGTTTTTCTATATGCAGGGAATTTGTTTTCTGCATTTACAAATGCCATTTTCTGTGCAAAAGAACCACAGAGTAAACCACAAACTGTAAAGAGTCTTAGAAAATTGCTCAGTTTTCAACAGCTTTCTCCCAGCTGTATTCATTCTTTAAAAGGTGTGTGTAGTAATTTCCTAAGAAGGAACACAAGTCCATTGCTCAGTTTCATCTGATGGAGTGAAATTATTGTATTTTTATTTAAATTATGATCGGACATGTAAGGAAGTATACACAATTTTTACAGAATGTTTTATGTTGTTTTCTCTTTTGAGAGTGAATTTAATATTGTTTACATGTGGATAAGTAGCCACCAGAGGTTTCCTGAGGTGCATGGACCCCAACCAATAGCTTTTCGTGAATGGTGATGTTGCAGGGCCTGGCTCTACTGGGATCCAGATCCATGGGCAACTTTTGATGACAGAGCTGGAGAATTTCCCCTCTGCCTTTCTCTCTCAAACATTTGGCATTCCCTTTTCCTATCAATTTTCCTGCATACAGGACTAAATAAAGGCAGTCTAGATGTATGCTCCCTATTTTCCCAGCAGCGATAAGTTTCTGGGATAGCATTATTTTTCTCTTTCTCTCCACCCCTCCCATTCTCCTACCTCTTTGTCCCTCACAAATTGCAAAAACATGCTTTTTCTGTTACACACAAAGAAATATCCCCTTCCCCAACTTTTATGAGAGTTGCAGTTAAAACATATAGAAAATTCCAAACTACTTCCTAACCATTAGTTCCTTCTGGGCTATGAACCAGCTGTCCACATGACAAAGCAATTGTCAGCCAACGCTATAACAATAGGCTTGTAAACCCAGGCTTCTATTACTGTTGTCTTCTTTTCCTTAGTTCCCACTGAACATTTATGCCTGGATGGTTATCTAGGGCCAGGGCAGACAGGACTGTGCAGCTGGCTTTTAACATAAAGAAGTTCTTTTCTAAGAGGGTGCTATTTTCTTGCCTTTAATCTTTCCATCCATTTTTTACTGGAATTTGAAAACAGAAGAATGGGGAGATATCATTTTGATAATTTGCTTCTGAATTTAAAAAACCAAATATATTACTTTAAATCTTCAGCCATTTTGATATCAATGCAGTGGCATCACTAGGGGTGTTTGTGAGGGGGCTGTGGACCACACCAGGTGACACCGTAAGGCAGTGGTTCTCAACCTTCCTAATGCCACGACCCTTTAATACCCTTTAATACACCTCATGTTGTGGTGACCCCCAACCAAAAAAAATTTTCATTGCTACTTCATAACTGTAATTAAAAATATGTGTTTTCTGATGGTCTTAGGTGACCCCTTTGAAAGGGTTGTTCAACTCCTAAAGGGGTTGCAAACCACAGGCTGAGAATCGCTGCCCTAAGGGGAGGTGGCACCATTACTCCTCAAACAGCTACCTTTTGGCAGGACCGTGACATTCATCTCCTTCCCTTTAAAATGCTTTAAAAGATGGTGGAAGTGGGGTGAATCTCAGTGGAAGGAGAAAGGAGAGGTTCCAGAACTTTTTAAAATTAAAATTTCATATTTCAATATTTGAAATTTTAAAAAAGTAGAAAAATATTATTTTAAATTTTTTCTTTTTTAAAAGATCACATGTTAACCAAATCTTCACTATGTATATGTAAATACATTTAGGTTGTGCATATGATATTGTAATTTGAAGGTATAATTTTAATTTTTCCAGTTGTTTATGTCACAGCTATTAGCATTACATTCAGTGGTATATGGGAAATATGATTTATAAGCAACATTAGTGCAAAAAAGCATTACTACGGATTTTATTTTTATTTTATTTTTATTTTATTTATTTCTAGCCTGCCCAATCATGAAGAATCCGGGCGGGTTACAACAATAAAATACAACAAATTACAATAGAGTTAAAAAATCAAACCCTAGACCTACCACCACCCCCCATTCCCAGTACTAAAACAGAATTAAACAGTAATAATATTAAAACATTAAAAACATTAAAAACATTAAAAACATTGAACAACCAAAAAATAGGCAGAAACATTGGCAGGGGAAAATAGACAGATGAGGGGGACAAATATCTCTATATCTGGGGAGGGTAACTAATTTGGAAAGGCCTGCCGGAAAAGATCCGTCTTGAGTGCTTTCTTGAAACCTGCCAGAGTGGAAATGTGACGGATCTCCTCCGGCAGGTCGTTCCATAGTTTAGGAGCAGTAGTAGAGAAGGCCCTCTGGGAGACAGATGTTAGCCTAGATTTTTTTGGCTGTAGTAGATTTCTTCCAGAGGACCTTAGTGTGCAGGACGGACAATAGGGAAGAAGGCGTTCCCTCAAGTACTCTGGGCCCAAGCCATGTAGGGCTTTAAAGGTAATCACCAACACCTTGTACTTTGCCTGGAAACTAATAGGCAGCCAGTGCAGGGACTTCAAGACCAGTGTTATATGGTCATTCCTAGAAGTTCGCGTGATCAATCTGGCTGCCATATTTTGTACCAACTGAAGTTTCCGAACTTGGCACAAGGGTAGCCCCATGTAGAGCGCATTGCAGAAGTCCAATCAAGAGGTTACCAGTGCATGTACTACTGTTTCCAGATCCCTCGGCTCCAGGAAGGGGAGCAGTTGGCGTATCAGACGAAGGTGATAACAGGCGCTCCTGACTGTCGCATCGACCTGAGCTGTCAGTTGGAGCGACGAGTCAAGAAGCACCCCCAAGCTGCGAACAGAATCCTTCAGGGGAAGTGTGACCCCATCCAGAACTGGCTGACACAACTCCATTCCTGGATTCGGGGTTCCTATAGCAAGTACCTCCGTCTTACCTGGATTCAGCTTGAGTCGGTTTTCCCTCATCCAGTCCATTACCGCCCCAAGACAGGCATTCAGAGGAGGGATGCCATCCTTAGTCACTGCTTCAGTCCAAGACATAGAGAAGTATATTTGGGTGTCATCAGCGTACTGATAACACCCCGCCCCATGTCTCCGGATGATCTCTCCCAGCGGCTTCATGTAAATGTTGACTAGCATTGGGGACAGAATCACACCTTGAGGGACCCCCGATTTGAGCTCCCTCTTGGCCGAACAGCTGTCCCCAAGCGACACCATCTGGAACCTGCCCGAGAGGTAGGATCAGAACCACTGCAATGCAGTGCCTCCAATACCCAACTCTCTCAGGCGTTCCAGAAGGATACTGTGGTCAATGGTATCGAAGGCCGCTGAGATGTCCAAGAGCACCAGCAGGGTCACACTTCCCCTGTTGATGCCCATTTTGTATGGTGTGAAATGGGAGGAGGTCAACAAGAGGGGTGATACTATGAGTTACCACACCAGGTGACACCAAGCCTAGTGACACCAGTGTATCAATGCATCACACTTTGGGAGGGTTCCAGGAGTCTGCTAGGGATATGGGAAAAAACACATCAGTTTCATTTCTGCTGTAATTCACAGCATCCTTCTGGCATCTCATCTGAGTTCCATATCAAATTGTTAAACAATCTCATCCTCCTCTTTCTTTTCCCTGATCCCTGCAGAAATTCATGTAGATTTTAATGTATTTCTTCTATTAGTAGTATTAATAATAATAATAATAATAATAATAATAATAATAATAATGTATTAATTTATATCCCGTCTCTTCCCTTTTGGGAATCGAGGCAAATAACAACAGAGATTAATACAATAAAAAATAATCAAACAAAATAAACCCTGAATCCCCCAACCCTCACCCTAAATTAAAATGCATTTGAACACATTTTTCAAACACAGACTTTTTTTGTCATGAACCTATTTCAACAATGAACATAGGTTTATACGTATATTTTTTCTTGGCATAAATGCATTATGTGTCTTTAAAAATGGGTAGTTTGTCACAATGCCAGTCTTGGAAGAGGTCAAATGATTGTTTTTGTGGGGAAATGTGAACTCATTTGTAGTGGCCGTCCATCCAAGCATTGACCAAGCCCAAACTCATACCCTTCAGCTGTCCCAGTTTGGCAGGAACAGTCCCAATCACAATATAGACTTGACTATAAACCAACCTCATGTATAAATTAAGGGCAGGTTTTGTGGCCAAAATTACAGATTTTGATATGACCCATGGATAAGCCCTGGTGGTGCAGTGGTTAAATGCCTGTACTGCAGCCACTCACTCAAAACCATAAGGTTGCGAGTTCAATACCAGCGAAAGGGCTCAAGCTCAACTGAGGCTTGCATCCTTCCAAGGTTGCTAAAATGAGTACCCAGATTGTTGGGGGCAATTAGCTTACACTTTGTAAACTGCGTAGGGAGTGCTTAAGTGCACTGATAAGCAGTATAGAAATGTACTTGCCATTGCCATTGCTATGAATAAGTTGAGGGTAAAACCTAGGGGTATGTAAGAAAGGATGTAAAAGGTGAAGCAAAGGAAAACAATGTCAAAGAACTTAACTAAGGGCCAGTCCATACTGGCGGTGAAACACCAGCCTTCTTTGCTTTGCTGCATTGCCGCAACAACCAAACCATGGGACAAAGCTGCGCAGCAAAAGAGAAGCCTCCTAGAGCAGCTTCTTTTTTGTGGTGTTGTAAGGGTTACAATGCAGCCCTATGATGCCATTTCCTGTAAGAGACGTATGGGACACTGCCTCCTGAGTTCACTCACTGACATTAATTTTACATTTTCATCACTCGCATCTCCTTTCCCTCTCTTCCTGTCTAGTATGTGGGAGTTACACATGTGTATGGGTGAAACCAAATCATATCATTCAACAGTGTTCCTAACAAACTGCTTTATCACTGAATTTTAAGTATGAACACACAAGGCCTAATATATGGTTCCATTCACTTGACCATTCTTACTTGTCTTACATACTTTGTCTGGAACAATACATCTCAGGGTTAGAAAGGGCAATGTTTAAGCCATATCTGGATACAGATCCAGGAGAGATTATGATACACCCTTCCAGAGTCAGATTCTTTAAGCATTAGGTATCTTAAACCCAATCTAAGCCTTTCATCAATACTGTTATATCCATCTAATTTTACAGTGCCCCTACGTAACTGAGAATGGGAGCTAGGAGGAAGACGTTCCTGAAGATTATTTCCTTGTAATGGATATTTGTGGGAGTAGCTACTGTTTCACAGAAACGTGTATTTAATTTGCAGCAGACATTGCATCCATGCTACCAGCCTGGCAAAATCCATGCCAGAGATAACAAGACTAAGGCTCTGGTTTGGTCTGTTACTTATTTGAACAAGATGTCAAGCCAGTATTGAAAAGGTTGCACAACAGTCACCCATGCAGATACAGAACTTGATATCCCTCCCTCCCTCCCTCCTTCTGTATGTTGGTGATTTTCAAATAGGAAAGACTGTAAAGGCTTAATTCTATGAAAGATTAAATCTATTGTTAGTCCCATCTAGAATAACTGAAATTCATGCTAAAATAATTAGGATCAAGGCTAAGGACACAATGGAGGCTAGAAGGATGCACCAGTTTTCAGCTGCTCCTTTTTGTTAACCAGAAATGATATCATCTTACTCCCAGCCACTTTTTTGGGGTGGGGTTTTGCTGTTAGGAGAGGAGTGAAATAGAATTTCAGTATAAGACAGAGATTTAGGGCCTTCAGTGGAAGGAGCAAAAAGAAATGTGGGTGGTTTTGTTTTTTTCAGAAGGGCAGTAGGGTTGGGGATCAGTTAGGGCCCCAAGAACCATAATAAACATCACAAGGGCCATATGCAGTTCATAGACCACATAATTCCCACCTCTGATAGTTACTAGAAGGAGGGCGCTCCACCATGCCTAGCCCAAGGACAGACAAAAGGCCCTCCCTTCATTCCAACTGCTGCCATCCTGGCCTCAGAGGGAGAGAAGAACTGACAGTATCTGCTGGACATGATCCCCTGCTCCATTGCCACCCCCTTCTCCTTTTGTATCATGTCTTTTTTAGATCATAAGGCTGAGGGCAGGGAACTGTCTAATAAACAATTAGTAAACAACTCTGAGAGCCTTTGTGGCAGAAGAGAGGGGTATAAATACTCAAAATGAAATAGCGTAGGAAGGAGTAATGTTGGTTGTAACTCTGGTAGGAATCATACATTTCTTTAGATGTTGTTGGGGGATAAAATTTCCATCAGCTGTAGCCTGCAGGTCAATGTTGAGGAATCTTGGGAGTTGCAATCCAGCACGTGGAGGGCTGCATTATCTGCACACAAAGAGACTTCTCCTTCAGTGGTATCCAAATATGAGAACTGATCTAGTATCCTGAATGGGAGACTATAGCACATATACTATAGGGACCAGTCAGCCTTAATGCAGGGGGAGACAACTTGTTTATTTTTTTGATTCTTACTGTCATACTCACAGGAGGGATGCACTCCAGTATCTCAAGTGACTGCTTGAGCAGCCCAACTCTCCAGAAGGGAATACATCCATCAAAGAAGTCCAAAAAATTGAAAGGGAACAGTTGGTGTAATGATAGGTCATTGTTTGCAAAGGAATATAAACTTGCTAGTGTGTTGTACAACAACTTCTTTTCCTTCGAACAGTACGTGAAAACTCCCACATTTGAGAAGCACAGTGTGGGAGGATGACTAGCCATAACCATAACCATAATAATTCAAACAAGGTGCAGCATTTGGTTTAACTTGAACATTCATTTAGCATTCCATTTTTAAGTGTCTGAATTTCTCTGTAAAGCAATAGCTCCATGGAGCATTGAGAAATTTAGTTCACATATTCACAGAACAAGTTTCCATCCTAGCTCATGACCTGTACATATTTTGAAAGGAGACAGGAAAACACAAAATGCAACAACTTGTGAAGTTTAAAGGGGGAGATTTAACTTGAACGTCTTGATTCCTGCACTCAATTTTAAAGAGTCCAGGGAAGGTGTAACTTATATCTTAATAAGCAAAGGGCTCTTGTAGTACCTTTAAGACTAAATGAAAGAAGGAAGCTGACAGCATCTGATGCATCTGAGGAGTAGACTCAAGTTTACAACAGCCCATGCTACAAGCTTCTTTGTTTCAGATGAGAGTTGTACAGATTGGTGGCATGTAGCCTCCCCTTTACTGGTTGGATCGGGGCTGAGGCAACCACACATCACAGCCCTGATCTGGCCTCTGGATAGCGCAAAAAGGAGCTGCAAAATATGGCTCTTTTTTGTGCCTTCCAAGGGGCGCCATAGCTGCAGTGGCATGGCTTTATGACACCCTTTCGGTGCTGTATCATATAGATGCAACACCGGAGTTGCGCCATGATGGTAACCACTGTGTAGACTGGCACATGCCAAAATGGTGCCCTGGGGGCAGGGCTAGGGCATCCAGCGGGCAGACGATAGGCACTTAGTCTCAAAGATGCTACAAGATCCCTTGTCATACTGATTTTCCAGACTAATATGGCTATATCTTTGAATTGAACTTCAATACATTACTCTTCTTGTCTGAAACATTCGAATAAACATTGGCTTGCTCAAAGACAGGGTCAAAAACCCCTCCTGTTTAACTTCATCATCATTTCCGAGGGAAATTCTCAGATTTTAGTAAAGCTTTCT